>NC_138521.1:50024287-50624287 GCF_000230855.2 Cajanus cajan
AAGAGAGAGAGGGAGAGAGAGAGAGAGAGAGAGAGAGAGAGAGAGAGAGAGAGAGAGAGAGAGAGAGAGAGAGAGAGAGAGAATTAAGAAAGAAGGGAGGGTTCCACATATATAAAGATTCCTACTCTTTTTCAACTATTTATTTTTGTTTTATAAATATTGTACAAGTAGAATTCGAATTACTTCTTCCATTTATATCAATCACTTTTTTGGTGGTTACAATTAATATATATATGGCAAAAAAATATTTTTCTTTAAAATGGTTACACCTTTTTCTCTGTTAGTATTTGACTACTTTGTCAAATTCATTTTTTAAACTTGACGAAATGAGAAAACAAAACATAAAAGAAAGAATTCCATATTTGACGTTGAGAAATTAACATCATGCATAATTTTTTCTAACTCTCATTTTTTCATATACATGCATTTTAAAAATACATCATAAAATTAAAAGAACAATATTTTATCATCCCAATTTTATACTCAAAATATTTAATTTCCTAAAAGAAACAAGACATTAGATTTTGTTTGGACTAGAGAAACCTTTAGTTACTAAGAATTTCCTCTCGTCATTGCAGCATTATGTAATGTTTTACCAACAACGATTCCACCACGTATTGCTCCTCAACTTTGGTGCCACGTATGTGAAGTATAAAAATAAAAAATGCAATCCGACTCTTTTAAATAGTCAAGGGTCCATTCCAAATGCACCACCAAGCACTATATAGATGCTACAAGTAGTGTAAATCTCAAGACAAGTAGGAATCTGAAGCCATAAATTGCCAACACTACCAGAGATGACAATAGCATTGTCCCAATTCTCCCCTCTAAAGTATATGCAAAACTCAGTGGGAACACAGGACATGGCGTAGTGCTGAGTTCACAAAAGATAACAAACACTTCTCCCAAATAATATTCAGCTCCCACTTCCTAGTTCCTATCTCTTGCACTCAATCAATCACTCACTTTCTTTGTCCTTATTTAAGGCCAAAACACTTCTCCCTTCACCACAAAACTATTCTCTACTATGACCTTCACCAGGGAGGAATATGAAGTTGATGATCATGTTCATGTAGATGTGGATCAGAATCACACAACATTGCCAACCATGAAATTGTGACCCCTGAAGGTGATGATGATCATGAGAAGAATAACTTGGGAGGAGAATGGTTGAGTTTAGGCCTCAAAGGTGACATGCCTTTTGAAGCAGCAGAACAAAACAACAAGGCTAACCATGATTCACAATCATCAAAGCCTCTCCACAACAAGGTGTTCTCATGCAACTTCTGCATGAGAAAGTTTTACAGTTCACAAGCCTTGGGGGGTCACCAGAATGCACACAAGAGGGAAAGAGAAGCAGCAAGAAGCTACCAATCTCATAGGATGATGACAACATCATCATCAATGGGGCTTGCATACTCTTCTTTGGCATCTAGGTCACTAGGAATTCAGCCTCACTCTCTTGTGCATAAGCCAAGTAGAGAAAGATCTGCTATGGTGGCCAAATTCAGTGATGCCAATAGTTATGGATTGGCGTGACATCATGGACACCCTTTATGGTTGAACAAGCTATGGATTTCTATTGGCCAGGTAGCTTCCGGTTGGACTTGCCAAAGCAAGAATCTGATGTTAAGAAGATTGACTTGGATCTTAGGCTCTGATCGATGCATTTGATCCAATTAACTTATTCAGAGTCCTGATTCTGATTTACACTACTACTGCTTTCTACTTGATTTCCCTATGCTATATTATGTCAATTGTGCTAATAAGATGTCAAGGGTAATACTATGGTAATTCTGAAGTTGTATTAATTGGTTTGAGAATGGAAACAACCACGTCCCCAGTCCTTGTGTACTAAAAGTTTACGGTACTTTAAAAGTGTGTTTGGTTTCTATTACTAAAAATTGTTTTTAGTTTTTAAAATATAAATAATAAGGTTGCTCAAACAGCCGGTAGGTACTAGTGACTAGTGGTGTATAAGTCATAGAGGAAAGTTGAACATGATTAAAATGGAAGATCAGAAAATATCTCCCATTTACTTTTTCTTTTGACTTTCGAAACACTCATTTTTTAAAAGATTTTCAAATTTTAATTTTTTTTTTTTTGAAAATTGATCAGTGACCAACAAGGTTTTATATTACACTAGCTATTGTAAAGTTATGGTGGTCCTTAGTATGACGAGAAAAATTGCGGACAAATGGATCACAATTACGGTGGCAAAAATTAAAAATTTAGACATTGCAATTAAAATTAAGGTTAATTATATGTACTTTTTAAAAAAAACTTTGGTGAGTAGTATGGAATCATTTCAAAAAAGTGTTTTTTAAGGCCAAAAATTAGAACGAAATCAAACAAACCATAAGACTGCCTGTTTTCATTTTCCCCCTCTTTTGTGATGATCAGATTCTTACTTCAAGGATATATAAAATATAAAATGGAGGTGATATTATGAATGACTAATAAATTTCCTGCTCATTTCTACTGTTGATAAATTAAACGAGAATAAAGAGTACTGTAGGACTTGGGACTGATTTTGGACATAAGATGGGACGGTAGAGAGGTACATGAAAATGGAACCAATTAGGTTATTTTATTTTTTACGAAAAAAATGGAACCAAGTTGATTTTTCTGATCTCCGGAAAATACACTCATTTCCATCCAAAATGCAAGCGACAATATTGCATCAGTTCACACAGATTACAATCAGCTACAAAAGTAATAAAATTAAGTGCCTCTTTGTTTAGCATCCAAGATTAATTTTATACATCGTGACATACATTTTTATGTAAAAGTTACACTATTTGAGATTAATTTCGACACATATATCTCACTCGCGTATAATAATTCAAAATCAATTTTATTAAAATCGAAACCGTACAAACACCGAAAACGGTAATGAACCACAGTTAAAGATGTAATTGGGGATATTATTAATTAGTTGTAAAAGTGATGGAAAGAATAGTGGACATTTATTAATAAAAAAAAATAGTGAACATTTGATGTGGACAAAATTTCTCCAATTTCTGTTAAGTTTTGCTAGACTTTGGAACATTACTTAACGTTCCATTTGGATAATCAATTAATCATAGCATGAAATGAAGGATCTCGAGCTGAAACTTCGTTCACTTCAAAAAATCAATACTAATAAAAGCTAATGCGCTCACTTCATAATTTTTTGAAAAGCCCTACCAAATTGTTTTCAAAATCATTTTTTATGCTTAAAGAATGGATAAACCAAGCTCATAGAATCTTATTTTTACTTGGTACTTTTTTATGTCGAATTTCACTTGGTACTCAAGCCTGCTTAAATAAATATAAAAAAATCTTGTAATTCCTTTTTTTTATATAATAATTTCTACAATTATGAGAGGGAAATAAGATAAGAAAAAAACTGTATAAGATAAATTGAGTAATGTGATAAAGAATAATCAAAGAAAAACAATATAAAAAAAAATGTGTTGTAATAATATATTTTTTTCTTGCTTACAACTCTCTAATACTTTCATGATGTCCTTGTACAGGCTATTTTTATTTCTAATAGAAAGTGTTTTTCAAAAATAGAAATTATATTGATTCACTTAATTGTTTTTACATATCTTTGTTACACATAAAATTAGTGTTTTTAGTCTTAAAATGGGCTATACTACGCAGACAAAAAGCCCAAAGATAGGCCCAAAATAGCAGTATTACAAATCAATAAAGACCTGAAACTTAGAAGACCCACTTACTTGCTATTGACATAATTTATACCTGGGGCTGGGTTTGGGACAAAAACATTGAGGTTGATGATATATACACTTCTATTTTTTTATACATACACTCCTTTTTTTTAAAAAATATATTAAATTTCTAAATTATCTTTAATATTATTTGAAATATAAAAAAAATATTCTGAAAAGTGTTTTTTAAAAGTTGATGATATATATACCTCCTTTTTCTTATAAGTACACCTCCTTTTCAAAAAAAAAAGTTAAAATTTTAAAATATTCTTAATTTTTTGCCTTTTTTTTTAATTTTATATTCACAACATTTAATTTAGTACTTTTTTTTTACAAATCTTTCTTTTTTTTCTTCTTTTTTTTTTCTTTCAATTTTTACATGCACCCCGTTATCTTTCCTTCACCCTACCTATTTTGGTAGCATGTAAAAATTGAAAGAGAAAAAAAAAGTGTGTGAAAAAAAAAAGAAAAAAGTAGAAAATTGAAAGTTAAAGGTATAAAATTAAAAAATATATATATATAATATTTTATAATTTTTTTAAAAAATAAAGAAGGTGTACTTATAAAAAAAAATAGGAGGTGTATATATCATGAGCCTTCCGAAAAGAGCTTTTTGTCAGAATAATTACGGAAAGTACTTTCCGGAATACTAAAATTACTATTCCGGAAATAACTTTCCGTCGAAATAATTATGGAAAATACTTTTTGTAACATTAGAATTACTATTGTAGAAAATTCTTTCCGGAATATTAACAGTGTATTTGTTACCATAATTCCAGAAAAAACTTTCCGCAATAGTAATTTTAGTGTTACGGAAAGTACTTTCCCAGAATTATTCCGACGGAAAGTTATTTCCGGAATAGTAATTTTAGTATTCCAGAAAATACTTTCTGGAATTATTCCGGCGAAAAGTTCTTTCCAGAATAATAATTTTAGTATTCCGGAAAGTACTTTCCATAATTATGTACAAATACACCTCCCAAAAAAACTTTTCAGAATAAATTTTTTTTATTCCAAATAATATTAAGGATAATTTAGAAATTTAATATTTTTTTTAAAAAAGGGGGTGTATATATAAAAAAAAATGGAGGTGTATATATCATCAGCCAAACATTGAAAAGCACTTGCAAGATGCAAACCTAATATATTTGAATTTGGGCTCTTATCATAATGTAGAGGTTCATGATATATACACCTCCCTTTTTTTATAAGTACACCTCTTTTTAAAAAAAAATAATTAAATTTCTAAAGTATTGTTAATTTTTTATTTTTTAATTTTTTATTTTAATTTTAATTTTACATCTATAACATTTAATTTAGTACTTTTTTTTCACACATTTTTCCTCTCTTTTTTCAATTTTTATATGTACCTCTTACCTTTCTTTCATTTACCTATTTTTGTAGCATGTAAAAATTAAAAGAGAAAAAAAAAGTGTGTAAAAAAGAAAAAGAAAGTAACAAATTGAAAGTTGGAAGTGTAAGATTAGAAAATTAAAAAAAGAAAAAAAACTATAATATTTTATAAATTTTTTGAAAAAAATTAAAGAGATGTACTTATAAAAAAAGAAGATGTATATATCATGAACCTAATGTAAATGGGTCTCAAAACATCTATTCGAAATTGATGGTGCTGTTAGAAAATAGAAGGCATGTCCTTATTTTTGGGTTAGGTATTGCCGTTTTGATCCTTGATTCCGCTTTGCTCCTGCGCTTGCACTTTGCCCCGGTAATTAGTTCGGACCTCATAAAAACAAAATAATATATAAAGTAAGAAAAGGGATTCACCAACTCTATCAAGTATCAATAACACTAATTTCATTTAATAACTTATATTTTATATTTTTATAATTATCTATCAATTTAAATTAATCAAATAAATATTAAATAATTTTTAAATTTTTTAAAAATTTATAAATTACAAGATTTATTTTATATATTAAGAACTTCAAATTTAATTATTAAATCGTTGAATTTTGATATAAAATATAAGTTATTAACTAAAATAAATCTATCTAGACTTACTCTTAGAATAAATAGATTTCTCCCTCTCTCTCTCTCAATATATATATATATATATATATATATATATATATATATATATATATATATATATATATATATATATATATATAATTTTGATAGATTAATTTTTGGTAAAGTTATTTTACTCAATATATCATAGTTTATATTAAATTTCAAACAATCTAACTATTAAAATAAAAAAAGTTTTAATAAATAGATCAAGTATATAAATTTGAAAAAAATTAAAAATGGTATTATGATATTTCATTATATAGATTTAAATTAACATATAATATACTTTTATAAATACATGTTAATTATGAAGTATCAAATAGTTTTTAATTTTTTGTAAAAACTTGTAAACTTGATTTATTTATTAAGAATTTTTAATTTAATGATTACCTTACTGAAATTTAATATAAATCATGAATTATTGAGTGAAATAATTTTATCCAGAGTTGCTCTTCAAATAAGTAGATCGCTCAATATGTATGTGTATATAAATAACACATAGAATGAAGGTGAATACAAAATCAATTAAGCAACGTAATTTAAAAAAAAAATGCAACTAAGCAAGTCATCTTTAAACTAGGCATGACAATAGGGAAGATAAGTATGAGTTACAATATTTTCATCCTTATTTTCATTCTCATATCCTATACATATCTCTATCCTTATATTCTACAAATATGAAATTTAGGTCTCATCTCCGTGTCATATCCTATACACATCCCTATCTAAAAAAAAACATTTCAATTAGGTTATTAGCTGCGTTTTATTTGTGTACCATAAAATTGATATATATATTTTTAAATGAACATAGCAGCAACTTAAAATATCTTTATTTTGAATAAATTTAAAGTATTTTGTAATCGATAGTTAAAGATTAATCTTTCAACTTAAATTTTAAGAGATTAATTGGTTTATTTTAATAAATATTTTTTGTATAATTAAATTTTTAACTGCATGCTTAGTTAATAAAATCACCGGTCAACTAAATTGCATCATATTGACCTTGAAGGTATCTTTTTACAATTACTTATACCAAATTTTTATACTAACGCTATTGAATAATATTTTGTATGATATGAAATCAATTGATTATTGTTGAATCATCTGATATTATTTTTTTTAATTACATATGTACCGGTACCTTTCGATTTCTAACTAAACCGAACACCCTCCTAGCTTTGGTGTAACCCGAGTGGTCCAAGTACCCTTGAACACAAGGCCCGAGTACCAACCCGAGAGTCATTGAAGCCGAGGACCCCTTCGGCCAGACCACAATCCGAATGGGTATTCGACCACGTGAGAGGCCAACTTGTTTCCCGCCAAAAGAAACCCCATCCCCTTAATCTCAGCTAAATAGTAAAAATTCACATCAGTCTATATTAGAATATAAAACTCAAATTAATTACCTTTTAACCTAAAAGGTTCATTAGGCTCAAATATGTCACCATTTATACAAAGCGTTGATAGGAATAGAAGGTAACTATGATCATTTAATGCAATAACATATATTGCTTTGAACCAAATATTCACTTTAGCGTTAAAGTGGTTTTACAAGTAACCTCCCTAGTGCTCGAGACAGGGATTCGAGAAGTCATAATCGTAAATCTTGAAGATTCAGTGAAAAATCAGAAGATTGATCGTTTAGAAGAAGATAGACGAAGGAATGTTCAATACAGGAACATATATCAATGTTTATTTAATAGTAGACATTTACTCAAATTTTAACTAATATTTAATTCATCAAAATATAAAATAGTCATTCAGCAAAAAATAAATCATAATAAAATCATGTGATAAATTATTTATTTTTTTTACAAGAAATTTATACACACATCACATGATGGTAAGAAATCATTTAAATTTTTTTAACTTCTTAAAAATAATTAGAAAAAATATTTTTTTTATAAAATAAACTTAACACGCACTAAATCGAACCACCCGGTTGGACCGCTCCCTAAAATAGCTTAGCCATTATTAGGTGTTCCTACTCAGAAACACTCTTCTTGTCGTTCCTTCTTCTTGATCTTTTAAGTCTTCGGTGCCGACTGGATACTGTCCTTAGAGGGTGGGGAGGGTACCTGCAAAGGCACTTCGATGCTCAAGTAAGTATTCGGTATGGAACAATAAAAGCTTTTATACTAGATAATCATACCTGTCCAGTTAATCCCATCAATACCATATTTATAGTGACGTTCTTGGGCCTGGTGGACTTTCTGGATTATTGGGCTAGTGCACGAGGTTTTGTACACTGATTACAGCTAACGTGGATATGTTTGATGTAATTAATACCTGTTTTCCTTTTTCTCATGGAAATTCGTTACAGCTGAATACCCATTCGGTATGTTCATCGACCAAGGGGGTATTCGGCATGTTCATTGACCAAAGGGGTATTCGGCCTTCCCCTTGGACAGAGGGGTATTCGGCCTTTTCCTTGGCCGAAGAGGTGTTCGACCTGTTCATTGGCTGAAGGGGTGTTCGGTCTATTCATTAGCCTGATGGGTACTCAGCCTGAGGGGGGGGTACTCGGCCTATTCATTGGCCTGATGGGTACTCGGCCTGAAGGGGGTACTCGGCCTAAGTGGGGTACTCGGCCTATTTGTTGGCCTGATGGGTACTCGGCCTGAGGGGGTACTCGGCCTATTTGTTGGCCTGAGGGGTACTCGGCCTAAGGAGGTATTCGGCCCATTTGTTAGCTTGAGGGGTACTCGGCCTGAGGAAGGTACTCGTCCTAAGTGGAGTACTCGGCCTATTTGTTGGCCTGAGGGATACTCGGCCTGAGGGGGGTACTCAACCCATTTGCTGGCCTGAGGGGTACTCGACCTGAAAGGATGTTCGGCCCGAGGAGTTATTCGGCCTATTCCTGGTACATTATGATTCATGAGTTGGCAGATAATAATATGGTTGTTTACATTCACCCAAATTAACTCGCTTCTGAATTGTCATTTCCACAGAAAACATGGAACATATTAAATAGCCAATGCATCAAATCTGTGTCATGGAATATACTTGTAGCCGAGCCATGTGATGTTGCTCAAAAGGGCATCGAATTTAAGGTTTATAATACACAGAAATAATACATATTTTATAATTTTGAATCCAAGAAACACGAATTTAATTTCTCTGTAAAAATTAGAACAAGTTCGGACAATAATCATGGAACTCGAACTCAAACTTTAATAATCTTATCTTTGAAGTGGCCAGCCCGCACGACCATTGAAACCAGTTCAACCTGGCTCTTGTGCAGCACTTAAGTTTGCAAACTTAACAAGTAGGACCCCAAAAATTTGATAGCTCTAATTCATTGCTTGCCTTTTGCCTGGCATTGACTACTATTTACTGCACTAACACCATCCAACTCACAACATCCAACACTTGGTTAAGCATTAGTGTTAAGAATAAGTGGCAGGTTTGTCTTCACTCAAAATTATTTTTGAGGATAACATAATTAATTTGTAAAGAAAATAAATTTTAATGTATGTATCTCTTTTAGTTCTGAATATTATTTTTGTACTCAGTAGATCAAGTTTTGGACTCCTTAAATTTTTAGTATCATACTCCACGTCGGTTTGAAAGGCAGCATGAATTGCTTTCTACAATTTGCACTCTTCACAAACCTCAGAGCCTGCAACTCCATTCGTGAGTACTTATTCCCAGTCTTCATGTATAGAGAAATTAATCATGTATTAATGATTAAGTTAAGCATGCAAAATAATAAATAAAATATAAATAACTTAAATATTAATAATGCTAACATATATATATATATATATATGCGCGCGCGCGCATGTCCGCTTGATATAATATATAACGCATATATATTAATTTCTTACAAAACATATCTGCGTGAAACTTCTTGGAAATTTCAAAATGCACAAGAAATTTATTTTCCACAAAAGTACCACATTTGAATTTGCAGGAAAATGCAAAGAAAATTCGCATGTGATAATGAAAATTCTAATAATTAGATAGATTTCCACTAAATTACATGAATGATCCTCAAATCGTTGGTATAAAAACCCTCTGCTACTCAAATATAAATAATTCTTTAATTCAAAATATATATTTGTATACGATATTAGAACATAAGGACATAAAAATTCTCAAATTTGGACATCTCTGCTCCCTGGAAAATTAAAAAGTGAAACCCATAAATTATTAATTAAGCACGACTTAATTATCATTTCATTTTCAATGTCACGCGGAGGTTCATCAAAATAAAGTATGAGTAGTTAATTTATGCCAGACATTAGGCACCGATTCAGAAGCTAAATATCAAAAGAAAACTACATTAGAGTAAAAGGAACTAACTACTTCACAATTTTCATCAAGCCCTAACTATAGAAAATAGGAAATAAAATAGAGAAAACTCTTTGATTATGGTCCAAAAAAATCTTCCTTCCTTACCTATTTGAGCTCATCACCACTTGATTTCTTACTTTCACTTCCAAAACACTCCATCTCCCTCTCCACTTTATGTTTATTTATTTACTGCATACCTTTTCTTTTTGTCTATAACATAACTATCGTTCGTTTGATGTAACTTTATTCAAGTATAACTTTCTAAATATTTAATATAATTGTATATATAGAATTCCAATCGCTTGTTAAATTAAAAAGAAACCCTAACATATGTAATTTAATTATATCCTCGGTGGTGGTATTACATCCCTCTTTTAGTTTTATATATGTTGCAAAGAAGTTATAAAGCTTTGGGTTCTTGTAGCTAGTTCCATGGCGCTCAAAATCCCAGCACCATGGCGCTAAATCTATTAGGGCTAAGGTGATTTTTTCTACAAGCAACCGACAAAAAAAATCCTAAATGATAATTATCACAAGACAAATATAGACAATACACAAACTAACTTATTCACTCCAAAATTTATAAAATTGAAGATATATAGAAGGGAACTAAAACTAAATAAAAGGAACCAGCTAATCAAAAGATACCTAAGAGATATCACACAAAATTATAAAATACCACCCCTCCCCCTCATGATGAATTCTAGATATGTGTGGCACATATATCCTGTACGTCACCCATATATGTCATTTGTTGTCTTTTGAGATTTTTTTAAGAGAAATATATGAAAAATAGAAAAATGTCTAGCTTAACACTTTTTAACGCCTTTTTTTATTATATTTTTATTATCAATTAAAATTCATTAAAAAAATAGATAAATTTTACTCTTATTTAATACAACTACTCGTAATTTTAATAAATTTTAACTAATAAAAAAATATTTCTAAAGGTTCTCCTATGATAATATATATATATATATATATATATTAATATTAATAAAGATAAGTACAGCTCCAACAAAGAAGACAGCTGCTGTGAAACATGACAATGATAAAAGTCACGGAGAGCTATTCATGTTTCACGGTATCTGTTGTTTAATCATTATGTCCTCAAAACAAAAGTCTCCTCATCTTTATCTTTACAAAGAACTAAACAAATCTGCAAAACTTGATCATTTGATTCTTCACACAATTTTTCACAAATTTGACAACATCTTGGGCAATAATAAATAAAACGGCATTTTTTAAAAGTAACTTGAATTTCGTCGACCTCTACAGCAGTTAATAATGATGATGTTATTTCTTTACTCAAATTATTGTAATGAAATATGCTCAAGACATTGAATGTGGTGGTATAGAATACTAGTATTTAGTATACGTAATGTGAAGAATAAATATTTACATTATATAACTAAAATGCATTATAATAAATATTTTGAATATATAAATTATAGGTTAAATACCTCTTTTAGTCTCTTACAATATTTTTTTTTGTTTCAATTTAGTTTCACTTTAATTTTTTGTCTCAATTTGGTTCCCAATAACTTAAATTAGTGTAATTTGGGACTTCCGTCCAAATGATTTAGACGGAGTTAACTGTAGGCCACGTGGCATCTACGTGGATGTCACGTGGATGCCAAAATTCTGGAAAAAACCTGAAACTAGAACGGCCCGTTCTGAAACCAGAACGAGCCGATCTGCTTTTAGAACGAGTCATTCTGCTTTTAGAACGGGCCGTTCTGCTTTTAGAACGGGCCGTTCTGCTTTTAGAACGGGCCGTTCTGCTTTTAGAACGGGTCATTCTGCTTTTAGAACGGACCGTTCTAAATCCAGAACAGCCCGTTCCAGAACGCCATGCTTTTTATTGTATTTTTTTTTATTATATCTATATTAATAAATATATAATAAATAAAAAATATAATAAATTAATATTCATTTATGAATAAAACAAAAAAAATTAAATAAGATAAGACCTTCCAAAATATTTTTTTGATTTGAATTTATCTAGTTCAAAATCTTGACTAAAATGCCGTAATGTATTTCAAAAATTAAAAATAAAATTCAGGGTTTAGGGGTACCTCCTCAAGAACAGGTTGTTAATGTTGGAGTACATCGTCAATGACTTCAAGGAAAAATACTGTTTCGTTTTATCCTTGACTGTATAGTATCAATTTGGTAGTAAATGGTTCGCTTCAGTTTGACTAACAATGAAATAAAACTTGTTACCATTGTCCTTAGTGATACACTGCATCATCCTTAATGATATATTGTATAGCCCAAATGTTTAGCAATTGAAGTTATTAATCCTCATTAACAATATTACCAAATCTAGTGTTTGAAATGCTTTGTATTTTGATTTTTTTGTGTACAAAATTCAGTACCAGAACGGCCCGTTCTGAAACCAGAACGGGCCGTTCTGGTTACACTGTTGGTGTGTTAATTTTGGACCTGGAACGGCCTGTTCCAGGTGCAAATTTTACACACCAATAGTCTAACCAGAACGGGCCGTTCTGGTTTCAGAACGGGCCGTTCTGGTTTCAGGTGTATTCAAGTATTTTTGGATCCACCTATGTGGCATCTACGTGGTATCCACCTGGCATCCACGTGGCCACCAGTTAACTCCATTTAAATTATTTAGACGGAAGTTCCAAATTGGAACGATTTAAATTATTGGGGACCAAATTGAAACCTAAAATTAAAGTGGGACTAAATAGAAACAAAAAAATATTGTAAGGGACCAAAAGAGGTATTTAACCTAAATTATATTATAATTAAATTTTATAATAAATAATTATTTTAAATGAATATGTTATTTTTAATATTTATGATAAACAATTTATGCATACAAGATTATTTTTAATTATCATTATCTTTAAAATTTTAAAATTTAATTTATAAATAGAGGGTAAATTGAAAGGAATAATATGTCCCAAAAGGTCTCTAAAAATATTTGTATGAAAAAAAAACTCTTTAAGACACTCGCATTAAAAAAAGTAACTCTTAATTCTCTTAATTCTATATAATTATTTTATTTATATTTTAAGGATCAAGATTTGTTGTCCGCTTGCTACTGTTGCAATGTGTGTTGTGTGGACGAAAAGAAAGAAGTACGTGCGTTAGAAGATATAAAAAGAAAAGAGAGAAAGTGAATAGAAAATAGGTAGATATCAATTGTTAGTGTTTTTGAATTGAACAAATACAAGAGAAAGAATAAATTAAATTTCCTCTTTACTTGTTTAATTTAATAGAAAGGTGAAAAAAAGAGAATTTTTTTTCTTCTTAAGAAGACATACTTATCTTTAACTTATGAGGTAAAAAATTAATAATAATAGATGATAAAAAATAATAATAAAGTTAGAACTTTAAGTTTTGTCTGGATATCAAACTTTTTTAATTTTATTTTTTTATATTTCTTCTCATATTAGAAGTTTTTTCTTTTAGTCCATACAAATATAATTTTTTTGCTTCTCTTTTTCTAATATATAATATAAAATCAACTTTTTTCTTTTTCTTTTTCTTTTTTTTTTTATTGAACCAAACAAAAGATAAGAATATTGAGAGGAAAAGAGAGAAAACAACTGGGAGATGAGATGAGAAGTAGCATTCGTCTTTATACGGCGTTGCAAATTTTATTTTTTCTACTCTACTTGACCAGACAGACAAATCAAAATTTATAATCCCAGCCAGGTATGGATATTTATGCGCGTTTATATTTTTATTTGATTTCATTATGTGAATATATTATATCAACAAATTTTGCGTATTCATCCTGACGACGCCTTATCCAAACTGTTTGATTGATAGTTAATAATAGACATAAAATGAGTACTCAAATATATATATTTAGTTAGAGTGATTATTGTAAAATTATTGAAATTAATAAAATTAAATGATATTTCAAATGATAATAATAACCTTAACCATTGTTGTAATATGTAATAACAACAAATTACAAACATAACTAGTTTTACACAATTTTACACCGACTAGCCTTAATAATTAATTGCAAAATTACCATGAGACAACTAATTGTACACAATTTTATACTAAATTAACCTTAACCATCACTATAATAATAACGCAAACAATTAGATTTACACAATTTTTCACTAACCAACTGTAATATATAAATGTATACGAAGGAGGATGGGATAGTGCCTTGCCTGTCCCTCGAAGTTTTTGTGCATGCTTTCTTTGAATTTGAATAATATATAAGTTATGAGGTTAATTTAATTTTATAAAATTAATTTATAAAATGATAATTATTTATTATTTATATATAATATTATAGTCATATTTATAAATGATGTAGAATTTCTAATATATATTTCTCATGCTGAGGATCATTTCGAATGTGAAATTTATAAAATTAAATATTTATAGGTGATTTGATAATAATCTAATAATATGTGACTTAATAACATATAGTCTAATAAGATCCAACAACACTCACTATAATAGACTTGATATGTTCCAATATTGTTTTTAAAAAAATGGATTAAATATCTAACTTACTTTTACAAAATTGATTAGTGAAATAAAAGTTATCTTTATTTATGTAACGACCCGGCTAGTCACTACACACACCACTGTACACCGGAAATGCCAGACAGAAGGACAAGTATATAAATATAGGGTCTAGAATATAAATATATACAAAGTCTCTATCCGACTAGAGTTAGAGTGTACAACACAAAGTACAATCAATGCTACTATCCCAAGTAGCTACATAACAAAATAGTCACAAAAACGATCAGCTCTACTGGTCCGCCGAAGACTCATCCTTAGATGCCCACCTATCCCTGCTCTGCTCCCATACATAGTATGATCATCGCAGTCCAACATTATGGAGACAACAAAAGGGTAAGCTAGTGTAATTAAAATTCAACATACAAATATATATATATATATATATATATATATATATATATATATATATATATATATCAATATAAATAAACAACATATACAATTATCAGCACACTTATACAGCTTATACCACTCAACAATATCAGCACCGCAATGCGGCAATATCAGCACTGCCTTAGCGGTTAGAAACAGCACCACATATGTGGCTAATAACAGCACCGACTTAGCGGCTATAATATCCCCCAACTCAGCACAACCCAGCACAGCACAGCACAGCATTTCAACACATTAATCAACTTCACAAAATTCATTTAAAGTACCACATTATTTAGCCATAACAGCACACATCTTCAGCATACAACTCATCGATCTTACAGCATAATCAGCAATCAGTACACAATGCGTCGTCACGCATATCAACTCGGAGATCTCCTACAGCAACTCAGCCATTATGGCCTACAACAACTCAGCCATTATGGCCTACAGCAACTCAGCCATTATGGCCTACAGCAACTCATATCAACATTCAACACAACACAACGTTTGCAACTCAACATATCAACTTGCAACACAACACAACTGTACAACTCAACATCAACTTTCAACACAACTCAACTGTACAACTCAACATCAACTTTCAACACAACTCAACTGTACAACTCAACATGTCAACTTGCAGCACAACACAAATATACAACTCAACATCAATCAACCAACATCATCCATTAGTCATCACATTATATTCGTCTACAACTCAACTAAGCATAAAACAACATTAACCAACATATATAAATTTCTCATCTCTGCGCCCGGCGCACTCATGGTCGCGCCCAGCGCGGTACAACCAGAGAGCACCAAGGGCTAGCGCGCCCAGCGCAGGTATGCCTGCGCCTGGCGGGGCTCAGCCAGAGAGCCCAAGGCTCACACGCGCCCAGCGCATGCCAGGCAGAGACTCCCAGGAGTCTCGCGCGCCCGGCTTGCCCATACCCGCGCCCAGCGCGGGGAAGGCAGAGACCTCCCCTTAGTCTCGCGCCCAGCGCAATTCAAATTGCGCCCAGCACCCACAGGGCAGAGACTCCCAAGGAGTCTCACGCCTAGTGCGACAATGGCCGCGCTCAGCGCAACACATCAATATCAGCATATACATATGTATCCATTACAGCGTAGCATTTCATCATCAACAACATAAAATAGCATGATCAACAATTTCACAACGTACGACATGTTCAACATATAATACGACCCAATCCTCTTATTTACAACTCATCTATCTTGTCAAATTACCCACCCAAACAACACCAATCAACCTAAGTACTTAGAACAACTTTCAACCTAACCAAATCACTAAATGTGAAATGGCAACCTTCATAGAAAATAGCACATCCTTATCTCATATGAAATATAATCAAGTTTCCTACAACTCTCATGAATACACCAAGTCTTAATTCATTCATCTACCTTGTTAAATATTCTAAAAACCGCAACAGCTATAGGTAAAGCTGGCAGCCTGACCCCTCTTCACTAAAACGGCCATATCTGGAGTTCTAAAACTCCTTTTTGAGTGATTCCAGTACCATTGGAAAGCTAACATCCAAGGCTACAACTTTTATGAAGACTATAAAGTAAAATTCTGAAACACAAATGCGCGCCCAGCGCGTTGAGTACGCGCCCGACGCAACTCTCAACCAGAGACCTGTAAATTCTATTGCGCCCAGCGCTGTCCTCATCGCGCCCAGCGCGATTCACCCAGAAACTTCCCATTTCAAGTCGCGCCCAGCGCGAAGAACTGCGCCCAGCGCGAATTCAAACGGGGACCCTTACCTGCTACGAAAATTTCACCAAAACCTGCGAAAAATACCAGGAAAACAACATGCAAACCATCCAAAAGCTTCCTCTTTCATCAAACATCAACAAAAACGTTCCGTTTTCGACATGCAATCACAAAATCATCAAAACCCCAAAAATTTATCCAAACTCCGAAACCCCCACCAAAACCCATTTTCAGCAATCTCAACCCGACATCCCGCAAGCATCAAATAGCAAAGGAGTTTCGGGACTCATTCACAGCCAAAATACACAAAGTAACTAGCTTCCCTTACCTTGGTTCAAGAATTTCCGAGCTCCGGGAGGAAGAATAAAGAAGAAGATTGGAAGTGGACGGAGACCAACGGAGAAGGAGATCTTCAGCTAATTTCCCACACCAACATCAACACCTAAACACCACAGCCACCAGAAGGAGTTCCGCAAGTGAGAATGGGAGAAAAGGAGAAGTATGAGTTTTGAGAGAAAGAGTGCATAAAAAGGAAAAAGAGAGTTGGAGTGTGGGAGTAAAATAGGAAAAGGAAAAGAGGGGGTCTCACAATTTATATATATTTTTAATTATTTTATTTTTTTATCGATGTGAAACATAAATTTTTTTTCAGTATATTTGAAAGATAAAAAAGAAGAGAGATGTGAGTGATTCATATAATATGAAAAAAGAAATAAATAACAAATTAATAGTATCAACTTAGGTATTCACAAATTTTAAATATCCAAATATCACGACTCTCTTAAAATTACCCTTAAAAGTTACATCACATCCAACATAATTGTGTTAAAAACGAAGATACAATAATCATTGGTGCAATAACTTATATTTTTTTTCCCCTTTACAAGTCTCCTGGAGCTTTACGGGTTAGCAGGGAAAGTATCCTTTTAAGCCACAACTTACCCCTGAATATATGATTAAAAAAAATTAAAAAAAACTTAGTCTGTATTACCAGTGCTTTTAGTATGTTTTGAACTTCGTATAACGGATAAACTATAAAGTTATGCTAAACACTGAATTCAATTTCCCAACTAACAAAGGTTAATTAACTTTTTGTTTTTGTCTTTTAAGGGATATAACTCCTAACAACTGAGTGGGTCTTTATACTAATACAATAGTATTTCCAACAGTAATCTCATCTGCAAACTAAAAAACAAATCTTAATAATTATTTAAGAAACATAAATGTCTAATCAATATTTGATAGACTAATTAACTAGTCTATATTCCTGTTTCTCGTTCTGATGGTATCCGGCCTAATAGTAAACAGTAACACACCCCACTATGATTTAATGTTTATAAACAATGTTTTAGATAATGTAAAATATAAAAAGTAAATAAATTAGATGTACTATAGAAAAATCAAATATTATTTATAATAAATTATTATTTTAATTAGTGTATATATAACTATACCGTATGGTGGCCGACTAAGCCGAATATCCGAGCCCGCGAGTGATTAGGCCGAGTACCCGACCCCGCGAATAATTAGACCGAATACCCGAACCCTTAATGGTTACGCCGATCACCCTAGTCCACCGGCCACTTATAAACGAGTGAAACGTGTCGAGTTGGTCGGTCAATCTCTGCGCCATGTCAGGCCGATTACGGATAGTTTAATTAGCGTAATACATTGGATTAGCCCCCTAATTTTCCGGGGCCCAATCCTTAATCACGGCCCAATACGAGCGTCTATAAATAGAGCCCCAACGAGGTATGTAATTAATTTTTCAACTACCGTATTTATTACGCCGAGAACTAACTTGAGCGTCGGAGTGTCTTTGCAGGCACCCCCAACCTCGCTTCGGACTACCCGGACAAGAACGAGAAGACCGTAACCCTATACCTGACCCGAGACGACCAAGATAATTGAAGTGTGTATCCTAACACAGGAACATTTGGCACCCACCGTGGGGCCGAAGAGACTTTTCTGCCCCTTTTCAACTCTACCAACTGAGACCGAGACATGGTAGTTACTCGCAAGGGACAATCGACGACGACTCAACCGATTCCTAATACTAACGCCGAAGACAATCCCCCCATGACCAACCAAGAATGCTACCCATACGGAATGCCTCAAACTCAACCGAAACCCGTGATACAACAGGTCCAGCCGAACGTTAACCAACCTCCGCCCAACTTTCATGATGACTTGCGCGCGCTGTGTGAGGAAATGGCAAATATCCGAAGGCAAAGAGAGGTCGATGCCCGAGAGATGGCCGAGTTACGTTGGCAAAATGCCGAGCTCCGGAGCCTGAATCAAACGAATGTGCCGTCTACTCCCACACTAGCGGAAGAGTCCGCCTATCACGCCCCAACCGACCAGGTCACTCGGACTCCGGCGACATCTTTAATAGCCAATAAGGCCGATACATCCGGCCATTCCCTAAGGCACCCTTTCTCCAGACGAATAATGGAAGCAACTTTATTGGACCATTGGAAGAGCATGCCAATCGAGAAGTACGATGGTTCGACCGACCCCGAGGAGCACTTGAATGTTTTCTTGACTCAGGCAACTCTCTCTACTCAAGACGACTCGGCATTGTGTCGAATATTCCCCACGTCACTGAAAGGGAGGGCTCTAAGCTGGTTCACCAGACTGCCGACTTCTTCCATCGACTCGTTCACCGAGTTGTCATCCCAATTTACCTTGCAATTCGCCACGAGTAAGCCGTACAGGACCACCTCGTTAGCCTTAGCGGGGGTCCGTCAAGAGAAGAAGGAAAGCCTGAGGAGTTTCATGGACCGATTCAACAAGATTGCAATAGAGATTGGTGATCTTAACCCTACCGTGGCCTTGGACCGGTTGAGCACGGCACTTAGGCCGGGACCGTTTGTGAATAGTTTGTGCAAAAAGCCACCCGTTGACATGAACGACCTCCGAAGACGTGCCGAGAAGTATATGTAGATGGAGGAATTGGCGGAGACAAGAAACCAAGCCAGGGCCGAAGAGGGTTACAGCCGGAAAGAGCAAGGTCGGGAGCCAATGAAAAGGGCGAATGCCGAGCCCTCGAACACTCGACCGCCTAGAGGACTGCGCTACACGGCTTATACTCCCCTTAATGCGAGCAGGGCCAAGGTGCTGGAGCAGGCTCTTGCGTCGGAGATTTTGGTGATACCAAAGAGGGCGAACACTCCTCTGAGGGCCGACAAGGCTAAAACTTGTCGATTCCACCGAAATCGAGGCCATTCAACAGAGGAGTGCTCGGCATTAAAAGACAAACTTGAAGACCTTATCAAGCAAGGTCACCTTAGGAACTTCGTCTCATCCCAAGACCACCAACCAAGCGGGAGAGACCAATACCCTCGAAGAACATCGTCACCCGGGGAACGACGCCGTCGATCTCGATCTGTTGAAAGGAAAGACCACCCCCGGAGCTCGCGAGAAGACAATGATCGCCCGAGGAAGATAATAAATACAATTGCCGGAGGCTTCACCGGGGGAGGCTCTACATCCTCCGCGTGGAAAAGACACCTCCGGGCGGTACGGTCAGTGAACAGCGTTGATCGGCCGAAGACACCGAAAATGCCGCCGATAACTTTTTCAGACCAAGATTTTCGGGTTATCGACCCGGTCCAGGACGACCCCATGGTGATCTCCGTCGAAATGCATAATTGCATTGTGAAGAAGACCCTGGTCGACCAAGGAAGCTCCGCCGACATCTTGTATTGGAACACTTTTGTGCAACTAGGAATCCCTTAGGAGAGCTTAGAGCCGTATCATGAGCCCCTGGTCGGCTTTTCGGGTGAGCGAGTGATGACAAGGGGATGCATTGACCTGTACACCCGCTTTGGTTTCGATCAAAGGTATTTCCAGATCAAAATCCGATACATAGTGGTGCATGCAAATACGTCATACAACATTCTTTTAGGGAGACCGTCGATCAATGCGTTAGGGGCCATCGTTTCGACGCCTCATCTGTGCATGAAGTTTCCGTCGAGGGATGGGCAAGTTATCACTGTGCATGCCGACCAAAAAACAGCAAGGGAGTGCTATCTCTCTAGTTTGAGAGTGCAGCCTATTGCCGAGCCGTCGACCACAAAGATAGGCATTAACGTGGTCGCATAAGGGATAGCCGAGGGTATTGACCTCGATCCTCGGTTAGGAGAGGAAGAGCGGATCGAGGCGGCCGAAGACCTCGTCTCATTTCAGCTCGGTCAGTTACCTGAGCAAGTCACGCGCCTTGGATCCCAATTGAGAGAGATCGATGCGAGCCGGGTTAAACGAGCAGTTCGAGACAATAAAGACCTTTTTTCTTGGACGGCGTCGAACATGCCCGGGATTGACCCTAATTTCTTATGCCACCGACTGGCCGTATGCCGAGACGCTCGACCAGTTGCCCAAAAGAAGAGAAAGATGGGAGAAGAGAAGAGAAAAGCGGCGAATGCCGAGGTCCAAAAACTGTTGCAAGAAAACTTCATCCGAGAAATCACATACACCACTTGGCTAGCAAACGTTGTGTTAGTAAAAAAGTCGAATGGCAAGTGGAGAATGTGTACCGACTACACAGACCTCAATAAAGCCTGCCCGAAGGATGCCTACCCACTCCCTTGCGTCGACCGACTCTTCGACGGCGCGTCGGGGCATGCGGTGTTCAGTTTCCTGGACGCTTACTCCGGTTACAACCAAATCAAAATGTCCCCGGCCGACGAAGAGAAGACGGCGTTCATAACCGAGAGCGCCAATTTCTGCTATAAAGTAATGTCGTTTGGACTGAAGAATGCCGGAGCAACCTATCAAAGGTTGATGGACAAGGTGTTTCAGGGTCAGGTCGGCCGGAACATCGAAATATATGTGGATGATATGGTGGTAAAGTCCAGTTCCCTGGCCGAACACCTAACCGACCTAACCGAAATATTTGCCTAACTTCGCAGACACAACATGAGGCTCAACCTCGAGAAGTGTACCTTCGGAGTCAAGGGAGGCAAATTCCTGGGATTCATGCTATCGACGAGAGGCATAGAAGCGAACCGAGACAAGTGCCAGGCCGTGTTAGACATGCGAAGCCCGAGCAACCTCAAGGAGCTGCAGCGCCTCTCAGGAAGGTTGGCCGCCTTATCCCGATTCCTCCCACGGTTAGGCGACAAAATCAGCCCGATGACAAGGCTCTTGCGGAAGGCTTCTGCCTTCTCTTGGGACGAGCAATGTGAAGCCGCCTTCGCCACGTTAAAGACGACCTTGGCAACACCACTGATCCTCACGAAGCCTGACCCTCTACGCCCAATACTGGTATACATATCCGTGTCGGACGAGGCAATAAGCTCGGTGCTGGTGCAAGAGAAGGAGGGCGCACAAGTTCCCGTATACTTTGTCAACTGACTCCTGCAAGACTCTGAAACCCGGGTACCAACTGATAGAAAAGGTCGCCCTCGGATTGGTGCATTCCTCGCGACGCCTACGACACTACTTTCAAAGCCACCAGGTAGTGGTGCACACCGACTGCCCGATCTCAAAGGTCTTAGGCAAGCCCGACCTCGCCAGGAGAATGATGGCCTGGTCAGTCGAGCTCTCACAGTTTGACATCGTGTACAAGCCTAGGGGACCGATCAAAGCTCAGTGCCTAGCGGATTTCGTAAATGAGCTGCACCCGCATGGCCACTTTGAGGAGCAATGGTGGACCCTCCATGTTGACGGCTCATCCAATGGCAGAGGGAGCGGAGCAGGGGTCATCTTGGAGGGATCGAAGGGTATAACGCTGGAACAATCCTTGCGCTTTTGCTTCAAGGCCTCAAATAATCAAGCAGAATACGAAGCACTACTAGCAGGATTGAGGTTGGCCGAGGACATGGGAGCCTCGAGGATCAAGTGTTTAACCGATTCCAAGGTTGTAGCCGAGCAAGTGGGTGGTAACTTTCAGGTCAAAGATCACATGATGATGAGGTATTATCACGCCTACCAAAAGTTGAAGGCGAACTTTCAGGAGGTGTCGGTCGAGCACATACCGCGTGAAGACAACACCCGCGCCGACCAATTAGCCAGGTTGGCCACGACCAAAAAGCCGGGCCAACTGAGAACGATCATTCAACAAGAGATAGACCACCCAAGCGCTGAAACGGAGATAGCAAATGTTGAGTCCGACCCCGCCGGGCAGAAAGGCCCACAAGATTGGCGAGACCAAATCAAGGAATTTATTGACAAGGGTACCGTTCCCGCCGACCCTACCGAGGCTAAGCGGTTGAGGGTTCAAGCTAGTAGGTACGTTGTCGTTGCGGGGCAGTTATACAAGCATGGTTTCTCCACGCCTCTTCTCAAGTGCTTAGACTCCGCTGAAGCCGATTACGTCATAAGGGAAGTGCATGAGGGAATTTGCGGAATGCACTCGAGGGCAAGGACAACTGTGTCGAGGTTACTGCGGGCGGGATACTATTGGCCGACCATGAACACCGATTGTGCAGCGTTCATGAAAAAGTGCCGACCGTGCCAGGAACACGGCAACTTAATTCATCAACCGGCCGAGCAGCTTCACTGTATTTCGCCGGCATGGCCTTTTGCCACCTGGGGAACCGACATACTCGAACCCTTTCCAGTGGCCAAGGGACAATGCAAGTTTCTCATCGTTGCCGTGGATCTATTCACTAAGTGGATCG
This sequence comes from Cajanus cajan, assembly GCF_000230855.2. NCBI lineage: Eukaryota > Viridiplantae > Streptophyta > Magnoliopsida > Fabales > Fabaceae > Cajanus > Cajanus cajan. The sequence goes on from NC_138521.1 coordinate 50,047,606, forward strand.
AGGCCGAGCCCTTGGCGTGCATTTCGGCTCATCAAGTCCAGAATTTTTTATGGAAATACATCATTACCCGATTCGATATCCCGCATACCCTGGTGACCACAACGGCCTCCAATTCACCGACCGAAAGCTCAATGAGTTCCTTCTTGGTTTGGGAGTACAGCACAAGGTCACATCGGTCGAGCACCCGCAAACCAACGGTCAGGTCGAGTCGGCGAATAAAGTCATCCTGGCTGAATTGAAGAAACGCCTCGGGGAAGCAAAAGGAGCATGGGCCGAGCAGTTACCCGAAGTGCTATGGGCCTACCGATGCACGCCCCAATCAACTACGCATGAAACTCCGTTTCGCCTAGTCTATGGGTCTGACGCGATGATCCCGGTTGAAATCGGAGAAACCTCTTTCCGCCGAGCCCATTATGACGAGTCAAACAATGAGGCCGAGCTCCGCGCAAATTTAGATATCGTAGGGGAAATTCGCGACCGAGTGCTGGTGGTTGCTGAGGCCACCAAACAACGATACAAAAGAAGGTTCGACAGCAAGGTGAAGCCTAGAGAGTTTCGAGGAGGAGATTTGGTTTGGAGAACCACGGGCGAGGCAAGGAAGGATGCGAGGCAAGGGAAGCTCGCCCCAAATTGGGACGGACCCTTCCGAGTCCGGCACAACTTGAACAACGGTGCTTACAAGCTGGAGTACCTGTCAGGAGAACCAATTCCGAGAACTTGGAACTCCTCCCACCTAAAGATGTATTACAGTTGATGTAATAGTGCACTCTTTTCCTTGGCCAACTCTTTTTTCTTAGGAGGGTTTTGGGTCGGCAAGGTTTTTAACGAGGCACTCGATTCAGACATTTTTGAATATTTTGCTTTAAAGTTAATTATATGCGTGTACAAGTCATAAATGTTCAGGTCCGACCTCAGATAATACTCGCCCGGAACGAGCACCACGCTCGGCCAATCGCTCGAATGTGCACTCGCGCCGAACATGTTTCCCTCCCGAGTAACCTCCTCGGTTAAGGACGTACCTAGGCCGAGCACTATGCACGAACACCTACGTCGCCGAACTACGCTCGGCCGATCGTTTGAATGTGCACTCGCGCCAAACAGGTTTCCCTCCCGAGTACCCTCCTCGGCTAAGGACGTACCTAGGCCGAGCGCTATGCACGAACACCTACGTCGCCGAACTACGCTCGACCGATCGCTCGAATGTGCACTCGCGCCAAACAGGTTTCCCTCCCGAGTACCCTCCTCGGCTAAGGACGTACCTTGGCCGAGCACTATGCACGAACACCTACGTCGCCGAATTACGCTCGACCGATCGCTCAAATGTGCACTCGCGCCGAACAGGTTTCCTTCCCGAGTACCCTCCTCGGCTAAGGACGTACCTAGGCCGAGCACTACGCACGAACACCCATGTAGCTGAACCACGCTTGGCCGATCGATCGAGGCATTCTCGCGCCAAACAGATTTCCATTCCATTACCATACTCGACTAACGATCCCCCTATACCGAGCGCCTCGCACAAACGTCTCCACCAACGAACAAACCTATGAACGAGTACTATGAGCCTAGGCTGACCACACCGAACTGAATATCCAATAAAGCAAACTCCTCAAGAATGAAAAAGAAAAAGCCGAACTCTCACACGTCTATGTAGATTATCCAAGCTAGAAACTGAACATTTTTAAAATTGAGCACTCTTGCTAACACACGTTACGGTCAAGCATGTAAGCATATTATAAGTAGACTCAAGAAAATAACTACTCGGGATAGTATACCAAGCAAAGCGTTTTACTAACTGTGGCCGATCAAAACGGCATTACAAAAAATTATATCAAAACCGACGCCATTGGCCGGAACTACAAAAAGGCTCTAATGGCCCGGTTACAATAAAGCAAAAAACCCTTAGTACCCTTTACCCAAGCCGGTCACTACACCGCGGCCGAGCTCGGTGGATCCCCGTCACCAACCACATCTATGATCGGGTCTTCCTCTTCAATTGACAACACGGGGGCTCGGGTAGACACACCTCGTCCGGGGGCATCGACGTCGGGATGAGCCCCTTGGGGGAACTCACTGTAACTCATGAACTTCCCACCCAGGAAGTCCCGGCCAACATCAAATTGGAAATCAGCCAGAACCTCACAAAAATGGTACGCTTGTCGGACTGCATGCTGGAAGCCGGCATCATGCTAAGAGAGGATTTGTTCGGTGGCCTCGCCCTCGAACTTAGCAACAACCTCTTTGAGGCGAGCAATCTCCGCCGCAGCATCAACGGCGTCGACTTTCATCCGCTACACGGTCAGCTTTAAGTCGTCGGCTTCCCTCCGGTGGGCGTCGGCCGCTTTCTTCAACTCTTCGGCTGACTCCGTAGCCTTAGCGTTAGCACTCAAAGCCTCTTTCACAGTCATCTCGGCGTCTTTCAGTCGGGCCTGAAGCTTCTCAGCCGAGACAACCGACCTCATCATAACGTGCTTCGCCACAAGGGAAGTCCGAGCGTCGAGCTCACAAAAGAGCTTGTACTCGGCTTCCGCGGACATGCCCTCCAGGTACTGACGTCCCCCACCAGTTGTTATATCTAGATTGACGAGGTTCTCCACTTGCACATCCGAGGCCAAGAAGTTTGACCCGGCCACCACAGCAGGAATGGCGAAGGCCCCACAACCCGACTGTTCCAACGACAGTTGTTTCGGCCGTTTGGAAGAAGAGCTCGGACGCTCCGGCTCGATGTCTTGCTCAGCAGCCCGGACCCGAGACGTACTCCCCCTTTTCTTGGGGTCGGCCAAGGGAATGAGGACTTGCGTGGGTTTATCTCGCTGAACCCTGAGGGCCGACCTCGTCGGCGACACCTTTCCACTCTCTTTAGCCTCCTTCGCCCTCTTGGCGAGCATCGCAGTTACATCCAACTTGCCTCCGGCCATCAATCCTGCAACAAAGCAAAGTTTAACATCAATTTAAAAATTGATTAAACAACCGAACCCTAGTACACATACCTAGCAAGACCATCTCAAAATGAGACGTCTCAAAAATTTCCAATAGTTCTCGGACAGGAAGCTCTTTCGGCAACTGGTCTAGCAAATCCACAATCTCCTTGTCCTCGGCGGGGAGTTTCGAGGCAGGGAATGCCTCAAAACGTGTCGGACGCCTCGTCCAGTAGAAGGGAAACAGCGGGTTATTCTCTCGGTCATAAAAGCAATCTCGCATCTCCGACCCCCATCGGACCTTAAAAAAGCCACTGTTAAATCCCTTGTAACAAGAAGTGAAAGCCCGAAGGAATCCACATTTTGGCACCCGAGAGCTAAGGAAACCCACTTTACCGGTTTGCTCGGGCGGCAGGTGTAATAATAGAGGAAGGCGAGCGGCCGAGGCGTGAGGCCGAGACATAGGCACAAATTCCGAAAGGCTTGCATGGCCGCCCAAGCATTAGGGTGCAATTGGGTCGGCGCCACGTTTAGTGTCCGGAGAACCCCTATCTGAAAATCGTCAAAGGGCAGCTCTATGCCGAGGTCCTCGAACCATCAAACATACACGTAGAAGTAGTCATCTTTACCGGGACCCGCCTCCAAAAACACAAAGTCGGTGTTCGGCCCATCGTCTTCGCACGCCTCAGCCAGCAGCGGAAACTCCTCGCCCCCACGACCGAAGCATTTCTCAGAAGAGATGAACGTATCTAACAGACCTTGGTCGGAAAACTTCGAGAAGTATATACCGACTTCTCCGTCCACCCACTCATATCCTGGCATTTCCACGCTACCATAGTCGACTTTTGGCTTTGACCGGAAAGTCGGACCGCCGATGGCCTTGCCTCGGTTATCCGCAACCGCTTCTAGCCCACCCCCATGGCCTTCGGCAGGAACGATTACAATGTGGGGCCTCGGTTACTCGGCTTGCGCCAAACCCCTACAGTCAACCTCAGTAGCGCGAGCCAAAGCCACGGCCAGAGTCGCAGGAGGCGATACCTCCACCACTTCATCCCCGCTGTCATCTTCCTCGGGGTGATCGGACGGAAACACCACTTCACATTGCAGTAAGGGCAACATGGGTACCTCACTCGAGTCTGATCCCTCCATACCTAACGAGGCGTCCGACTCGCCCGACGACGAGCAACTCCTTGCCGACGAATAGTCCCTATCCATTTATTATTATGAATTAACGAATACAAAATTTACCTTTGCTCGGTCGTTTCGGTCGATGCTTGAATTCGAGAGAGCTCGGAAAATTTACAGCGAGTGAATTTCCACAATTCCCCCCCTCTATTTATAGGCGAGGTAAAACGGGGAAAGTAAACAGGCGTCCTCAAACCCTAACCGCTCGATCGAAAGTATCCAACGGTCCAGATTTAATAACCGTTGGGCCTGTAACCGCCAGGGCCAACGTGGAAAGCTACGCCAGCATAGGTCTCGGTGCAGCTTCTTACACCTGAGCTCTCAGTCCGGGCATCGCCCCACCCAAGGCCTCGGTAACAATTCCAGTTACTCGTGGTCTCGGTGCAGCTTCTTACGCTCGAGCTCTCGGTCTCGGCGCAATCTCTCACGCCTGAGCTCTCGATCCGGGCATCGACTCACATGAGGCCTCGACTCACCTTCTCTTTGCAGGTCACGACTCAGCCGTGCAACACACGGTTTCGCCACGATTTCACGTCCTAGGCAATACCCTAGACACCACCCGAGACCTCGGCGCGAATCCCAGTTACTCGAGGTCTCGGTACATTTTCTTACGTCCGAGCTCTCGGTCTCGGCGCGATTCCACGGGGTCTAGCTCGAATTCTAGACACCGTCTATCAAGAACTAGACCCTACTCCCCCTTGGCGCGGCATAATTTCCAGTTACTCGAGGCATTGATGAAGCTCCTTGCATCCGAAACCTCAGTTCAGACATCTTCCACGTCAGACCTCGGCACGCTTTCCCATTGAGATCTCGCCATCATTTCACACGGTTAAGACGTCAAATAAAGCGTTACGCATCTTATACCGTCTTCGTCTTTCCTATCCTTGACGCTACGGGGGTTGTATACCGTATGGTGGCCGACTAGGCCGAATACCCGAGCCCGCGAGTGATTAGGTCGAGTACCCGACCCCGCGAATAATTAGACTGAATACCCGAACCCTTAATGGTTACGCCGATCACCCTAGTCCACCGACCACTTATAAACGAGTGAAACGTGTCGGGTTGGTCGGTCAATCTCTACGCCATGTCAGGCCGATTACAGATAGTTTAATTAGCGTAATACATTGGATTAGCCCCCTGATTTTCCGGGGCCCAATCCTTAATTACGGCCCAATACGAGCGTCTATAAATAGAGCCCCAACGAGGTATGTAATTAATTTTTCAACTACCGTATTTATTACGCCGAGAACTAACTTGAGCGTCAGAGTGTCTTTGCAGGCACCCCCAACCTCGCTTCGGACTACCCGGACAAGAACGAGAAGACCGTAACTTTATACCTGACCCGAGACGACCAAGATAATTGAAGTGTGTATCCTAACACAGGAACAATAACCATTTCAGAAGCATTTTTAAGATGAATTAATACAGGTATTTATTATTATTTTTACTTGTGAGGAAAAATGTGCTAATTATTAATAGAAGTTCTACAAAGTATGCCTTTTTTCAACTTAACATAAACATGCAATATTAACTAATCATATAAAAGTATATTAGTTACAATAAATACTTAAAAAATATTATTTTCTTCCATATATTTCAATCAAATATTATAAATAATTTCTAATATGTCATAAGCATATAATAATTAACACATATTAAATTAAATTAAATATCAAAATAAAATAAAATTATAATAACTCTCAAATTACTCTTTTCCACTACCTTTCTTTCACTATTTTTTTATTTAACTTTTTTTCTACTTTTAATAAGCTTTAATTAATCAATAATAGAAACACGTAATGTCTCCCTCACTAGTAATATAATAGGTGTAATTGCAGTCATATGATAATATTATTATTTAAAAATTATAAAATAAATATTTTTCAACTATTAAAATATTATATATTTTGTATTGTTAATGACAATTACTATACACCTTATTAATTATTTATGTATATAATTTGGGGGTAAATTAAGAATGCATAAGCTAGACTTTGTACCTAGACATCTTTCTTTAAAGATGTACGAATTCGAAAAAGGAAAAGACAGATTCTCAAACGTGTGTCACGCAGATAAGCAAAATGAGTGGTTGAAGGAGTTTTGGTTTTCCAAATGAAATGATGAAAAACAAAATTGTATCCTTTGATTTTCGATGTGTGGGATTATGCAAGAACGGATTCGGAACCCCCCATTAAGAGATTGGAAATTTTTAGAAATAAGTTTAAATAATCATATATATGTTTAAAGGATATATATATATATATAATTAGACATGGATTAAGACTATTTTTTAACCTAATGCTGCTATTTGAAATACAATTTCCACAGTTTTATGCATATTTTCATGTACTTCGTGCACTTTCTCTTTTTCCTCCATTACATAACGCATTATATACATTCCTTTGTCTCTCTTCTCTTGAGATCGTGACAAAAGACAATATTTTTGTTTTGGAAAGCATGCATTAATTATTATGGTGTCACGGACCTGAAAGAGCGAAAGATATTGGTTGCCGGTACCCACGCCACGTGTCAGGACAACGTACGCGAGTGTCATATGAACGTGTAATCAATCACTTCACAATTAAAAGTAACTGGTGGGGTTATGCTTTTTGTTCTTCCTTTTTTGTTTTATATATATCTAACAGATCCTTGCATGTGTAGTGTTGGAAATGGGTAAGTTATGTACAGCTTAACTGTGTATAATGGAGATTACGTTTATATGCAGCTATGATACCCATCCTAAAACAGAGGGAAGTCATTTTTGAACTGCTTGAATCTCAGCCATTAGTTGATATTTTTAATTAATAAATATTGATATAAAAAAAAGTATAATTAAAGGAGAGTCTATGGTGAAAATTGAAACTGCCTCTCATGCAGTTATTTTTTCAACTGTAGATAAGAGAAAGATAAAAAAATTTAAAAACACAGAAAAATATAAATATAATAAACAATGATTTATAAAATAGAAGAAAAAAGAATAAAAATGAGATAAAAGAAAAAAATATATACTATAAAAAGTATTATATATAATGATAAATATCATTATAAGTATAATAATATAAGTATATATTTATTTAATATATATAATTTTAATATTTATTTTAAATGAGATTTGAAAACATATTTTATGTATTACTATAATTTATATTCACATTTTTCTAATAATATATTAATATATATCGTATATATTATGTGAGTAAAAGTAAATTTTACAAATATAATATTATTGTAAAATACATGTTAATATATGATAATTTTTTTATAGTGATAGAATTAATATTTTCATATGCAACAATTGTGAATTATATTATTTATATATTAAACTTTTACATATACACAAGACATGAAGATAATAAAATGAATTGTTTTTGATAAGATAAGTGATATAATCTTGAGAAATATAAGAGGCCGGGAAAAACATGTAAAAACTATTGTAAAGATGTTTTCTATGAATAAAAATATTTAAATAAATTATATTTATACATTTTGAGTCGGTATGCATCGGTCAACCACAGTCTCTCCATATAAAATAATGTTATGGTATGTATAACGTCATTTAGTACAATTATATAAAATAATGTTATGGTATTCAAGTGTCGTACAATTGTTTTTCCTATATATATATATATATATATATATATTCTTTATCTTTATCTTCACAACATTATTTGTGACACTCCGGCCAATAATTGCTATCTTTCAAGTGTTTCGAGTCCAAACACATCATTTTATAAAATTAATTTGGAGAAACAAATCCGTTGTTGAATTGCACCGTAAAGTATGCCAAAATTTGCAAACACGCAAGTGTACGTCTTTCTACTATTGTTTGTGACATATACTTTATTTATCTTTATCTTCTCAACATAATTTCAGATTCCAGCTTATTTCTATCTCAAGTGTATCGGAGTCCAAACACATCATTTTATAAATCTTGGCGAAACAAATCCATTATTGAATTAAATTGCACTCAAAAGTCAGCCAAAATTTGGTTTTGAGACTAATTACAATGACACCACATTTTTCTTCTCCCACTTATCACATCTTGTTCCCTTCCTAAATTATAAGACTCAAGCTGGAATGGACAGTGGTAGCAATCAATGGACGTGATCACTCTATCCACAACATGGGTTAATTTGCAAGTAAAATACAAGTCAACACAACAACGGTTGACAAAATACACATGAAATTAAGAGAGGCACACACCCTTATTATCATGGAAGCCGCGTAGAAGAATAGTCAGTCCAATATAATGAAGTAACGTATTCAAACTGGATATAGGCTCGATCTAGTAGTCAACCAAGATCTTTAGTTGATCCATTGTTTTGGCTTCATATTTGTGTCTAGTCACGTCATGTGTTCTAGCATTTGGCGACAAGAAGTTTTCCCTTGTTGAAACTTGGTGGGTGATAGATTAATTAATTGCTCTTTTAATTCATGTTTATTGTTGATCAAAGACTTTGGAGTGAAATATGAATCTTAACTATTCATGGGTCTCTCGTCTAGTCCATCCGTTGAATATATGAGGGGGAGAAATTGAACTAATCAAAGCTTCTATGAAGCTTTGAGAGTTTATATATGTTATAGGGTAAAGATATATTATGATATTAGTAATGGATTATATGTCAGTCATTATCTGCAATATTTTTGAGTAGCTGGCGCGGATTTCGTATATATCATTGCATACTCAACATCTTTGAATTGCGAAACAATTTGTTGTCGATATGAAATAATTTTTCTTTCCACTAATACCTAATCATTATGGCATGTAGTGTGAGATTATTTTGGTCAAAAATTGGAGGTCATGGCCACTGTTCTAATTAAACTTCAGAATGTATATATCGTTACCCTTTAATATGATCTTGATAGTCCACGCTGCATTGGCTCAACAAAGCATTAAAATCATGTTTAGATAATGCTATAAAAAAAAACTCAAGCATTCCACGGTTTGAAAAAGTCATGATGCTAAACAAAGTAGCCCATGAAAGGTACGTAAAATGTGATTGAATGTGTGTAAAACAGTAACGCCAAGCAATTTCTTTTGTCTTCCTTGACGATGGGAGTTAATTTTTAGGCTTAATTACACTTTTGGTCCTCTTAATTTAGTGTAAGAGCAATTTTGGTCCTCATAATTTGAATTGCTTAAGTTTGGTTCATAAATTTAAATAATAGACAATTTTAGTCTCACAAATAATTTATCATTCAAAATTTAACAGACGTTAATGAGATGAATTTTATGCTAAATAAATATTAATTATATATTATTTAATTTTTTACGTGTCAAATTATTTAATATTCAAATTTCAAAAATTTTAAATTCATTTATTTTATATTTCTCTTTTTTATACGTGTTAATGTTGCAACTAGAACGGTCCGTTCTCCAAGCAGAACGGCACGCGTAGTCTGTTAATTTTGAAACTGGAACGTCCAAGCAGAACGGCCCGTTTTGATCCATCGTCATGTGTGTATTTTTACAACCGGAACGGCCCGTTCTAAAAGGAGAACGGGCCGTTCTGCAAGTACTGCAAGGAGAACAGGTCGTTCTGAAAGGAGAACAGGCCGTTCTAGATCCAGTTTTACACCATGCTCAGATCTAAAAAGCAAAAAAAAAAGTTAACAGTTAATTATTCGATTCCCTGGGAACCAAATTCTGAACGTGAACAGTGAAATGTGCTACTTAGGTAAATAAATTGGTACAGGTGTTTTTTTGGTAAATTTTTTATAAAAAAGTTCTATTTTAGTGAAAAATTCTCACTGCGATTGATATCAATACCCTTTTCTGTTTCCAATGTTATTTAAATTTAAAATTTGAATATTAAATAATTTGACACGTAAGAAATTAAATGATATATAATTAATTTTTATTTAGAATAAAATTCACATTATTAACGTCTGTTAAATTTTGGATAGTAAATTATTTGTGAAACTAAAATTGTACATTATTTAAATTTATGGACCAAAATTAAGCAATTCAAATTATGAGGACTAAAATTACTCCTACACTAAATTAGGAGGATGAAAAGTACAATTAAGCCTAATTTTTAAAAGCTTTTTATGTCACTTTCGAGATTTTGGTCCACAAATTAATTCAACTGCCTTTTAATTATTTGATTATTTTAACGTTCAATTGTAGATCAATGGCACTGTTTTGCTACGCCTGAAACAACAGGATATATATGTAAAATTGTAAATGCAACTAGGTAGCAGAGTCAAAGTTAAAATCCTTTGGTATTATTCGTCGTTGTTCCTGCGGACTTTGGCAATACGGATATAATTGAACACGAGTTCTGGCATTTACACCTCTATTCAATGTACGTGCTTTTTTATCAACTTTGTGATGCTCAATTCAATGTTTTCAATACGGACAGCAACTGCGAAAACGATAGGGTTGCCTTTTTCCTACGATGCACGCACGCTCCACAGTACTGTGATGGTTTCGTTCAGTTTAGAAGTTTACGATTTGGGTTTGGGTTTGGAGAAAGACGAAAAGAAAATCACATTTTGGATGATACACCAACAATTATTTATATAATTTTATTATTTCATGGATTATTTAGAAACTAATGAGAATAATACTTACATAATGAATGTAATGTTTATTCTAATATTTTCTACAATCAGAAGACAAATAAAAAAAAATGGTGGAATAAATAAATATTAGGATGAATATATCTATACCATAAGAGATGCCCCCCTTCACTAACTATATTTTACCCTCCATTTTTATATACATCATTTTATCCTCTTTTATTTTATTCATAAATTTAAATTATTTTTTCTTTTTTAATGTTTTTCTTGTCTTAATTTTTTACCCTCTTTAAATAACTGCTCATCTGCTCATGTTTTTTTTTTTATTCGTCCCTGGAGTATTCACCGCTGATAGTAGTGACTAATCTCTCATGTTTTTTTTTTGTTCGTCCCTGAAATATCTACCGCCGATAGCAGTCGCTACGTTGGAGGCACCTCAAAGAATGGGATAGCTGGCCCTAAGATTTAACGCGGCTGTATACACAAGGAAGGATTCGAGCCCCTGATCTTGCTTAAGCGTGGATCAACCCCTACCGCTGAACCACACGCTTGGGGTTATCTGCTCATATAATTACTCATTGCATGATTTATTTTTATTTTATTTAAAAACTAAAGAAGTACAAAATCCCTCCTTTCCCCTAGCTAAATGGAGTAATTTATTTACTTGAAGAATTTTAAATTCTTTGAGATGAAATACCTTGTTTGGATGGAAAATTTATAAAGAATTTAAAATTCAAGTATTTGTGAAATTTTTTGAAATAGTAGAATTTTAAATTCTCTCAAAAAAGTAAAACTTTGAAATTTCTCATATTTTTTTTTATTTCACTTATATATTTTATCTTATCTCTTATCTCTTTATGTTTTTAATTATTGATTATTCAAAAATATTTTTAAAATTATTAAATATTATCTAATATTAATTTGTAAAACTATTAAATATTTAAAAATTAGCTAATATTTTTTTTATAAAATTTAATTTAAAAATATCAACATATAAATACATTTTTAAAATCAATTTTACTATAGTAGAATCAAATTATTATATCCAATCTAACAATTTAAAATTTAAGAAATTTGAATTGACTTATACAAACAAAATATTTTAAGAATAATAGAAATTGAAATTAAAATAATTCAAATACTAAGAATTCAAAATTCCTTAAATTTGTAAAATTCTTTATCCAAACACACCATTAGAGAATATATTATGAGGATTCAGAACATTTGAGTCTCAGTCATGAGTTGTATTAATTACCTGGATCCAATTAAAGATTCGCTAGATCCTTATGGACAAAGAATAGAAGAAAAAAGAAATCCTTATAAAAGATGCTTACAGCATGAATAATATTTTGCAGGATATATAAAAAAGAAATGAATAAAAATTTATTATTTAAAAGGAATGAATGATTTATTATTAAGTATGTTTATGTGTAACTTACTATTAGATGTTTAGGGTTAATTATAGATTAATTTACTATACTAGTTTAAAAATAAAATAGCATTTTGTGATTTTAATTATACAAATATTGACATTTTATTGTTTTTATTGGGGTAAAGTACATTTTATTGTTAAAACATATAAGAAATCACCCATTGATACATATATAGGTGTTAATTAACACATAAAAGATTTATTGCGTATGTAAGTCCACGAATTTTTTTTTTTTTTAAATAGGATGGTAAACTATAAAATAAAAAAAAATGTAATTGTGTCCTTAAGTTTTTTAAAAATTTTGTAACCGGTTCTCTGGGATTAATGGTCAATTTACTGTTAACTTATACTCAATGACTTAATTAAAAAAATGATAAAATAAGAGACAAAGCTAAAAAAACTATAAACAAATAATTAATATAAAACTTTTGTGTTAAAATATTTTTATTTTGAAATGTAGGGAATCATATTTTTTTAAAATAATAAGGAAAAGTTATCCATTTAAAAAATAGAAGAATCAAAATTGATATAATATTCAAATGATTTGATGGATCTTTAAATTAAGTTAAGCTCTTTATTTAATAATTAAAAAGAATAAAGTTAATTTTGTCTGATTTTATAGGTCAAATGAATCAAGTTGGATAGTGAAAAATTAGTTGTAAAGTTAATGAACCTATTTGACTCAATTTTTTTTCTTAATTATAAAATAAATAAAATAGATTTGTCAAGTTAAACGTGACAAGAAATTCATAAAATATATGAAATGATCTACTCCCAACACTATTGAATTGTGTGTGAATAAATGGTAGGTATACCGCCCAACTCGAGTAAGTCGAGTCGAGTTCCCCATAAACTTGACTCTACCAAGCCAACCTCATCATACCAAATCCTGTACGTCACCTAGATGTCTTCTAGAATCTCCACACCATGTCTTCTAGAATCTTGAAATACATTAAAAAGTGACACTCCAAAGGTAATATCTTTGTCATTAAGCACCATGCACAATCATAGGAATGTATTTGCAAATATCATGCAAAATTATCTCCTAAAATCATACAACATTGTTAAATCACTTATATATTGGGCACCAAATACCATTCTACTCTAATCTCATTCTTAACCTAGATTCCCCTCTAATTTAAGCATCTGAGTGTCTTTGTAGGTGTCTTCTCTAATCATGAATATTTGAGCACCTAGAACGTCATCTCCATTGTTAGAGCACTTGCTATATTTCGTTAGAACATTTGGTGCCTACCATGGGACCAAAGTGAAATTATCCTCTGGCCACACATGGTTTCCATCCAAAACCAGATGATGAATAACAATGTAGCAAGGACTTCTACAACAAATGACAACCTCGACTCTGTCCTAGAGTATAGTAACCTAACATGGACCCACCCATTACACCATCCAACACTAAATTATAGCAACACATGGAAACCATGCAAAAACATAATTAAGAAGCCTTAGCTACCCTTTGCTAGCAATGAGAGACTAATCATACACCCTACAAGGTTGATCACACACATTATGAGTAGAAACCCTAGGCTTTGTGCCGAAAAAGCAATAACACTCACTTAGGGACCAACATCTCGACAATTTGGGAACACACTCCCTTCAAACCTTCCCAAGACACACACACTACATAGGAATCCTAACCCAAGGAGGACAGCCACTCCCTTCCTGGGATCCCATTGGGGTAGCTCGTTGGTAAACATCGTGGTCACCTCTTTATCGACACCATAGTTGACACCCCAATCGTTAGGGGATGGAAACACCTCACCATGAAAAGCATGTGATGACTCTACTTGCCTGGACAAGCACTTAGCCACATACAAAACCAAGATATGTCTTTACACCCAGGAAGACGTAGTCCTGTGTAAGATCTTTCCTCCAACACTCGAAGCCCCTATGCTCCTATGATATACTCGTTTGTCGACATTCAACACACCTAGTTATGTTGTCTTAACACAGTTGTTTAGGGCATAATTCAACACACCTAGTTGAGTTTTCATGGAGAGGTTCTTAATCATTGCTAATAAAATACGAGATCTTCATCTTCAGGTTGCTCTAATCACCATGCTAAATGCATTAAAAGAAATGTCATTCTCAAATGATCTCTATAGACATGCACCCAGAGAAATGAATGACCTAATAACACACATTATTAGCTTCATCCAAATGGAAGAGCATCATGTGAGATGACACAAAAGTTTATCCTTATCTAGCATTAAAGGCGAACCTCCCAAGTCAGATACATTACACCCTTAAAATGATAGCGAATTCAAGAATGATCAATCTCTTTGGCCACCAAGGTAAAAAACAACTATGGCACTTTGATTGTTCCTCGCACAAATGTGTTTGAAGAAGCCTTTAGCACACAAATACTCACCCTTCTTGAGTTTGGGTGACCTCATGAAGATTTCTACCATAACAAGCATTGTTAACACCACAAAACCATCAATCACACCATCAAATAATACTAGGTATTCTGTGACATAATAGAAGAACTCACCCGAGCTAACCACCTTATGTAGTTCGTCTAAAGGGACAGTTGCCGAGAAGATCGCCTCTATGGTTGAGCAAGAAGTCAAGAGAGGGACAATTGATGCTAATGAGAATGGCATGACCAGCCAAGAAGACATCAATGCCCCAAATAACAAGGAAAACAGAGTCAAAGGTGTTATACAAGCCATTGCCAACAGATTCGCAAGTGGCAACCCCACTAGCTATTCACACAAAAGGCATCTTAGAACCATCAAGAATGTCATCACAACGCATGATAAGTTGCCTAGATCACTACCTCCCATTACTTTCACTGATGATAATTTCCTAAGCATGGATCCAAATCATGATGACCCCATGAGCATCTTAGTCCAAATCGCCAATTGGAAAGTGTAGAAAACCCTTATGGACTAGAGTAGCCAAGTCAACATCCTATATTGGAATATGTTAAGTCAAAGGCTTTGAGTTTTAATGATAACAAACATAAAAAAATTTATAAGAGAAAAGTTTTCTAGATCAAGCTTTAAGATGAGTAGAGATAAGACGATCATCTATTAGGATATTAAATCTCACACACGAAACACTTCATCTGTAAAACAAATACTTTATATTTATATCATTTATTATGTCTAATAATAGAATCATCTTTGTTTACATGATTCTCTAACAGATCAATTAAATTTATTATTATATAACACGTAACATTATTATATAATGATTAAAAAAGATAAAATATTTTATGTATGAATATTATAAAAAAAAATCATATTCTACACAATTATAAATTGTATATAATTTTATTAAATTTTATCCATTATTAAAGAGTATCTATTTCAAGCATGAAGATTAATTTATTTTAAAATTTAATTTTTTATATTAATTAACTTATTAAAAGTCATAATTCCAATAAAAAAGCGTAAAAGTTACAATAACTATAATATTTTAATTAATTGGTAGTATAATTAAATTATAGTCCAGCACTACTAGAAAAATGTCATTTTCTTACGAATTTTCTTACAAAAAAATATTTGCATAATTTTTTGCGAATTTTCTTGCAATAATAATTTCACAATTTTTTTTATGAATTTATTTGTGAAAAATAATTTACAGATATTTCTTAAAAAAATTTATGAAAAATAATCTACAAGAAATTTTTGCAAATTTTGCTACAATTTTAATAACCATAGAAAAAAAAATTTCCATGGTAAAAATTTGCAGAAAATATTGCAAGAATTATATTTTGTTTCTTGCAGATTTTCTTGCAAAAATAAATTTTCAAGTAATGTTTAATAAATGGTAAAAAAAATTTGCAGGTAACTTTTCCTGCGGATTTTCCTACCAATTTTAATCCGCAAGAAAAATCAAAAAAAATATTTGAATTTATAAGTTTAATATTTTAAAAAAACTTCAAGTCTTGTAGAATTATTGATAGAATTTGTAGTAATTATTATAAAATAATTAAAGAGTATATAAGTTGGGGCAGTACTTACCTTACAAGTTGATTTGTATGGTTGAGTGTTAGGCCTATAATTTACAATCTTAGGGTTTATTAGATTATATATCACATGTTAGAGGCGTGGAAACAAATGCTTCGGATAAACTCATTATGAGCATTTGAAAGTTGAAGAATTATCGATAGAATTTGTACTAATTTCTTTAATTTTTTTTCGTAAAAAATATTCCTCTAGAATTTCTTGCGAAAGAATTTGTAGGAAACTTTCCTACTAATTTTTTTTACAGGAAACTTTCCTACGAATTTTTTTCGCAAGAAATTTCGTAGGAAAATTTCTTGCAAATTTTAAAATTCACAAAAATATATTATCCATGAAGGTATTACCTGCTGATAAAATTTTGTAGAAAAATTCGTAGAAATAATGTTTACTGCGAATTGTAATACAAAATTCGCAAGAAAAGTCGTATGTAATAAAAGAAATTCTAGTAGTGCATATACATAAAAATTAAATTCAGAAAATAATGCATCACGAATAAAAAAAATAAAATTAAAAAGACAACCATCACATTGTAACCGTCAGTTGAAAAAGAAATAAAGCAACCTTAATCTGCCCTCTTTCTTTAACTACATTAATAAAGATACTTTGAAACTGTTTAAATAAATAAAAATAATAAATTATATAATAGATAATTATGTATGCAATTATTTTGAAAAAAAAAATAAGAAAAGTGAGACAACGAAGATCTAACAATGTTTCGCCCTACTGAAGATATAATATTAGTTGATTAAAGAGAACAACGTGTTTATAAACTATTACACACCTGAGACTTCGATTTTAAGTGATAGTAATTTCGTTTCTAATTATATGATTCTTTTAACTAAATTATATCTTTAAAAAATAGTAAATTTAGTTAAAAGTATTAAAATTTTCAATAATTTAAACTATTTTTCTGAAATTAGCCCTTTCTCTTTTTTACTTAATAGTCATTTTTTTACCTAATTAATTAGTATTTAGAAAAGAAAGATAATTATATGTGTACTTATCTTTCCAATTATAATAAGAGAGAGAATTTTTATTCAACTAATTTCTATATATTATCTTTTATCTAAAAGACTTGTTTATTAAATAAGGATATTTAGAAAATATATAATTAATATTATTAATAATTAAAAGATAATTTTATAAAAAATATATATAAGAGTTCACTCTAAAAAATCTATCTTTCAAATATATAAAGATATAATTTTTTTTGTAGAACCATCCCTAAAACATTTTTTATTAAAAAAATATTATTGTTAATTTTAAAATAGTCTCATTTTAAAATTTATTTTAAACCTCACAGTACATTACGTCAAACTCTCCGTTCAATACTAATATTTTGACTTTAAATTCACTGACATTATTAAAATTAGAGAAGTTGAGATACTTCATATCTCAAACAATTATAAAAATAGTGACACTTTAACTTCTATTCATAAAGAGTTAATATATAATTGAATAGAAAAAAAAAGTCTAAAAAGTTGAAGACAAAAACGATTATTTAAAATGATATTTTCTTTGGATAACTGAAACTTGGGTATTATTTACATTGTTGAGCTGTTACGTTTTGTGGGTTAAAAGAAAATGGTGTTGCCAGAATATTTTCTTTTTTGACTGATAACTTAGGTGACACTTACTGTAGAGCTTTATACGATTTTTTAATTAAAGAATTTTTTTTTTTGGTAGAAAATTTGATTGTAAGCAAATAAAGAATAATTAAACAAAATCTAGTACTTCTAAAACAAAATTCAAATGTGAACAGAAATAGTCAACTTGTAGTTCTAGCGGTTAGACCTTTTATCTCATTTGATACGCAATAATATTTAGTTATATTATATATATTCTTTTTACATACATTTTATAACACTTTACAACTCATCATTCTCTGCATCTCTTTCAATCATATATTTATTTTATTTTATACGTCTTTTTCTTTTGGTATCTATACGATTATCGAAAGATTAGTTAGAGTAGATTACATTTTTAGTTTTTTTATTTTTATTGATTTGAAATTTTAGTTTTTTATTTTAAAATAAAAATATTAAATTTTTAAAATTTTAAAAATATTAAATTTTAGTCTTTTTATTAAATCAACATTTATTAATTTTTAACTTTTAGAAATATAAAACTTTAATATTTATTCATATTTAAATGATATAATATTCAGTGACATAATATTTGAAAATAAAATATTAAAAAAATTATACAAATAAAATTTCTTAATCAAATAAATATTAATCACTCATTAAAATAAATACAAACAAAAATCTTTTAAATGTTATTTTTTTTTTAATTTTTATCCTCCTATGTTACGTTACCAAATATCATATCACTTAAGTGGTAACAAATCATTAAAAAATATTAAAATTTAATGATAAACAAAAATCAAATTGACAGAACACTAGTAGAAAATCAATCTTTTACGTCACCTTTTTGTCGTCAAACATACCAAAAACTGACGTAAAAAAGATGCAGTGACATTTTTGTAACTTTTGTGAACTTTTTTACGTCGGACCCCTTATGTCCGACGTAAAAAGGTCTATTAATCTTCTTGTGTGTCAGTATTTGAAAACAAGAGACATGTGAAACAGTGTGAGAGAAAGAAGAAGCTCAACCGCTTAGGTTGGATTTATTTTCTACCACTCTTCACTTTCCTTCTTCGGTTTCGATTTCGGATATATTTAGTTTTATGTTTATTTAGTTTCTTTCAATTTTGTGATATGCTTTCAGCTATGATTATTCAGGATATGTAGCATCTACAGGTAAGGTATGTAACTCGCCTGATTCTTAAGTTTGAAAGTTTGTTTCGTGTAGAGGATTTTGATTTTGCATCTGGAACAGTCTGTTTTGCAAGCAAAACGGCCTGTTCTCCAAGCAGAACGGCCCGTTCTTCAAGTAGAACGACCCGTTCTCCTAGCAGAATGACCCGTTCTGCTTGCACTCATTATGTTTTTTTTTTGTTTACAACTTTTTTACGTCGACTCTTGGGAATGTTCGACGTAAATTTACGTCGGCCATCACAACTGACGTAAATTTACGTCTCCCGGATTAACGTCGGACTTATTTCTGACGTAAAAAGCTTAAAATAACCGACGTAAATTACCTCTTTTGTACTAGTGTAAGGACTGAAATTATGTATTTTTAAAAATTGGAGAACTAGATATCTCTATTTTAAAATATAAGGATCAAAATTACATATCAATAAAAATAGATAAGTTAAAAGTATAATTTAACATTATATATTAATTAAAATTGTGAATGAACAAAAAATAAAGAGATCAAACAATGTCTCTATTTTAATTATGAACTATATATTTAATTTAAATTTAAATATATATCTAACTTAATCTTAATCATAAATATTGTATATTAAAAAGTTTGCTAGGATTTAGAACCTATTTTTTTTAACATGTTAGAACCTATTTGATTTTCTTTTCATGCACCAAAAAAATTACTTTCTAAAATAATCTACGTTATTTATCAATCAATTTTTCCTTCAAAACAAGCTCTGGAAATTGTTTTCAAAGCTAAAAAAATGGAGATCTTCTCTATAACATTATCATTTCATATCTTTGTTGTTTAATTGATGGTTGTTGTTAAGAGCTTTGACGCTAAGAAACCCTAAGAGCACATTGATCTTTTAAGGATTGGACCAGAGATATCTTTGTTGTTTAATTGATAGAAGGAAGATTTTCTTTTTCTAAAGAAAAGACTCAAAACTTCATAGAGGAGCTAGAGAGGGGATTACTCTTCTTCTTTCTTCCTTTTTCTCCTTCTTCCTTTCCATATTTTTCACTTGAAACCCTCCCATGTTTATCATTTTTGCAGTTGATCATAATAGGTGATCAGGAAGTCCGAGCTCTAGGGTTGGAAACCTTAAGTCAATGGAGTTCCTACCCATAGTGTGCTTGATCGACTTTGTTTTGCTGACAGAGGGTGGCCATGGCTCTTTCATTACACCTTTGTATGGCTTTTATGTGTTGTAGAAGCTCTATGGTGGATCAAGTCGTGGATGGAAGCTCTGTGACCAAGTGTCGAGGTTCCCAGTCTTCATAGATTTTACTTCGTTGTTCGTGGTCTAATTTTGGGAAAAAATCATATGTGAGAGCATCTCTAACGGGAGGTTCTTAGCTGGTTCTTAAGTTTAAGCTCCCATTACTTATAAGAAAATTGCACTGAAGCATGTTGACATGACAGTGTAAGTGCTTAAAATTTAAGCAACGTTCATTATATAAGACACAGTTGCTTAGGAATAAAAAAATAATTTAATATCTGCTTCCTTTCAAATTCAGTTTGCGCACAAGCCATATGCATACTTTTGAAGGAAAAATTATATACTACAGGGTCTGTGGTATTTATTTAGTGCATATTTTTTATATAATTTCTTTTTATTATCACATTTCTTTTTATTATGTAATTTTTTATTTTAATGTTTAATATTTCTTAACGCATTATAATAATTGTGTGATTTTTTAAAAAAAAAATTATTTATATTTATATGTTATCCATAATAATTAAATTTTTTTAAATTATCAAAAAAAGAAGTATAAGTTGTCAAAAAGTGGAGATGCTTATAAACAACTCCCATTGGAGCAAAATTTGTAAAAATATAATATGAATTGCTTATAAGTGATGTGTCATAATGGGACCCATTTAAAGTAGATGAGAGTTGTTTATAAGCAACTCTTATTGTAGATGCTCTAACTCGGGGATAATTTCACTTTGGTAGAAGGGGTGACATCCTTCGCACTCCAACACTAACAGTAGGGATACCTACAAAGACACTCTGACACTCAACTTAAAGGATAATCTAAGTTGAGAATGTAATTAGTGTTAGAATGATACCTAATGTCTCTTAAATATATGCTTAATTCTTATTATTTAACTTGAAGATCTGAATGCAATATATTAGGAGATATTTTATTTTTTAAGTGAAGATTATGTACTTGAGTATCATGATGCCTAATTTTTTGGACATATATGAGCAGAGATATTCTACTAGCCATTAGGGGTGTTCAAAAAAATGAAAAGAACCAAACTGAATTTAAAACAAAATCAAACCACTTTAAAAAAACCAGAACCAATTATAATAAAATTGAACTGAATTTAATTTTTAAAATAAAACTTAAAAACTGAACCTATTTTTTTTTTTAAAGGTTTGGTTCACTAAAAACTGAACCTATTTTTCTCTCGGACTCGCAGTCTCGCACTCACTCTGTCTCTCGCACTCACTCTGAGTGTCTCTCAGACTCTCGGCTCTCAGCCTCTCGCACAGTCGCACTCTTTCTGTCTCTCTCGCACTATTTCTAGCTTCTGCCGCGAGATTTGTTTGTGGGTGGGTGAATTTCTAATTAACCACTTTTGCGGAAGTTGACCTGACATTTTGGAAAGATAATGCTTTACTGATAATAACTTCATAGAGTTGTTGGTTATATTTGGTTATTTTGATATTGAACTCCCGGTTATTTCAATTCCAGATACTGGGTAACTTTTGGAACATAGTCCTTGTGATGATTTTTTTGGCTGGTGGTTGTCATTTTAGTTTCTATGGTTTTTCTTCTTTGGTTGGTTGATTAGGGATGATTCTGATGGTTCTTTATTTACAACATGGAAGGCTGTTTTCCAGAGTAGTAATCCCACAAGTGAAATTTAGGAACTTCTGTTATCAAATTGTTGCACTTAGCTATCTTAATAGTAGATTACTTCAACAACAGCAATACTGTTTTTTATTTATATCCCTTCCAGGTTGACTAACTGTGTCTAACTTTCTCTATTTCTAAGTTTGACACCCCAGAGGATGCAGGTTTTAATTTTAAATATCGAACAATGCAGATTTTGATCATGT
Source organism: Cajanus cajan (assembly GCF_000230855.2). Taxonomy (NCBI): domain Eukaryota; kingdom Viridiplantae; phylum Streptophyta; class Magnoliopsida; order Fabales; family Fabaceae; genus Cajanus; species Cajanus cajan. The sequence continues at coordinate 50,069,506 of NC_138521.1, forward strand.
ATATCGAATAATGTCCTTCAGTCGGTCAACAAACCTCTCAAGCAAATATTGAATTCCTTTGAAAGAAAACATATTAACAATTTATTTAAAACTGGTTTATTTCTTAAAACCGGTTTAAAAACTGGTTTGGTTATGAAACTGGTTTTAAACCAATTATAAACTTATTTTTTAAAATAATTCAGTTTTGAAATGGTTTATTAAAGTGGTTCACATAATTTATAAACTAGTTCATTTTATTAAAATGGTATGGTGCAGTTCGGTGCGATTTTTTTAAAAAACCAAACCATGCACACCCCTACTAGTCATCAAGAGCAAACCGCTTAGGGTTCCACTTTGTGATAGTGGGTCGAAAGCCTAATATGGATGAGTAAATGGTTAGCTCGGTCTGATCGAGCTGGCTAGGAGGTTACCTTGATTTAATTGATTTAGGTGGTACAAGTACATTTTATATGATCTTTCGTATAATCTTATTTTACGAAGTTGTTAAGGTTTGAAACAATTTCTCTTCAAAAAAAATTATCCAAATTTGAAGACAACATAGTCAACTATTTTTTTCTCAAAAAAATCATAAATATATATATTAATAATAAGATTCCATTTTTAAAATTAATTATAATTAATTATTGATTAGAATCTTATAATAAAGTTGTTAATGTCAAAATAGATTTTTCTGTAAGAAAAAATCTATTCAAATTTAGAGAGAATTCAATTAATTAATTTTTCTTTAAAAAGTGAAAATTCTTTATTTTTATTATAATAAAAGTAAGGAAGGCTGTGACTCTCTTTTCCCGCTCAAAATAAGGGTATTTATGCAATTTTATTTTATCATAATTATTTTGAATTTTATTTTTTTAATTTAATAAATTTTAAACCTTTAGTACTTCTGAATAGAAGAAAAACCCTTCATCTTCCTCTTAGCTTTATACGTTTCCCATCAAATTGTTTCCACTTTGTCTTCCATTCAAAGAAGTAATTATGGATATTTATTTTTTATGCATTGATTACAACTTTTCAATGTCATTCTTATTAACAGAGAAACATTGCACGAACCCAATCATATAATACCATAAACCCTTCATCTTCTTCCTCTCTGCTTCATACGTTTCCCATTAAATTGCTTGCATTTTGTCTTCCACATAGAGAAGCAATTATGGATATCTATTTTCTATATATTGGTTGTAGTTTTTCAATGCCAATTGATTTCAACTATCTTCTAATTTTTAAGGCATTTTTATTTTCAAAACTTCATTCTGATTGTCCTATTCCATCATACTCTATATTTCTAAAAATACTCTCTCCATATATACATTGTCCACCTTCTGATTTGGGTACTTTTGTACTTCTAATCTGAGGATTCACGCTTTCTTTATCAATCATAGGAAAACCATTTTTAGGTAAGCCTGTATGAAGTTTTAATTTTAAAAGTTGGTTGTTTCAATGTTGATGTACAGTGAACATATTATTAAAAGTTTTTTCCTTTTTGATTTCATCTTCTTTTTAGAGGACATCACTTAGAGGTTTACATTACTAAAGGACATTGCAGCAGGGAAAATTGATTGGAAGATAAGAATTCGTATAATAAGATTGTGGAGGCTGTCAAAGTTAAGAATCCATTACAAACAAATTCCTTGGAGATGATTTTGGTGGATGAAGAAGTTTTTTTTTTCTTCATAAATTATAAAAATTATAAATTTCATTGTTGGATAGTGTAGTTTTTTGTTTTTGCTTTGTTTGGAAATTTCATCTTCACCAAAAAATTATGATTAGTAAGGATATTGTTTCCAGAATCAATTACAATGAGTCAATGATTTTAGTGAAGATATTGATAATTTTTTTTGCACGTATGTTCTTTTTTAGAAGTTAATGTATTTTTTCCCTCTATTCTTTTAATTATTTTTACCTATTATAATTCAAATAATAACTTTATTTTAAAATAAATGAAATTTGTTTGATTCAAATAATAACCCTCTTGTAGCTTTACCAAAAAAAAAATAACCCTCTTGTAAATATATTTCTTTAATTCTTTATTTTTTATTCATATTAATATATTAACTTTTACTTAATAGCTTTTCCTTAATAGTTATTATTTCTAGATTATATTCTTGCATTTTTAATTGATAAAATCCTATTTAGTGTTGCTAGATTTTTCCAATTTGACTTTTGTATCTTGCTGCCAAATCATTACATGACCTAAAGTTCAATTTTTTCTTCTGATAATATTGTTTTAACCTGAATGAAAAGTATTTATACATAACTTGAAACACTTTTTAACATGATTGTATATTAAATAGATATTAGTCTTTCCTTAATATGTTTTTTAAGTTCATTGTTATTGCAATTAATTAAGCATATTGATATTACTAGATTTTAAAATTAAGTAATTCTTATTTCTTTTTCATTTTAAATTTCTTAATTTATTTTTGAGTTGATTGACATAACTTTATTTTTTTAGTTGATTTATATATTACTCCTTGGTGAGACGTGAGTTAACACTGATCACATATAATTATCAATAACCTTAGTATAATTGCTAATTTACTGATTTGATTCAATTAAGATATGCAATAATGGTTTTAATCAAATTTTTTTTATTAAAATACAACATGACTACTTTTTAGAAGCTAATGTATTTTTTTCCTCTATTCTTTTAATTCTTTTTACCTATTATAATTCAAATAATAACCTTGTTTTAAAATAAATGAAATTAGTCTGATCCAAATCTTTCGATTTTTTTTAACAAATCCTACAACTCAATATCTTTTATTATAATTCAAATAATAACCTTATTTTTATGTAGTATTGTTAGATTGTTCCAATTTGACCTTTCTATTTTGCTTCCAACTCATTACATATCCTTCACTTCAATTTTTTCTTTTGATAATATTGTTTTAACATGAATGAAAAGTATTTATACATAACTTCTTATGTATTGATTACAATTTTTTAATGTCAATTGATAATTCTCATTAACAGAGAAATATTGTACGAGATCTGAACCCAATCATATAATACCATGAACATAATGTACACCAATCGTAGTTGTAAAAAAAATAATATTGTAATATTAATTATATTTATGTGTTTACACAATTTCTTTTTAAACAAATACTATAAATTTTGTTTAGTTTTTTTTTTCTATAATGATTTTCAAAATAATTAGATTTTATACTTTGATTACTGATTCAAAAATTAAATTAAGGTTTCTACCAGTAAAGATGCTACACAAGTAAACAGAAATTTTTTTTTTAAGGTTAATATATTTTTTGATTGGTGATGGTTGGTTAAAGCAAATAAACCAAAATAATCACTATCTCATAGGATAATTAAAGCATTTGGTTGTTGGTTGCTTTAAAGTAACAAAATAAAAACTTTTGGAAGGTGGCTTTTGTGCGCATTTGGGGGATATGATTTTTTAGATAAACTCAATTAATAAAACCAAGTGAATTTTGTTTTCTTCGATGAGCATTTAGTGTTTGATTCTTGCAGTGCATGATTAAAAGGTGAATGACTCTTCATTTTTATTTTTAATAGTTGCAACAGCAATTAAATGTATTTAATATTAAAATATTAAAGTCTCGTTATTTAGATTGTTATGTTAGAAGCTGTTCATTTTTTATTATGTCATTGATAATATAGTATTATTTATACGACAGAGGATAGACACTTTATACTTTAAAAGAGGTATGTGTTATGTTATTTATTTAAAGTATTTTATTAAAATACATTATTATAATATTATTATCCTTTCCTTATTTTTTATTTCTTCTTGTCTGAATATTCTTCTTTCAATGTTATTTTTTTTCTCTCTTTTTGAACACAAATGATTCAATTGATGGATTTATCTACTACATCGTATATACCATGAGTGATTATTGGTTTCTAAAATTTAATCACCATCCAAGCTGAACATGTTATGCCTCATATATATACTGAAATTTATTTTGAAAAATTATGTTGTATATATATTTCTTCCTTTGCGACTATTATTCTCTCAATATGACTTTTTTTTTTTCTCTTTCAATGCTAAAGATCCTATTGCCTCATTTATTTACTGCTAAACATATACCTTGCTGGTGATTTTAAAATTATCTAACCTTTTATTAGCTTGCCAAACAATAATTTTCTAAATGTTTATGATTTTGATTCATATTGAAAAGACAAAGGATTGTTGTATAACTCTTTATGGTTGTTTGGAAGGTTTTAATTGTTAATTTATAATTAAAAGGAAAAATAGAACTTAATAGGTGAGCATTTGACTTCTGTTAGTACACTGCATACCCTCCCAGTAGTATTGTCCTTTTAGATTAAGCAAGAGTCATTTAAGAAAATAAATAAATAAATTTATTTATTGACGGGTTGAACTTCTTAAATTTTATTTCAATGCTAAACATTATAAATTATTTATAATAGATATTTAACATTTTCTTTAGTTTCTTCAGATTTTGAGTATTCATAGACAAGCAGTGTTATGGATGATAATGTTGGAGAAAAACAAAATAACTCAAAATCATTCTATGAAAATGTTCAATATTGTAATCACAGTAAATGTGTTAGAGTGTGTCATTCAAATGTCACCAATGGGGAGTCATAATATGTCCCAACGTTACATAATAAAAAAAATACTTTTTTCTTAAAGTATTTAATTATATAAAGCACTTTAAAATGTAATTAATATATGAGTGTGTATTTTACAATTGCAAGAAATAATATTCTAAGTGATCATTCTCGTGAGCATTATGTAAATGATTTTATTGGAGGAAGTGAATCTAATCAAGTAGAATTATGTAGTATTCCATTGTTTGATATTATTAATGGTAAAATTAAATTTTGTAAAAGATGTCTCACTCTATTTATATGTTTGAAAATTAATGATTATTCATATTTTGTTATCATTATTACTAGGTGCCAATAGTCAAAATGTTCCCCCTCTTTTGTTGGAGATAAATTATTATTTGGTAAAGTTGTACCTATGCAATGTCGATGTAATATGTCTCAATTTTTTGATGTAACAACTGTCAGGTTAACATGTTAATACTAACCAAATTTTTTTGATATATTGTTTATTTCTCAAAAATATTTATGGAGAAACTTATTTACAAGGTTTTTTTTTTTCAGTCAATGATAGCACACATAATGCACATCGATTTAACATTGTCTTAAATAGAGTTGTTAGAAGAGGTGTACGTATGAGAACAATTTACACATAATGCACATTGATCTAACACTGTCTCCATTGTCGAATGTCACAAATGGTAATTTATGGAGTCTTATTTCTTTTGATATAACTATATTATTTAATTTTATAATGTTTATATTTACAATTTCTTATTTGATTATCCTTTTATTTTGTTGTTTTATAGTTAAGATATTATCTAGGCAAAGAGCAAACCGCACATCAAATCAAAATAATGAATTTGATGACATGTTGTTCGAAGAATATGAATCAAATCATAATAGTCATGCACAAGGGAAATGACCACAAAAATTAAATAAAAGTCTAGGACAATTATTGAAGCATGTTGCCATCTATCTTCCACAATTTGTTTTCTCACATGGCCAATTATTTGTCGTGATATCTCCAGTCACATCTCGCAGTGGTCTGAAAATTCTTATTTGTGACGATGAGGTAAATGGTTCAAAATCTATTACTAATGTAGTTTATAAAGAAGTCTTTCAGACTCTGACATAGGTAACTTGCATTTTTTTATAATAACATTATAAAAGGAAAACATGTCTATTTTAGTTATAATTTTACCAATTTTTTAGACATTTCACCAAGTTTATTTTTCACGATGGATGTGTTCAAGAGTCATTACATAATTACTGTATAAGGTAAAAATTTAATTTTGTTTCCTTTCTATTTGAATTACTACATCTTTATAACATTTTAATATTACACCTCTTATAAGTTAATTATAAGATTTTTTTTCTTCAAATTAATGCATTAGCTCATATTGTAGATGTTGATGTTTTTGAAGCTAAAACACAATGCAATTTAATTTTCCTAATACTTCATATTATCATATTTTCAATCATTTATCATTATTATTTTATTTATATATTCAAATATTTTTCTTCATACTACATTGAGTTCAATTAATTTTCATAATTATATATATATATTAAATATTAAAATAAAATTTATTGATTATAATAATTTATTTTTCGTGCATGGCACAAGTATAGTATAAATTAGAAATAATTATTAATTAAAATTTTATTATATAAAATTGTTGTGATTAAAATATAATTATTTAAATTAAAAAGGACTGTCAAAATTGCAGACAATTAAGTGAAGTAGTTTGATCATATGTAGTAAGAGGGCGAAAATAGGGTATAATAACTTGCAAACTGCCGGAGTGTAATTTTGTCCATACAACGGAAAACTTGTCACAAATCCCTGGCGCAGCCAGCACCCATCACTTTCTGATACCAACAGACCCTGCAAATGAATGGCAGCGTGGTTCTCCCGAGGGCTACACTACCAAAACTTTTGCTGACGTGGCGACACATCCTGGCCCACGTGTCGGCCACGATTCCCATCTCTCCGTGTTGCATGGCCCACGTGTCTTCTGAATAGCCTACAATAATTGAAACATATGCAATTCTTTGCCTCACGGATCCCCATTAAGACCCTCGTCATTCCAAACTACTGCTGACGTCCACTGTGACACATGCTTCAATTCCCTTCCATGTCTCCCACTCTACTATAAATACCTATCCCACTTCGCCACTTTTCTCCATCCAAACTCATCATACTCCGCTTCTCTCTCATTCTGCCTCTTCTTTAACTTCCCCCTCAGCCTCACCTTAGCTACAACCACACTAGTCACCTACTACCTTAAAACTTGTCAGAATTAATCCACCATGGTCATTTCTGCAGAGATATCCCCATCCTCTCTTGCACATTGTCATGATGACAACGCAAAGGCTTTGCAGTTCATTGAAAACATGACCCGAAACACTGACACTGTCCAAGACAAAGTCCTTGCTGAGATTTTGGCCCAAAACGCCCACACCGAGTACCTCAAACGGTTTCAGCTCAATGGAGCCACAGACCGTGACACTTTCAAGTCCAAGGTTCCTGTCGTTTCTTACGAGGATTTGAAACATGATATCCAACGCATTGCTAACGGTGACCGCTCCCCTATCTTGTGCGCTCACCCAATCTCTGAGTTTCTCACCAGGTATATACCTATCTCTTTGCACTTTGCATTACACCGTCTAAAATGTATTAACAAAAGATGGATATTTTTATTAATATTCTTCTGCAATCATGAAAATTTACCTTACAAGTTACAAACCTGCATTAACAACTCACCTTTAATTTATTATACAAATTCCTAGCTAGGGTTTAATGTGAATTAACTAGCTACGGTGAAAGTGCAGTTCTGGAACATCTGCTGGGGAGAGAAAATTGATGCCAACCATTGGTAAAGAGATGGACCGTCGCCAATTACTTTACAGTCTTCTCATGCCAGTGATGAACCAGTAAGTATATATATTTCCCTTAATTTTGTTTATAATTTGTGTTTATGCTCACTCGTTAATTAATGAACCCAGATACATGCCTGGTATGGACAAGGGTAAGTCCCTCCTCTTCCTCTTCATCAAAGCGGAGACGAAGACTCCAAGCGGGTTAGTGGCACGTCCAGTGCTGACAAGCTACTACAAGAGCGAGCAGTTCAGAAACAGAGCCTACGACCCATACAACGTGTACACAAGCCCAGACGAAGCCATCCTCTGCCCCGATTCCTTCCAAAGCATGTACACCCAAATGCTATGTGGCCTCATCATGCGCCACGACGTCCTCCGAGTCGGAGCCGTCTTCGCATCGGGCCTTCTCCGCGCCATCCGCTTCCTCAACCTCAACTGGGCCCAACTGGCCCACGACATCTCCACCGGAACCCTAAACCCCAAAATCACCGACCCCGCCATAACGGACCGCATGGCCCAGATCCTCAAACCCGACCCGGAACTCGCTGATTTCATTGCCAAAGAATGCTCCGGAGAGAATTGGGAACGCATAATCACCAGAATCTGGCCAAACACAAAATACCTCGACGTCATTGTCACTGGCGCCATGGCGCAGTACATTCCAACTCTGAATTACTACAGCGGTGGCTTACCTCTCGTTTGCACCATGTACGCTTCCTCCGAGTGCTACTTCGGGCTTAACCTCACCCCAATTTGCGACCCCTCCGACGTCTCCTACACCATCATGCCAAACATGGGTTACTTCGAGTTCATGCCTCACGATGACGATGCGTCTTCCACTTTCACTTCCACTTCCACTTCCACCCCTTTAATCGACCTCGCCGACGTGGAGCTGGGAAAATCCTACGAGCTGGTGCTGACAACATACTCGGGTCTATGCCGTTACCGTGTGGGCGACATCATAGAAGTGGCGGGGTTCCACAACAGCGCGCCGCGGTTCCGCTTCGTGAAGAGGAAGAACGTGCTTCTGAGCATCGACTCGGACAAAACGGACGAGGCGGAGCTGCAGAAGGCGGTGGAGAGCGCCTCCGTGGTGTTGAGGGAGTTCGAGACGAGCGTGGTGGAGTACACGAGCTTCGCCGACACGAAGTCCATCCCGGGGCACTACGTCATTTACTTCGAGCTTTTGATGAAGGACTCGCGTGACGGTCGTCGACCCACGTGCGAGGCTTTGGAGCGGTGCTGTTTGAGCATGGAAGAGTCGCTTAACGCGGTTTACCGACAAGGCAGGGTGGCGGACCACTCGATTGGGCCGTTGGAGATTCGCGTGGTGAAGAGTGGCACCTTCGAGGAGCTTATGGACTACGCCATCTCGCGCGGCGCCTCCATTAACCAGTACAAGGTGCCGCGCTGCGTCACCTTCACGCCCATAACGGAGTTGCTGGACTCCAGGGTGGACTCCGTTCATTTTAGCCCCGCGCTACCGCACTGGACCCCGGAACGTCGTCGTTGAAGGGCCGCACACTAACACGTGCATGTGCATGCACACGCACGTGCGCGGTAATTATTAAATAAAGCCGGGGAAAAAGAGATTGAAAGGAATGGGTTGATTTGATGTTATGTAGCTTTCTCTTTTCGTTTTGGCCCTGCCTTTTTCTTACGTTTCTGTGTTTTGCTTTTTCGTTTCTGTCTGTCAAATAAGCTCAAATGCCACTGTGATCCAATTGTCCTATGCATGTTTGTCTTTCCAACTACGGTCACCATCATGCACGTGCACGCTTTTAATTAGTTTATGTATCTTCCATAAAATTAATGTTGTTCTTACATTTTAATCACTTGTACGTATACTTTTCGCTTCAACTGCATGTAATTTTCATGGGGCAAAAAGAAAACAAATAGTTAGACTCTTCAATTGCTATTTGAAACAAAGATAAATGAGAAAAATGTTTAAATGTTATGAGTGATATGATATTATGATGGATAACCGGCCAAGTGTTTAAAAAAATTGAGGATTCAAAAATTATTATTCATGAAAAAGAAAAAAGTCAAATATCTTTCGTCTCTCTTTGTTTTTTTCTTTTTTTAATACGTTGTAGTGCATGTTTTATATATTAATTAAAGTTAATTACTTATACACACTGTTAGTGTAAAAAAAAATTACACTGACAACTAATTATATCTCTTAATTATGTCATATCATTGTAAACACATTTATTTTTAACAGTAACATGACACAATTAAGAGATATAATTGGTTGTCAGTGTAAAAAAAACTTTACACGGACAGTATAGTGATTAACTCTATTAATTATACATAAAAATATACTTGTTAACCAAAGAAAGGTGAATCATTCGTGTTTTTAACCGTAAAGATTGACGTAAAAATTAAATGATATTTAAACGGAAAAAGTTATATGTCGCTAATTAGAGCAAAATTGATACTATGCGATAATTGAGGTGCACATTGTCATTGGTCAAAATAATTTTATTTTATTCATAAGAATTACTATAAAAAAATTCAAACATAAAACTCTCCACTTTTAGATCAATTTTAGTGATTCACACAGGTAAAAAGATGCATAATTAAAGAAATAAATTATATATTACAAAGGTATGTTTATGTTATGTTTATAATTTGTTTTTCTCTTTATTTATCTTTACCATATTTTACTCTCTTCTTTTCTTACTTTCTCTCTAATTTAAAAAAAGAGTGTACAGTTATCTCATCTCATAATAAATTATTGTGGTCTATAAATTTGTTCCTTTACTTCTTTGTGCGCCTTTCTCGCAAAAAAAGAGGGCAATTCACCTTTTCTCCGTTCTTGTATCTCTTTTTTCTTTTCTCAAAATGAAAAGGTGTAAAAATTATAACGTACTGTATAAAGTTAAGAGATGACGTTGAAAGACCACGAGAAAAACAGTTCATGTTTTGTGTCTCTGGATCGGGAAAAAAGATTGAACTTTTGTCGTTTTATATCGACAAGCGATGTTTTGAATTTGAAGTTCTTTCGCTCTACAGGGCCACGTGAGAATAAATTATTCTAGAGCATTGACGAGTACATGTCTACGGTTTCCGTAAATTTTTAGGTGATATGTTATTCAAATTAACTTTAATTTATAAAACTGAACCTTATGTTATATGAAAATTAACAGCCAATGAAACTGTTCCGGCCAAGGGGTGGACTAGGATTTTTTCCTAGGTCGTGCCTCAAAGCCAGAGCATTCAAAAGTGTGTTCTGCCGTCTCAACTCTAGGGTTTCAGGCTTTATGGTGCGTTGTTCGTGGGCCTCTTAGACCCCGAGGATCAAGGGATTTCCCTAACCGTTCTTATCACGATGATGCGAGATCAACGGGAACGAGTTCAGTCGGGGTCCGACCGACAGGGTCTATACCGAAAATCCGACGAGATAAGTGTCGAGTGGTTCCCTGGTAGGCAAGAGGAATCGAGCTCGCTAAGCCTAGTCGGGCTATGACCGAATAGGCTTTTACTGAACCCTACATCGGGTTAATACCGAGTAGGAAATCATGGTCACCTTATTTCCGAGTGCCCATAAGGCGAGAGGTTTTAGGGCCTGGTTGCCAAGTCGGGTAATTTCCGAGTATAGGGCTGTTGACGTCCTATCATCGTTAAGGAGATCAGATCGGCCCACGACCGAGACGGTACACTTGCCTTCCAGCCTTGAGCCTGTGAGGCGTGAAGGCTAAACCGAGTGTACATCTTAACGGCATCGGACCTAGGCCGAGAATATGTATCGGTCTATGACCGAGACGGTACACTTGCCTTCCAGCCTTGAGCCTGTAAGGCGATAAGGCTAAACCGAGTATACATCTTAACGACATCGGTTATGGTCCGAGAATATCAGATCGGCCCACGACCGAGACAGTACACTTGCCTTCCAGCCCTGAGCCTATAAGGCGAAAGGGCTTAAGGCCTGGCAACCTGGTTGTGTATTTGCCGAGTGGAAAACCAAGTCGGATGGCGACCTGGGCGGTACACTGCGATACTCCAACTCGTCACGTGAGACCGCAATTTCCCAAAACCTGAAAGGGGGTGTCTATTCACCTTACTCGAAAAAGGACATGTATTTATTGCAAAATCGGCGTTGCAGGGGTGCGAATAATGACTGTGCCACGTGGCCAAACGTGTTGCTAAAGTTAATGGTATGCACCCCCCCCCCTTTTTTTTTTGTCCCTTGGGTTAAGGGTTGTAACGTTCCACACGCGCTGCGACCCTTGGGTTTCCCAACTCCACGCGCGACCTTTGAACTCTTATAATACACGCGCTGCGACCCTTGGGTTTCCCAACTCCACACGCGACCTTTGGACTCTTATAAATAGGGTAGCCTTCCTTTTTTGTAATTCCTTTGCCTTTCTTTCCCCCTTGTAGTTCAAGTTTGTTTATACCATGGAGGCTATAAGTTATGGAGACGCGTATAAGTGGGTTAAGGATGATGTGCTTCGTTGCTCATCTCTAATGAATTCGTGGGCTGAAATGGACAGTTTTTGTAGGGAGCATGTGGTATGTATTGAGGGTGATAATGTGCTTGTTTGTGAGCCTTGTGTGGATGGGGAGCCTGTGTGTATTAGGGGTGACGGCATTGAGCATTTTACGTTTTGCTATGCGACTCTAATTTCTAAGCTTAGGGTTAGGTGGCCACTTTCCGATTTCCAAAAAGGGGTCCTGAGCGCCTTGAATGTGGCACCTACTCAATTACACCCTAATAGTTGGGCGTTCATCCGAGCTTTTGAGGTTTTGTGTGGGGGTCTCAGGCTAATCCCGACTGTAGAAAAGTTTTTTTATTTTTTTGAAAGTTGTATCAATAAACGCAGTGGTTGGGTGTCTGTCCATGGGGTATCGGGTCGGGGAATTTTAACACTTTTTCAGTCGTCCTATAAGGACTTCAAGAAATCCTATTTCCGAGTTCGTTGTACGCCTGGCAACGAGGGCTTACTTAAAGGGTATCCCTTGTATTGGAACGAGAAAACTAAGCCCTGTGGTGGGTTAAGTCCTGACAAGGTTCCTGAGAAGGACCAAGAGGATGTTAGGAAACTTGAGGAATTGAAAACGATTTTCAACACCGCCAAACTCTTAGATTTAGAAAGTAGGCCCCATGAATTGAGAATATATATAGGTAATCGGTTTCTCGCCGATCGCCCCTTTTGTACCTTATTGTTTCTTTGTGATGCTTTATTTTTCGTTATAACATAATGTTTACTTGGTCATCGTGCAGATAGGATGGCGAGTATGAGCAATCGGGAATTGGCCAAGCTCTGGAAACAGCAACAAGCTTCCCAAGTTGCTAGGGTCGGGGAATCGGCGACCGAGAAGGTTGTGGAGACTGAAAAACCTGTGACTGCGGCGAGGGGTGTTGGCGAATCCTCACACAAGCGTCGGCGCGAGGGCGAGAAGTCCATGTCGGTGGTGAACTTGGAGACAGTGGTAGCCACCGAGATTGATAAGGGCGATACCGAGGTCCAATCCGTTGAAAGGACTATTAGTGCTTGCCTCGGCGAAAATTGGGATCCAGTGGATCATGGTCACGAGCGTAGTGGCGTGGCCTCTTTCTGGGATGAAAAGTTTAATGACAGCGCCCATATTCGCGGAACGGATCTGCTTGAGGGAGACCGCGACGACTTAGAAAAGATGAGTGCTTTCTCAATTGCAAAGGGAATTGAGTCCCTAACCAACCGTCTTTCGGTTCTCTCACTCGTCAATGAAGACAAAATTCGGGGGCTAGTGAGGGACTCCAAGGTGCAGGGGAAAAAACTCTCTTCTTTGGAGGACAGCTTGAGTAAAAGCAGGGCCGACTTCAAGTGGATATCCAACGAACGAGACAAACTGCTGGAAGGTCGTCGTGCTTTTGAGGAAGAGAAGAAAGCTTGGGCTGCCGAGAAAGTGGTGTTGGAGAAAGAGTTGGACGAGGCGCGCCTGTCTCGGGATAAGTCGACTGATGCTGCTAGCGTCTTCGAGAGTGATTTGTCCATGATGAAAGTTGAAGTGGAGAAGCTTCAGAACGACCTTCAAGCGGCCAAGATGGACTCTCTGAAGAAGTTCGTTGAAGGTTTTGATGCCGCCACAAGTCAAGTGAAGTTTCTCCATGCCGACATAGACCTTAGTGGGCTCGGCTACTTCAAGGAAATTGTGGATGGGGAACTAATGGATCCCCCAGAAGATGATTGAACCTGCTTTACGTTAGCCCTTTTTCGTGGAAACTTATGCGTGCCTCTAATATTCTAGGTTTTCTTTGTATTGAATTTTGATGTTTTGGATGTGTGATACTTTTCTTGTGTCTTAACGACTATAAAATGTTCTAAGTTGGGCCAATATGTCTTCGTTCAAATTCCGAGTGCTTTAGTGGTATGTAAAATGTTCTAAGTTAAAAGAATATTTTCCAAGCGTATTCAGCAAAATTCTGAGTTTAAAATTGAACATTTTTCAAGCGTATTCGTCAAAACTCCGAGCTTTCTAAGTTTAAAATCAAAAGTGATCGTTCCTAATCCGATTGGAATTAACTTGAAAATTTTCTAAAACCCAAACTTCAGTTAAATAATAGACATTGTTCCAAAGGCAATGAAAATTAGATTTTCCATGTGGTCGCCCATGTCCCGCACAAAATAATATAGGAAAACTTTTACGTTAAAAACGTAGCCACATGGGCGTCCAATTTCTGATTTGAATAGTGGCCAAAATGCCGACTCCAAATGAAGTGGAAAATTTCTAAGGGAGCTTAGCTTAATGGTCAGCCAAATGCCGACTTGAAATAATGTGGGAATTTTTGTTTAAATGAAACTTGGCCACGTGGTCGGCCAAAGGCCGATTCATAATAATTGAAAAACTTGTCCAAGTCAAAATGAATCTTAACAAAATGGTCGGCCAAATACCCACTTAAGCGACACCTAGTACAATCGGTTAAACTCTGACTCTAGCAACAATTAGAAAAAATTTCTAAGTTAATAACGAAGTTTTGAGTCGTTTAAATTCCGACCCACATAACGCTTAGAAAAATTTCTAAGTTAAACGTGAGACTTTATGAGTACAAATCGGTTAAATTCCGACTCAAGCAACTATTAGAAAAAATTTCTAAGTTAATAATGAAGCTTCGTGGATCCAGTCGGTAAATTCCTGACTACAATAAGTAATGCAATTTTTCCATGTAAATGAAACCTCGTGGAGTCAGTCGGTCAATTCCCGATGTCTATAAGTAAGGCAATTTTTCTAAGTTAAAAATGAAACCTCGTGGAGTCAGTCGTGGGCCGATTCATAATAATTGAAAAACTTGTCCAAGTCAAAATGAATCTTAACAAAATGGTCGGCCAAATACCCACTTAAGCAACACCTAGTACAATCGGTTAAACTCCGACTCTAGCAACACTTAAAAAAATTTCTAAGTTAATAACGAAGTTTTGAGTCGTTTAAATTCCGACCCACATAACGCTTAGAAAAATTTCTAAGTTAAACATGAGACTTTATGAGTACAAATCGGTTAAATTCCGACTCAAGCAACTATTAGAAAAAATTTCTAAGTTAATAATGAAGCTTCGTGGATCCAGTCGGTAAATTCCTGACTACAATAAGTAATGCAATTTTTCCATGTAAATGAAACCTCGTGGAGTCAGTCGGTCAATTCCCGATGTCTATAAGTAAGACAATTTTTCTAAGTTAAAAATGAAACCTCGTGGAGTCAGTCGTGGGCCGATTCATAATAATTGAAAAACTTGTCCAAGTCAAAATGAATCTTAACAAAATGGTCGGCCAAATACCCACTTAAGCAACACCTAGTACAATCGGTTAAACTCCGACTCTAGCAACACTTAGAAAAAATTTCTAAGTTAATAACGAAGTTTTGAGTCGTTTAAATTCCGACCCACATAACGCTTAGAAAAATTTCTAAGTTAAACATGAGACTTTATGAGTACAAATCGGTTAAATTCCGACTCAAGCAACTATTAGAAAAAATTTCTAATAATGAAGCTTCGTGGATCCAGTCGGTAAATTCCTGACTACAATAAGTAATGCAATTTTTCCATGTAAATGAAACCTCGTGGAGTCAGTCGGTCAAATTCCAACTTGTTGAGAACATCACCTTGTTAGAGTCGTCGTTTAATATGGGAATCGTTCATTTTCCGACTTGTTAAGGACATCACTTTGTTTGGTCTTCGAGTTATTTATATTTGCCCAGTCAGATTTTTGCTGACAATCACGAGTTTCGGTCTTCGAGTTATTTATACTCGTCCAGTCAGATTTTTACTAGGTCCGATGCCGTTAAGATGTACACTCGGTTTAGCCTTCACGCCTCACAGGCTCAAGGCTGGAAGGCAAGTGTACCGTCTCGGTCGTGGGCCGATCTGATCTCCTTAACGATGATAGGATGTCAACAGCCCTATACTCGGAAATTACCCGACTTGGCAACCAGGCCCTAAAACCTCTCGCCTTATGGGCACTCGGAAATAAGGTGACCATGATTTCCTACTCGGTATTAACCCGATGTAGGGTTCAGTAAAAGCCTATTCGGTCATAGCCCGACTAGGCTTAGCGAGCTCGATTCCTCTTGCCTACCAGGGAACCACTCGGCACTTATCTCGTCGGATTTTCGGTATAGACCCTGTCGGTCGGACCCCGACTGAACTCGTTCCCGTTGATCTCGCATCATCGTGATAAGAACGGTTAGGGAAATCCCTTGATCCTCGGGGTCTAAAAGGCCCACGAACAACGCACCATAAAGCCTGAAACCCTAGAGTTGAGACGGCAGAACACACTTTTGAATGCTCTGGCTTTGAGGCACGACCTAGGAAAAAACCCTAGTCCACCCCTTGGCCGGAACAGAAATAAATTAACTTTTTTTTTAAAATTTTTTTTAAAACACTACGTAGATTATCATCCATGAAAAATAAATTATGAAAATTAGCTGGATGATAAACCATATAATACTCTCAAACAATACAATTACTTCTTATATATGTCTGTCCATATGTGCACATGCAGCTACATTTTGTGCCTGAGTCACTAGGTTAATTTATAATTCTCAGGAAATTGTACTAACGAGAAAGAGTAGTATTATTTATCTACTAAATATATACTATTTATACTTTAATTTGTAGTTATCATATGATGTATTTTATAACACACATATCTTTTTTTTTTTAATCTATTTAGATAATAATTTTTATATCTATGAATTATATTACTCTTTATGAAATGATCCATAAATTGTCAACCATAGTTTTAATAATAAAATAATTTTAGACCTTACATTTTGCAAGACCTGTGTTTTGGATTGATGTGGACGGTTTAATGGGTGGCCTCGTAAGGAGAAACTTGATTATTGTGACATTTTACAGCCTTGTTATTATCTCTAATCTGACCAATAACAAGAATTTAATTTTAGATTAAATTTGGTGGG
Organism: Cajanus cajan; assembly: GCF_000230855.2. Taxonomy (NCBI): domain Eukaryota; kingdom Viridiplantae; phylum Streptophyta; class Magnoliopsida; order Fabales; family Fabaceae; genus Cajanus; species Cajanus cajan. The sequence continues at coordinate 50,086,343 of NC_138521.1, forward strand.
CTTCCTAACTAACATGTTTGACTCTCTTTACCCTTTTTATTTGAATTAAGAAGCAGGACACCCTAGAAATTTTGTTTTGAAATTGTAATAATCCGTTGAAACAGAAGTTTGATTTTAGCAAATATTTTTGTTTTGAAATATAAAAGTAACATCTTATATTCTTATTTTATTTTGAAATTTATATATAAACAATGAAAATAATAAAAATTTGTTATTTCTTATACAAATCTTCAGATAAATAAATGTTTTTTTTACAATTAAAAATTAATAAAAGTCTTAGGGGGTGTATTGGAATAGGATTTTAAAGAACTTTTTTAGTTAAAAAAAATCCTACGGATTTTAAAAGACTTTGCAGGATTTTCATGACTTTTAAGATTTTGCAGGATTCTACAAGATTTAAAATCAGGATTTTAATGGATTTTGCAAGACTTTTAAATTAGGATTTTAATGGATTCTGTGAGATTTTGTAGAATTTTCGTGAATTTTTTACTTTTGATAAGATTTCAAAAAAAAATTTCATACATTCAAATTTAAAAAGAGTTAAAGACAAAAATAATAAAAAAAAACAATAATGTCTAGATAAATAATAATAATAATAATTCTCTATAATATTCTATCCTCTTAAATAGCATTCACCCACATATCCAATGTTATACCAGTGTTTTAAAAACTAAACCGGTCATTGAACCGGTGAGAGTACTGGGTCAATGGATCACTAGTTAGACCGGTGGGTCACCTATTAAACCGCATGACCCGGTTTCTATTAAAAAAAATTAAAAAAATATTTGTTATACATATTTCATACCTATAAATTTCAAAAAAAAAAATCACATCATACCTTAAAATAAACTCCACAAAAATTACAAACACATTTTAACATAATTTTATAATGTCATTCATGAGTTTTAAGCAAATAAAACAAGTTCTAAATATGAGTTTCAAACAAGTAAAAAACACACATAAGTTCCAAGCTAACTTGTAAGTTCAAACATATAACAAGTCACATAACAAAGCTACAAATAACATTTAAACATAATTGAACTACAAGATTTAAACAAATCTATATAAACTATTTATGTCCAAGGAGTAAAAGTTGTGGCAAACAGTGTTTTAAACAAATCTATATCATTTTCTTTTTCTTTTCAATTCCTTTATCGGCTCTTTTAATGTTCCAAACAGTGTTTTATTTAAATAAAAATTATGATTCAAAATATTAATAAATTTAAATAATGTACCAGATAAATCGGGTAAAATTGTAAAGCAAAGCCTACATATCCCGGCAACCAAGCCGGTGCGGCACACCAAGAGACTACTAAAACATTTTCTCGATTATAAATTTTGATGTAAAAATTCTGGACTTGAGCCACTCGGCTGATATAGGGAGATGGTGTTGTACTGTTTTCAACGATTTGAGAAGGAAAGGAGCAATAGGTACAAGGCACTGCTTTCACCTACGCAATCCCTCGTAAAATCAAAAAATGGTACCAATATCTTAAACAATCAAAAAATCGCACAACTTATAACCTGAAGCAACGCGCGGTGGTGCGACGAGGTGGCAGTGTAGCGATGCGGCAATGCGGTAGTGCGAAGGTGGTGCGACTATCGTGGTGCAGCGGTGCGGCGGTGCAGCTGTGGCAGTGCGGTGGTGCGTGCAGAGAAGCAACGATGCAACGAACAGGATTTGTTTCTCAAAATCACACTGAAAAAAATAACCTTAGGGTTTCTGAAGGAAGAAGCTTACACGTGCAACGAGTAGAGGCATTTAACAAAACGACGTCGTTTAATTATTTTTTTTTTCAAAAAAAGTGATGACCCGGTTTGGGTCATGAGACCCGCGAGTCGCTGGTTCAATCGGGTTTTTAACCGGGTCAAACCGAGTCATACCGAGTCAGATGCATATCCGATCTGATCACTGGTTCGGCTCGGTCTAACCACCGGTTTCCAGTTCGACCGGTTCGACCGGCCAGGTCGAGCCGAGTTTTACAACACTGTGTTATACTAGTCCTTCAAGCATTAACATCTTTTCGCTCTTGCTCTCGGATTTGAATAATAGGCTCAAAAATATGATCTTTATTAACTAGTAACATTGAAGATGAAGGTTCATCCACCGCTTCAATTGAAAATTCATCGGAACGACATTCTTTACGTAGAAAATTATGTAGTGCTGCACATACTAACACAAGTTCTACTTGTGTCTTAAATAAAAATGGAGGTGCTGACTTAAAAATTGTGAACCTTGATTTAAAAATACCAAATATTCTCTCGATCACATTCCTTACAGACGCATGACGAATTCTTTCTCATTTTCAGGGTCATTACCCTGACCTGCAAAATCTTGTAGATGATATCTTACACCTCGAAATGGAGCTAAAAATTGGCGTCGATTAGGAAATCCACAATATCCACCAAAAAATATTTACCTAATTACATATGCAATATATATAATATTAGTATAATAATAATTGTAATTATAATTATTATTATTATTTAAATAATAAGAATTTAGATATAGAAAAATATATATATATATATATATATATATATATTATTTTAGTTATATATTTTTAACGATATTTATAAATGTAAATTATTCTAAAAAATATTTTAACAATATTTCCTTTTTTAAAAAATAAGCTAATGAAGGCATAAATCCTAAATCCTAAAAAATTAGATACTGCAATGTATTATGTTAATTTTCTTTTTTTAAAATATAAAAAAGTCCTAATTTCACAATATAAAAAGAAAAAGAAAAATTCATAGAAAAAAAAATAAAATAATTGTTGAGTTATAAAAGGAATAGGGATAAGAGTAACAAACTTAAGGGAAGGAGAGAGATCGCAATTTTTATGCTAAGAGGGTTGTTCCCCCAACTAAGATCCATTTTCATCTCATTCTACTCACAAAAACCCTAACAAATATATATATATATATATATATATTGTAGGGATTATGATATCAATTTCATCTGTCACCTTTTTCTTTTCTTGACGTTTGTTAAAAAAAAATACCACTTAAAAGTTGAAATTTCAAGCATTTTTTGTGTTATATAAAGGAACAAATTCAACTACATAGAATAAAATAAAGCAAGTCAATTAAAGAGAACGAACAGAAAAATAGAGCAAGTCAATGACACTATCATTTACATATCGGAGTTTCACAAAATAGGGGAATGGGATGAGAACAATATTACAATATTATATATGAGCAATGAACAATAGTGCAGTATTATTAGCAGTGAAAAAATGGAGAAGACAAAAGCATAAAAAAAAAATGAAAAACTCACTTGAAAATTCTTGAAAAGTCACTTCAAACAATCCTTCAAAATCCGATGGGTTTGGATGAGATTGTTTTATGAATTTGGTATTTATAGATAACACTAGAAAGTCCTTCAAAATCCCTCTCACACAACAATCCTTTAAAATCCTTATATTTTTTAATACCAATGGATTGTTTTTAAGTTGTAAAAAATCTCAAATGAGTACCAATGGATTTTAATGGACTCTTTAAAAAATCTTGAAAATCCAGATTGAATACCACTGGATTGTTTTTAAGTGACATAAAATCCTGATTGAATACCAATAAACTTTTTTACTCAAAAAAAGTCTTTTAAAATCCTACGAAATCCTAAACCAATACATCCCCTTAGTTACACCTTTTATTCCCATACCTCAAAATTCTATTCAATAATTAATAAATTTAACAAGAATGATCATTGATTTGTATAATAAATAAATAAATAAATGTACAAATCATCGATTTATTATCCATTAACTTTTGGTTGAGAGAATTAATTTGAACAATTAAGAGAATTTTTTAAACTCTACAATTAAGGGACTATAAAGACTATATAAATGCAAGCAATTAAAATTAAAAATACTAAAATTGTACACTATTGAGCAAGAACTAAAAGTATAATTATATTAAAATAAAAAAATTAAAAATAGTTTTTTTAAGTAAAATTTTTTTTGGAAGAGCTAGACTATCATATTTGAAGCTCTTTAAGTTATCCAACTCTTAAATATTTGATAAACATACCAACTTCGCAAGTAGTAAAATAGACAATGACACCAAATATCATATTAAAGTGACTTAAATATAATACTCACTCAATTTTAATATAATGGTAATTAGGAAAACATTTGTTTTGGATTTGTTTGCATAAATTTAAATGACTAAAGTTTATGAAGAAAAGTAAAAGTGTATTTTTAGGGCTTCCAATTTCAGAAAATTAGAGTAAAGTTTGTTGTCATAAAAATGTTAAAAGATGTTAGAAATCAATTTCACTAGCTTTCTTCAAATATATCAACCACTTACAAATTAAGTTCTTAATTCTTACCATAAACTGAAATTTGTCCATCAACAATAGGTTTACTTAGAGAATATCAACCAGAGAAATATTATTTGTGTCACTCATATATGTTCTAAGTGAGAACAAGGCTCCCTTGATAAGATCCAACCAAATTAGACATCCTTTGTGTCTCTGCCTCAAATTTACTCAACAAAATATGTCTTTGCTCAACAAATTTCTACGAGTGACACACCTTATGTATCTATCCAAAATTCGCTCATCGAATTCATTAAAGACCATTTTTATGATTCTGCAATTTTGGGGTTCCTATAACCTTTCCCAAACCATTCCAAATATATCAAAAAAAAATAATATATATCATAGGTGACTTTAAACATGATTATATTACCAATTAACATTGCTCTCCATTAAAATAACAATTGAACACTTTTTATTAATCATCAATTAACCAAATTATCAAAAAAAAAAAAATCTTAAACTCCAAGAACACATTACAATGGCAACAATCACAATATAAACAATTCACAAAAAAGAAATTGTGAACAAATAAGGGCTTTAGTGTTTTCACAACTCCTCTAGGAAATTAAATCATACAAATACATAATCCAATAAAAAAACATATAGTATTAAGGATGTAATGACCCGACAGGTCATTACATTTATTACAGCTCAACGACTAAAAAACAAAAAATATAAAAATAATCTAACTTATGATTATTATACATCATTTTCTGAATAATCGTGCAACAAAATATGTGTATAGAAATAAACAACTTAAAACGTAAAGATCCATCATCAAGATTTCAACATAGCCATTTACACACACATAATATGGGTTTCCAAACTGCAAAATATAAAATTCTAAGTTGTCGATCAAGTAACAACTAACTATAAAAAGAACAACCTCCACCAAAATAAGCTATCTCCATCATGGCACAACATGCTCACCCTTTGACCTAATCCTACCTTACTCTCATAATAAAATGATCATTATTGTCCAACAATATGAAAAGTAAGGGTAAAGTTGTATGCAAAGAAAACAATATAGAAGAAAACATGTTAACTATAGAAACAACTTCATCATAACAACACTACAACAACCAACTCTACTTAACAATACATATCAATTCAATAACTTCAACCTCATAGCAACATAATTATACAACTTATCAACATATCCACACAACAACTTAATTAATAACATATCAAGTTTACAATACAACAACTATATGCGTCATCACGTATTTCTATTCAAGAGATCTCTTACAACACATGTAAATAGTTCAAGTGACTTAACCTTATTGAAACAAAATAACACGACCTTTTTGGCTTGTTAGGTCAACAGTAAAGTTGGATCTCAATCCATTTTTAAGACAGCTTGATTTCTTAGATTTTGCTACTTACACTAGGAAAGTTCAGTACCATTGTCAGGGATATATCAACTTGGGTCTGGGCATATTATGACATTAGTATGCATCAACTAAGCCTATATGAAGCTAACTCTCTAACTATCCTTTAAATATTGCGCACCTTTTCAACAATTAATTAAGGATTTTACCTCTAAACTCCGTACCTTACTCAAATTGACCTCTTCTAAATTAGTATGGCTCAACCAAGCCCCATGTGGTATCAGCTAAGGACTTAGAGAAAATTCAAAATTTCATTTCAAGAGGCAACAAACTTGTGAAGGGTTTTTCAACAATTGGAATCTCAGAGCACCACAACACATATCAACACAATGGAATATTTCAACTTTTAAAACAACACCTTTCTTCTTGTCCTAAGTTCACAACACAACTCAACAACATGTATCATACGTCTTATCAACATAACACAACACATAAAGAACATAACTTACGAGCTATAAGTCTCAAAGAGACCATTACTCCAAGCTCTACTTGTCACGCTTTGAACGAGTTGAATTTGCCCAAAGTGCTCAACAACTCACTATGAACAAGCTCAGACAAAGACTACACCTAAGAGATATATATAGTTAGCTCACCTAAGTGTGTCAGTACTTGCTCTTAGTGAATGAAATTCGTTTAGAGCAACCAAATTGGTGCTTCAAGTGAGTCAAGGTAGATACCACCTCTAAAATGATCAAACAAGCTCGCTTGAGTGAGCCACAAGGGCACTTTGAGTAAGCATACAGAGCAGATATAACATATTTCAAGAACATGATTCATCAACTTAAACAACTCAACTTCTCTCAACAATTTCAATCATCAATTCATACATACTCAACTTACAACCTTCAAGTCAACATTTGTAGATTATAATCAACTCAAATTCATTAACATAAACAACATGCATCAACAAAATATCTAAGATCATCATTTCTCTTTTAAGGTACCATAACAACAAAAAACCTAAAACACCAAGGTTTTTTTAATTTTTAATTCAACACCCAAACCACCAATGGGAAAATCAACACATACAACACAACAAAGATCAATTTACAAGCTTTTCTTACGTCGAATCTTTCAAAAATAAGGAAAATAAGGAAGAATGACTAAGAATGAGACTTCTCGAACTTTCGTCGTACGATAACCTCAACCTTCCATTCTTAGTTTTCAAGCTTTGAATCTCAACTCAACTACTATAATATCAACTCTGGGGAAGGATCATAGTACTTCTATGAAGTCAAAAGGAAGAAAGGTCTCCTTTGGCTCCATAATTTATCTCTCTAAAACTTTTCTTTAGAAAGTCTAAGAAATGAATTTATGAAGTTCAAGTTCTTAAAAAGCCTTATTTATCTTCTTCCAAACTTGGTCAATTTTAAACTCAATACAAAACAACCTCAAAAACTAAACTCAAAAGAATTTCTTATTTCTTAGATTTTTAAGACATTAAAACAACAAATCATTTAAATATTAAAACTTAGATAATTAGTAATTCACAACATAGTGTTACAAAAGACCTATCCCACTACACTCATATTTTGATTTATACCGTGAGCAATATAACTCACTTCTTACCTAAAAAACGCTCTTGCAAAGCAAGGGTTCCAACAACTTTTTACTTCTCAACCTTCTTGCTCTCCTATTTGTGAGTCCAACAATGTTTTGCAATAAATAAAAAATAAAATAAAATAAAATAACAAAGTGAGTAGTGAGAAGTTATTAAAAGAGTGTGAGAAAGTTTTTGATCCGTTAAAGTTTAAAAAACAAGACTTGAAGAGAAAAAATTATGAAGTAAATAGTTATTGAAAGAGTGTGAGAAAGTTATTAATAATATGAGAAAAAAATTTTAAAAAAAATCTTAATTTTTAATTTTTTTTAAAAATAATTAAAAGGTATAATAGTCCAATTGAAATTGAAGATTAAAAAGTAAAAAATAGTTATAAAAAGGAGTAAAGGAGTATCCTTATCCTTTTATATATTTGTATCCTTTATATATTGATAAAGATGGTAAATGACTATGATAACAAGTATCTTAAACATTACATCAAAATTAATTTCTAATTATTTGATAGTATAAAATCTTTTCCATTAAGGATATGTATGCATCTCTTAGACTGATTAATATATATTGTCATTTATTTCCTATATATCAAGGTAATAAGTATCACGGGCTGCAGTTTGTGCTAGGAAAAGAAATAAAAAATTACGATACAGTGTTGAATTCGAAATCGAGGGACGACGCATATTTGGTATCAGCCCAGATACTTTGGATATTAAACCTAGCCCAAGTTAAATTTTGGATAGGCCCGTCCAAGATAAAACTCAAAGCTTATGATATATTCATCTCTCTCTCTCTTATAATTACACTTCTTTTATTTTTTCAAAATATTCTTAATTTTTTTATTATGTTATTTTTAAAATTTTATACTTTCAACTTTGAATTTATCATTTTCTTCTTCTTTTCCACACATCTTCTATCCTCCTTTTACTTTTCACATGCACTCCCTTATTTTCTATCATTTCTTATTTATTTCAGTATGTAGTTTTAGTTCTCTCTCACTTCTTTCACTTTTCCACATACACCTAAACTATAAAACTAGTACGCGATGATGTTATAGGCACATGCGACTTCTTCAACAATTTCTGTAGAACTAGATGCATATGTTAATTTTCTTATAACAATTCCTTCACTTTCACACCTTCAAAAACCTTAATATTAAATTTAGTGAAAAAAAAGACATTTCGAAACACTAATTTGATTATTTCAGAATAGTGAAATTAATTCTCTAGAAAGTATTTTTTGGAATTGTTGTTTTACATACATTTGAGATGTATTTTCTGAAACAGTAAATTTAGTATTTCGAAAAGTATTTTTTTAAAAGTATGTAAAATAACACACTTCTAGAAAGTACTTTCTAGAATTATGTAAAATAACACGTTTGAAAAATATTTTCTGGAATAGTAAAATTAATGTTCTAGAAAACTACTTTTTGAAAGCGTGTTGTTTTATATAATTTTGAAGAAAAAAATTTTCAAAATGGTAAATTTAGTGTTCTGGAAGTACATTTTGAAAGTATGCTAAAAACACAATTTGATGCTGTGTTTTTTAAACATGTAAATGGGGGAAGTGGTCAAAGAAAAAATCACATTTGACTCGGCACCTTCAACATTGTCAAGGAAGTCACAAACACCTATAATACTGTCAAAAACTAGCTCTACATCCCAAATGTGTGTGAAAACTAAAAAAGGATAGGGAAAGGATAATAGTGTAAAAATTAAAAGAGGAGGGAGAAAGAAAACAATGTAAAATCAAAATAATTAAAACTATCTAGTTAAATAGGTAGAGATGATGGAAAGGTAAGAGAGTGCATGTGAAAATTAAATAAACGATGGAAGAAGCGTGAAAAAGTTGAAGAAAATGATAAATTAAATATTGAAGATGTAAAATTAAAAAATTGAAAATAAAAAAATAAAGATATTTTAATTTTTTTTTAAGAGAGATGCGCTTTAAAAAAAATAAATAAATAAGAAAAAGGTGTATATAAAACTCAATTCATCACTGCAATGGAGAGCTTCCATCTCTTAGGTTAGCCGAAAAAAATAATATACAATAGAGTGGCCCAGAATACGTGGCTCCTTGTTCAAAAATTGACACCCTAGGGAAAAAAATAGTGTGAAAATTTCATATTTCTTTTTTAATCCAAACATTCACAATATTTGTTTGATGAATTATAAATTACAAACATTTTATAAATGTAACATTCTTCAAAACAGCATATGATTTTTCTATATTTCATAAAAGGTACATAATTTCTATACAATTACAAAATTACATTTAAAAATTATAATAAAAGTATATATCAAAACATTACTAAAAGGTATACCTCTTAACGGATTACGATACAATGCATTTATGTTAAATACTTAATTATTTATCTTATAATCAGAGGTTGGAAACATATAACTAACTAAACTCTTATTTTAAGCCAATTAAAAAAATAGTATTAATATTTATACCTTACCTTTAGTTAATTTAAAATAGTTTCAAATTATATTTTTTTATTACGATTTTTTTAATGTGTGTGCTAGAGCATATTTTAACAATGATTAAAATTCATTATCCAATGAATTTTTTAGATTATTTATTATATAAGAGAGTAAATAATAATAAATAATATTAATTCTAACTTTTAAAACTAATTTGACACCATTTTTAACCATGCCTTTTCATTTATTTTTTTTTCACTCCCAATCAAAACAATAATAAAACAGATTTTAACAATATTTCATTTAAAGTATTAGACATTATTTAATATTTTTTTAACTTGTTGCTGCTATTTTAATAATATTTTATATTAATAAATAAAATATTATGTTATAATATTTAATAATTTTTTTATAAAATTAAAATTTGAATATAAGAATTAAAATAAATATTTTTTAAAATTATAAAAATTAAAATATTGATTTTAAATTTAAAAGACTAAAAAGAGTTATTTTAAATTTAAATAATTAAAAATACATTTAAATTTTATTAAAAAATAATATGATTATGTCAAATAATACTTATATTATATGTAATATTTTATTTGTATGTGATATATGTAAAAAAAGTCTATAAAAATTAAAATGTGTTATATATCTTAAAATAATTATTAAAAAATAATGACTTTAAATTTTAAAAGAATAAAAAATTTAAAAAGTATTATACAAACAATTAAAATACATTATTTTATCTGGAGTAAAGATATATTTAAATCAATTTTATTTTTATTTTTTATTTTCATCAAAATAAAAAAGTAATTTTTATAAAATTATTCATAAACATCAGTATAATACTAAAAAATGAAGAACATACCACATTGTATTATAACACTAATATAATTTGAAACATACCTCACAACAACAGTAATAAAAAAAAATCAGCAGCAACAAAAACATAACAGAGTTAAAAAATATAAAATAATGTTTAATACTTTAAGTGAAATATTGTTAAAATCTATTTTATTATTATTTTGATTGAGAGTGAAAAAACAAATGGAATGAGAAGGTTAAAAAAGATCAATTTAGTTTTCAAAATCAAGGTTAATGCTATTTATTACTATTTACTTTCTCACATAATAAATATACTAAAAAGAGGCATTGAATAGTAAATTTTAATCATTATTAAAGTGTGTCACAAGACACACATTAGAAAAATCATTTTTATTAATTTTATAAAGATCTCATATCAAAATTTGTTTTAGTCTAAGAATAATTGAATCATCATGTCTATAACAAATGGCGACTTTGTATGTATTTGAATTATAATTAAAAAATTAAGTTAAGTTGAATTTAACATTCTAAACAAACTTTTAATAAAAAGTAACACTTTTCTAACTTTTAATTCAATTGAGGTTTGCTTGGAAATACTAGAGTCGGCTTAGTGGTGGAGGGTTAGGTAATATGCATAAAGTTTTAGTTTTGAATTTTAGTGTCATCACTGTAATTTTGATAGATAAAAAATTGATATTTGTTTATAATTTACACTCAATGGAATGTAAAAAAAAAAAAATTTAAACATATTAAAATATGTTCAAGGTTAGTTAATTGAAGTTACAAATTTTAAATGTGTAACCAAAAATAGCTTGAAATCTAACAAAGCTGATTTTTTTTTATTTTTTATTTTTATATATAATCTTATGAATTAAACAACCAATAGATAAACAAAATATTTTATTATTGCAAAATCAATAATAATATTTCAAAATTAAAATTTTAAAAAATTATTTTTAGTAGAAAATAAAATTAGACGATATATATGACAAGAATGTTGTTTTTTTAGACAATATGTTTAAATAATTAGGCAAATATGGATAAAAAAAAACTAAATTATAATTTATGAGTTGAATATATAATTTTTAATGAGCAAATGAAAATAAAATAAAATTATAGTACCTAATTACTTATTTTAAAACCGTTACCTTAAACTATCAAATTATTGTAATAGAAAAAATATCAGCAATGTAGCGTTCATGTTAAAAAGAAGTTTGCGACAACAGAAAAATAAGAGTTTGTAGTTTGATTTCATAAAGAGGTCACAATCAAGAGAATGAAGAAAAAATCAATGAGATTAGAGATAATAAAAAAGAGAGAAAATCTAAAGCAACCCTTATTTATGAGGTTCAAACTAAGAGATATCGAAGGAAAATATATCATATTTTCCTTTATACATTTAGTATCACTCATTTATTTTTCTAAAATTATAGGTGAATTTTATTATAATTGTGGTAAATTTTGATGTAGAAATGAAAACATTATCTATTAATTGATTATAATTAATTTATTTTTATAATATTTTTTTATATAATTTAACTACGAAACTTTATATAATGTGAAGAACTTGTCACAATGAGTAATTCTCTTATAAGAATTCATAAAGAGAATTTTTTTTTGAAAGAACTAGACTTTTGAAAAAGAAAACTTAATGTTATTTCTCATAAAATGCTCAAAAGTCATTAGCTATATGAAAGGTAAAAATATATATATAATTGGGTTAGCTAATGATGCAAGCTAAACTAACCTCAGTTAAATGTAATCAAGGTTAGTTAACTTGTACTCAAGATAACCAACTCTAGTTACATAATTGGAATGTCACTATCATAATACTGAAAGAACCAATTGGAACTTGCCACATGACAATATATCAAACATGTGACTAAACAAAATCATGTGATTTGTTGGAGTCTTGAATGAGTCATGAGACATCTTATTCTCACTTTGATATTAACATGTAACCACTTGGCTTCCACCACAAGCTAGATGTCTAAACCAAGGATATGTAACAAAGAGATGCTCTCATGGGTCATTCATGGAACATGAGTTCATGAAATGCTCTCATGTACTAATTAAGTCCAACAAACTCAAATCTCCTTTTTAGTAGGGGTGTTCAAAAAAATTAAAAAAATTGAACTGAATTTAAAACTAGACTGAACCATTTTTAAAAAATTAGAACCAATTATAATAAAACTGAACCAGATTTAATTTTTTAAAATAAAACAAAAAAACTAAACCTATTTTTTTAAAGGTTTGGTTTATTAATATATTTAGATTTTCAGTATGGTTAGTTGCTCGCTCACTCTGTTGCTCGCTCGGACTCACCGCTTCTCCACAGTGTGGGAAACGATCTACAACACCCCAAAGTGATGATGTCCAGTGGAGCAAAAATAAAATAAAAAATAAGGAATTCCTTCAACAGTTCTAATTTTCATTTCTCGCATCTATTCCTGTCAATGTGATCTAAGACAAACGCTAACAAGTGGTACTCTTCAGCGATAACTCTCACTTTCACACAACGCAACCTATCTCGCGATTTCGTGCACATTTTTTCTGCTTCCGAGGCTCCGGCTCGGGATGGCTCGCCGCTGAACTGGACCGGTTCGGCTCAAAGAGATCTTCGTCTCAGAAACACGCATTGCGACGGTGATGAGAGGGAGCTGCTGGAACCGTCGGACAGAGCAGCGCTTCCCCCATCTCGCGATCTCCACCGTTAAATCAGTGAAGACCAAGATTCTGCTCTTGCGCCTCCTCCACCTCTTCCTTCATCCTTTGGTTTATAAGGTTTGGTTCAAAAACTGATTTTATTATAAAACTGGTTTTAAACTGATTATAAACTTGTTTATTAAAGTAATTCAATTTTAAACTGGTTTGTTAAAGTGGCTTACATAATTTATAAATCAATTTATTTTATTAAAATGGTGTGGTGCAGTTTGGTGTGATTTTTTTAAAAAACTAAATTATGCACACCCCTACTTTTAGTCACGCCTTTTTCAAAATACCAATTACACCATGAAAGTACTAATTACAAGAAATTAATTTTCTATATTACTAATTAACCTATAAATACAAGGTCAAAATTAAGAAAATATTTATAAAGAAAAGAAAGTTACTAAAATAACCTAAAGCTACTAAGTTGAATTTCACTTAGACCAACGAATGTTGGTAAAATTAGTTAATTTATTTAGTAACATTAAATTTGTTTACACTTTGTATTATTAACTAAAATTTCCTTTAAAATTATTGGAACTCATTATTTCATTATTTTCGCTCGAATATTTTTCACCTGTACTAGTCATCTTCTACAATTCTTTAAAAGAGAGAATGCATTTATCTTTATTAATTTATACTACTCCCTCCAAACTCAAACATAAACAAAAATAAAATCTCACGTATCATGGACCTATATATAAACAAATTTTAATTGCTTGTAAAATTTGTTTGGATACAAATTTATAAGTGTTTTTGAGAGATTTTTATTAGGAAATACTATTTTTTATATAGTAAAGAAGTTCCCAAAAATACTTTTAGTTTATATGCAAATAGACTCTTATTTTATTTAATGATATTATCTTTAAAGTATTTTTAATTTAATTAAGATTCTATTATTAATGACACTTCTGATATTCTTAATATAAAGTTCCAATGAAGGTACTGTAGGAAAGAAAATACTTCCTCTGGATCATAATTTTTATTTTTATTTATTTATTTATTATTATTATTATTTTATATTTTGGGCTTTCTTTTTTGTTCTAAAATGTTTGATGTTTTATAAATTTCAATATTAATGAACATTTTTTTTATATATGCTGATATTTAACTATTATTATTCCAACTCATGATTATTCTTGTTAAAGATATTAAATAAGAGTGTTTTAGACTTATATTAGCATTAAATATGTATTAAAGGGTGTGCAAAAATGTTAAACATAAAAAATTATATTCTACTCTAGAAAGAGAATAATTTTGTAATGAAATTATTAAATTTAAATGAAGTTAATTAATTTTCCTAATTAGTGCGTAAGTTAATTAAAAATTCATTAATTCAAGAGACAATTTGCATTTTTTATTGGTTTAAATATTTGTTTAGTTCTTATAATTTTGTTTACTTTTCTTTTTAATATCTATAGTTTTAAATAAATATTTGTAATCGTTATTATTAACTTTATTAATATTTTTAGTTTTTATGATTTAGATAGATATATATTTTAATTATTTTTAGTCTTTATTGTTAATTATTTTATAATGTTATCAGTAGAAGTTTCAATTTTATGAAAGTAAAAAATGTATTTAAGCAAAGTATCGAAAGTGAGGATAAAAAAGAAGCGTCGAATGACCTTATCTAAGATAACTTTAATAAAATAAATTCAATTTACAACATATAAAATTGAATTAATATTTTTATCATATCAACACAAAAAAGATAATATCAACGACAAAAATTAAAATGATTAAAAAATTGTAAATATAGAGAGAAAAAACCATCTTAAACTATAAAACTAAAAAATTTGGAAATGATAAATATAAAAATATAAAAATATATTTTAAATTATAGAAATTTGAAAGTAAAGTAAGTGAACGAGGATTAAAAAATATTTAATTTTTTTTATAAATGTGTGTTAAAATACATTTAGAAAACATATAAGTATATGATAAATTTAATATTTATCAATTACATTAATTTTTTTTAAAAAAATTACGATATTGATTGAGCATTATTAAAAAAAGGTTTAAAATAGAATATAAGTACGGAATACATGTAGGAACTACTAATTAATGGCAGCACTCATCAAAATCAAATCATAGCATAATAATATTCCAATCATAAAAAATAAAAATAAAAAAGGTTATAGTACCTTTTAATGCACGGATAATGATGACACAAAAGACAAGGCAAGCGCTAATCAATTTTCCGGAAGCTGACGTGTGGTGGCTAGCGTGGAATCGCACAGAGACGCAGTGGTCCGCGCGCGCAAAGTGAAGCATATGCTCACGCTACGCACACTTCTCATCCCTTCTATATGCCACTCGTGCTCATGTAAACAGAATCTTAGAGTACGCCACCACGTGACGCGACGACACTGACACACACGTTGCCACATCTCCTTAATTACCATAATTGCCCTTCACCAGATACGAATAAAAGTGTAAGTTGCAACTTACAAGCGTAGTTAGGAAATTCAGGCATGGCTGGAAATGGAATCCCCCAAGAGCAGCCACTGTTGGCGTCGTTTCAGGAGGAGGAGGAGGAGGAGCCGCGAGAAACGGCGTACGAGTCCTCCGAGAAGATCGTGGTGGTTGGAATCGACGAGTCCGATAGCGAGGAGAATTGGGGCCGAGTGCCGCCCTTTTCGTGGAAGAAGCTATGGCTCTTTACTGGGCCGGGCTTTTTGATGAGCATAGCGTTTCTGGACCCGGGGAACATCGAGGGGGACCTGCAGGCCGGTGCCATTGCTGGCTACTCCCTGCTCTGGCTTCTCTTGTGGGCCACAGCCATGGGCCTCTTGATCCAGCTCCTGTCCGCGCGCCTCGGCGTCGCCACCGGGAAGCACTTGGCCGAGCTCTGCCGGGAGGAGTACCCCGCGTGGGCCAGGATTGTGCTTTGGGTCATGGCTGAACTCGCGCTCATTGGCTCCGATATTCAGGAGGTTATTGGGAGCGCTATTGCTATCAGAATTCTCAGTAATGGGGTTGTGCCCCTTTGGGCTGGGGTTGTCATTACGGCTCTTGATTGGTAATTCAACCTAACCATCTTCTAACTTTTTCTGCTTTTACTTCTTATTGGGGTTCGTTTTATTCTTCTCCTCTTCATCTTACTGTAATTTCGACATTACAAATCATATCAACACGTCTTCTAATTTAGTCTTATAAGTAGTGGATGTGACTTGTGAGACTTTAGTCTTTCCTAATAATTTGTTATTAATTACAAACTTTTTCACTCTTTATTCGATGATTTTCGCTGATGATATAGTTTTTAATGAATTTTAGCGCATTAGAGAGTGTTGCTCCCCGTTTTAAATTGCATTAAGTGTAAGGTTTTGTTTATGTTTAGGGACTTGCAACATTTTAAATTGCGAGATCTGTTCATATTCCTTCCTTGATTAAGCTCTAAGAGATTTTGGTAGGTTAGGACTGGCCCCAGAAGATTAATGGTATGTTGTTTTATCGCTGGAGTGGAACTAAAGTGTTTGCTGTTTAAGTTCAAAACGGAATTTTTTTTATTAAAAGTAACTGAAAGGAGCATTTATTTTTAATTGTTTTACTATATCTGGTAATCCCAAATTAAACATGGTTGCTTGTTTATTTTGTTGCCTTGTTACAGTTTTATTTTTCTCTTTCTTGAGAACTATGGTGTGAGGTCATTGGAAGCTTTTTTTGCTGTTCTCATTGGTGTAATGGCAATCTCGTTTGCATGGATGTTTGGCGAAGCGAAGCCCAGTGGCAAGGAACTTCTTCTTGGTAAGGAGTTTGTCTTATTAGTCCTTATAACTTAATTGTTAGGTCCCTTTTGTTTTGAATCTGATGCATTTTGTCTTTGTAGGCATTTTGGTTCCAAAACTCAGCTCCAGAACTATACAGCAGGCTGTTGGAGTTGTGGGGTGCCTTATTATGCCCCACAATGTGTTCTTGCACTCTGCTCTTGTTCAGTCAAGGCAGGTTGATCGCAACAAGAAAGGCCGGGTTCAAGAAGCTCTTAACTATTACTCTATAGAGTCCACCCTTGCCCTTATAGTCTCCTTCATCATAAATATATTTGTCACAACTGTGTTTGCTAAGGGATTTTATGGTTCTGAACTTGCAAATAGCATTGGTCTTGTAAATGCAGGACAGTATCTACAGGAAACATATGGGGGTGGACTATTTCCAATTTTATATATATGGGGTATTGGGCTATTAGCTGCAGGTCAAAGTAGCACTATCACCGGTACTTATGCTGGACAATTCATCATGGGAGGTTTTCTAAATTTAAAGTTAAAGAAGTGGATTAGGGCGTTGATTACCCGAAGTTGTGCAATAATTCCAACCATTATAGTTGCTCTTATATTTGATACCTCCGAGGATTCATTAGATGTTCTAAATGAGTGGCTTAATGTTCTTCAGTCAGTCCAAATCCCCTTTGCCCTTATTCCCTTGCTTTGTCTGGTGTCAAAGGAGCAGATAATGGGCACTTTCAGAATTGGCGCTGTCCTCAAGGTATACTGTCATTCAATCTGCACTTTAATCTCCCTGGTCCCTTATCTTATGCCATTATTAGTTTATGTATTTGGTAAAGGACTTTGTGATGCCGACTTAATTCATTTTGTATAATTGATGTCTGTATATGCCTATATCATGGTATCAAACTTCAAATTTGATTAAGGATATAATTTAGAAGTTGCCCAATATAGACCTTTTCTTCTTGCAGTTGAAGATAATTTAGAACTTATCAATTAATCCCATATCTCCTGTGAAATTTAAAGTTAGATTCTAAAGAGAAAAGTTAGGGAGCTTGATTATACTCTCCTGTCTTGAGAGTTGAAAGGTGTGAAGTGGACTACTATCATTACTTCTTTTTCTTTTATGATCCTAGGTATTTTTGGCTGTTGTTTATCTTGCAAATAATTATCCCCATGTCATTATAAGTACTTTACTGTCTACGGAATTTTTTGTATGCTTTTTTGTTATTTATCATTTTGATCATGATGTGTTCAATATTAATATGATATGCAGTATATTGAATGTTCCTTCTGTTGGAAACTGCATATTATGCCAGCATTGACATCAATTTACTGTTTAAATATTTAGGATGCATTGATCTTTCCTTAGTTCCTCTTATCTTGAGGGTATTGTTCCACTTTTATCCTTATTTACTTCATGTTTGTGTCTTCAAATGACTTAATTTCTCATATTATACATGGAACCCGCATCTTTGAAATAGTCTATCGTCCACTTGCCCACATGGTTTGCTTCATATATATGCAGACATAATAATTGTTGATGTACAACTTGGTGTTAGAAAACTAATAGATTTTGGGGATATAATAGAAAAATAGGGGATTCAGGGATTGTGCCACTTTTATTCATTATGCTGTAGTCTGTGACTCTGCAGTGTATTTGCTGTTATTTAATTACTTTGGATATTCTTTAAATTTGAACTCTAACATGCAATATCTCAACTTTCAAGGTAATTTATGAAAGAGCCCCACCTGAATTCTCTTCCTGCAACAATTTTCAGAAAGAGATGCATTTTTTATACTGATATTTTTATTAATGTAAGAAAGCAACTTCTGTCAGTATTGTCTCACCTGGGAAGGTAGTACATTATATCGGACAAAATTGTCTGTGCAGTCTTGAGCCATTAGTTTTGGAGCTTCCTGCCTTGTTTCTTTTCTTTCTTTTCTCTTTTTGGATCTGGCGGATTGATGCCGTGTGTTCTCTTTTCTCCGTTGTATAGGTTGCTCTGTGTATTTTGATGTTTAGCGGTTTTTCTCCACAACTTCTGTGGACCTTGGTTGCATTTTGTTTCTGTACTAACCCTTCTTCCCATATTCTGCTCGTAGTTTGTTCTGATTAAGTACTGAATGAGTTCTGATATGGATTTACAGACTGTTTCATGGCTTGTGGCTGCTCTGGTGATAGTGATTAATGGCTACCTTTTGATGGAATTCTTTTCCTCTGAAGTGAATGGACCAATGTTTGGCGCTGTAGTGGGTGCAATAACTGCTGCATATGTTGCATTCGTAATATACCTGATTGGGCAGGCCATCACCTTTTTACCTTGGCAATGCGTAACACAACAAAAGACTATTGCTCACCCAGAGAGTTGAGCAATCAATCTTTAAAATTACAGTTTAAAAGCACTCTAAAGAACTTTTCTATTAGAAATAAAGAGTATTTTTGGTAGGGAAGTTCTTAAAAGTCTTTATAGACTAGTATCCAACCATGTATGTTTGAAGTGTCACGCTTTTTCAAGTATGCTCATGCTTGTTACTCGTATGACAAGTTGATGCAATGGACGGTGGCACCTAATTGTTTGCCTGTAATTATACTGTATCAGAGTAGATTTTAGCATTGTATTTCTTTCATATTTTGTTGTCTAAAATGCCTTGGAAACACACTGGTTATTAGTGAGACATCTTCGAAGCTGTAGTGTTCTAACAAGGAATGTAGCTCTTCTTTTTCCCTTCTTTCTTGCTCCCTCGATCTTGTTCATGTTCTTGTGGGTGGTAGCTGTGATCGAAAGCTACTTACCGTTTCTTTATGCAATAATATCTCTATGTAAATACTCAAGGTTAAAGAATGAACAATATTTGACAATATTAATAGAGGTTTTTTTTTTTTTTTTTTTTTAGTGTTGATAGGAGTATTTATCGATTTTATCGGAAATTAGTCTCTTTTAAGATCTTAATTACATTAAAATTATCTCTTCTAACATAATTTTTTATTAAATTTAAGATTTAAACTTGAGACTTTTAAATTTGAAAATTAATTATAATATCATTTACTATAAATTAACTTTTTTAACAACTTTTTTTTTTAAATGAGTGTACAAACAATGTTTAAAAAATCTAAGTGATTTGATTACACTTCAAAGCGTTCAAAGAATTTGCAATGTTTAAAATTAAAATTAGATAATGTACCAAAAATGGAAAGAGATTTTTTTATGAGCCACAATTATAATGATAATATTCTAACTTAACATATTTTACATCATATTATTTCAACCCCTCAACTACTAGCCGGCAAAAATGCAATGAGATTACATTTCTGTGGTTAATTCTTTTCGGTAATGATTTGCCTTGAGAGTTAAGTAGTGTTGTTTGTAAATTGTAATAAACTCATGACTTAAGGTCTATTCAGAAACTAAGGACAGAATGTCAATTTCAATTATGCCATACTTCAACTGCTAGGTTTTGTTTTGTTTGCCATCTTTGCAAAAAAAAGTCTTTTTGGTATAACACAAAATCTGCAAGTCCTTTTCACTGGTCAGTCCCCAGTGTTACTGAGATATCTATATGACGAAACATGTTCCTCCCCAAAATGAATTTTCTGTTTAACCATCGGAAGCTGTACACGTTGAATTATGCTACATAAACACGAAACAGATATACACCGTTATCTAATATTTTATTTCTCCCATTTTTTCTCCTTTCACAATCTAATAAAGTGCTCTTACAATGCTCTTTGTCCCAATTTAGGGTTTAGGGAGTGGTTTTTAACTTTTCTATCAATAAGAATTATAATAATAATGAGTTCAAACTTAAAACTTTTCACATATTATCTTAACTTCCATTACAATGTGAAAATTATGATTTGTTTTAGTAGAAGTTTGATTTCACATTCATGATTTATATTTAGATAAAAATTACATCAAAATTGATGAAAAACAACTAAATTTAATTGATGTGGATGTTGCTTCTAATGATTCACATCCAACAAAAATTGATATGAACCCTAACGTATTCTTAATTGTTAATATACTTTCTATTAACCTTTTAATATATTATTGATTTAATTAATTTTCTAAAATTATAAGTATTTTTGTATGAAATTTGATTTACATGTTTATTAAATAAAATTTAATTTTTATGATGGCCCCTCTACTCAATATTTTTGTTCTTTCCTTATAATTATCAAAGATAAAATGAGTAAAAATATTATTATTAGTATAGATTATTTTTATATATAATATAGATTTGTTATTAGCATGGATTAATAACAACTATAAATTCATATCATATAATTATATATGAATAGTTAAGATTAAAAAATTAATTAGTAATCATATAATTACTCAAAAAAGTTATGTATATATTTTTTTAATTTTAATCATTCAAATATTATTTAATATTCTATATTTATAATTTTTACTTCTCATAAATCATAAGTAAAGTTTTCATTTAATATGAATGAATAAAATTAAAAGATAAATCAACAAAAATATTATCAATGCTATTTTAGAGTAGAAGTAATACAAGTTCTGAAAACTCTTAGAATGTCACTATGCTTTTAAAAACTTTATAAATTAAGTTATATGTTTCTTTTATTTAAGATAAAACAAATAAGTCAACAAACAATGTTAATTGTATTTATTCGATATATATTTCTTCAAGATTCAAATATAAATATAAAACTCATGAATTATGGACTTAAATATAACGTTCTATTTAATAATATTATTTATAAAATACTATTTATTTAATTGAGATTCTATTTTTAATTTCACTTTTTTATTCTTGATTACAAACATTAAAATCAGTAAAAATTTATAGGTTAACTATACTCACCATGTCACATGTTTAAATTAGGTAGGATAAGAAAAATTTGATTCATTTCAACTATAAAGAAAAATTGGCCTAATCCACGTACAACTTGACTCCCTACATATTAACCCATAGTGAGTTGAATTGGTCCATGGGTTAATTTATTTAGTTTACTTTTTTTTTAAGTGTTAGTTTATGTCATTATACAATTATATCATTGATTAAGTTCTAGACATATTAATTGCAAACTATGAAAATAAATGATATCAAGATAATATTATTTGTTAATATTTTATGTCACTATTTTAATCGTATTTGATATTATAAGTTGATTAAATTAGTTATAATTTTTTTTATGAAGAAAGTTAGTTGTAATTGAAACTTACTTTCTTTGACAAATTTTTTTTATCCTATTGTTAACATATTTACAATTATAGGATATAAGATTATGAGAAGTGTTTTTGTTAATAAGTTAAATAGTTTTTTTTAATTGTAAGTGAATTAATCTATTTAACTCATTAACTCGTAATGGGTTAAATTAAGGAGGGTATATTGGTTTAGGATTTTGTAAGATTTTAAAAGATTTTTTTTAGTAAAAAAGTCCATTGGTATTCAACCAGGATTTTATGTCACTTGAAAACAATCCAGTGGTATTCAATATGGATTTTCAAGATTTTTTAAAGAGTCAATTAAAATCCATTGGTATTCATTTGCTATTTTTTACAACTTAAAAACAATCCATTGATATTCAAAAATATAAGGATTTTAAAGGATTGTTGTGTGAGAGAGATTTTGAAGGACTTTCTAGTGTTATCTATAAATACCAAATTCATAAAACAATCTCATCCAAACCCATCGAATTTTGAAGGATTGTTTGAAGTGACTTTTCAAGAATTTTCAAATGAGTTTTTCATCTTTTTTTTCCTATGCTCTTGTCTTCTCTATTTTTTCTCTGCTAATAAAACTACATTATTGTTCATTGCTCATATATAATATTGTAGTATTGTTCTCATCTCATTCCCCCTATTTTGTGAAACTCTGATATATAAATAGTAGTGTTATTGACTTGTTCTATTTTTCTGTTTGTTCTTTTTAATTGACTTGCTTTATTTTATTCTAAGTAGTTGAATTTGTTCTTTTATATAACACAAAAAAATGCTTGAAATTTCAAATTTTAAGTAGTAATTTTTTTATAACACACGTCAAGAAAAGAAAAAGGTGAAAGATGAAAATGGATCTTAGTTGGGGGAAGAACCCTCTCAGCATAAAAACTGCGATCTCTCTCCTTTCCTTAAGTTTGTTACTCTTATCCCTCCTTCTTTTATGACTTAACAATTATTTTATTTTTTTACTATGAATTTTTATTTTTATTTTTATATTGTAAAATTAGGACTTTTTTATATTTTAAAAAAATAAAATTAACATAAGACATTGCAGTATCTAATTTTTTAGGGTTTAGGATTTATGCCTTCATTAGCTTATTTTTTAAAAGAGGAAATATTGTTAAAATATTTGTTAGAATAATTTACACTTATAAATATCGTTAAAAATTATCATTTAATATATAACTAAAATAATCTATATATATATATATATATTCTCTATATCTAAATGCTTATTCTTTAAATAATTATAATAATAATTATTATTATACTAATATTATATATATTACATATATAATTAGGTAAATATTTTTTTGTGGATTGTGGATTTCCTAATCGACGCCAATTTTAGCTCCATTTCGATGTGTACGACATCTACAATATTTTGCAGGTCAGGATAATGACCCTGAAAATGAGAAAGAATTATTCAATCTTCGTTATACATCTTTAAGAAATGTGATCGAAAAAATATTTGGTATTTTTAAATCAAGGTTCACAATTTTTAAGTCAGCACCTCCATTTTTATTTAAGACACAAGTAGAACTTGTGTTAGTATGTGCAGCACTACATAACTTTCTACGTAAAGAATGTCGTTCTGATGAATTTTCAATTGAAGTGGTGGATGAACCTTCATCTTCAACGTTACCAGTTAATGAAGATCATACTTTTGAACCTATTATTCAAACCCAAGAGCAAGAGCGAAAAGACGTTAATGCTTGGAGGACTAGTATTAGCTATGAATATGTGGGTGAATGTTATTTAAGAAGATAAGATATTATGAAGAATTATTATTATTATTATTTATCTAGACATTATTATTTTTTATTATTTTAGTCTTTGACTCTTTTTAAATTTGAATGTATGAAATTTTTTTTGAAATCTTATCAAATGTCAAAAATTCACGAAAATTCTACAAAATCCACAAAATCTCATAAAATCCATTAAAATCCTGATTTAAAAGCCTTGCAGAATCCATTAAAATCCTGATTTTAAGTATTGTAGAATCCTGCAAAATCTTAAAAGTCATGAAAATCCTGCAAAGTCTTTTAAAATCCGCAGGATTTTTTTAAACTAAAAAAGTCCTTTAAAATCTTAATCCAATACTGTAACGACCCGGCTGGTCACTACACACGACACATCACACTAGAAACACCGCACAGAAAAGAACAACTGTATATATATAGAGTCTAGAATATACATATACATGATCCAATCTGAAACAGAGTTAAAGTGTACCAAAAAGGAATACAATCATATACTACTGTCCCAAGTAGCTCAACAACAAAAAGAATCATAAAAGAGATCAGCTCCACCGGTCTGC
This sequence comes from Cajanus cajan, assembly GCF_000230855.2. Classification (NCBI taxonomy): domain Eukaryota; kingdom Viridiplantae; phylum Streptophyta; class Magnoliopsida; order Fabales; family Fabaceae; genus Cajanus; species Cajanus cajan. The sequence goes on from NC_138521.1 coordinate 50,110,816, forward strand.
TGGAGACTCACCACAAGACTCCCACCTATCCCTGCTCTGCTCCCATACATAGTATGATCATTGCAGTCCAAACATCATGGAAACAACAAAGGGTAAGCTAGTGTAATTAAAAATCAACATACAAATATATATCAATATGATAAACAACCGCTACAGCTATCAGCACACCTGTACAACTTATACCACTCACAACACATAACAATATCAACACCGCAATGCGGCCATATCAGCACTGCTCAGCAGCAATAACAGCACCACTCAAGTGGCTATAACAGCACCGCAAAGCGGCAACAACATCACCGACTTAGCGGCTATCACAGCACCACATATGTGGCTAAATACAGCACCGACTTAGCGGCTATAATATCACACCACTCAGCATAGCACAACACAGCACAGCATAGCACAGCACAGCAATTCAACATACTTATTTTCACGATTCAGCCCAACACTCTATATAGTTCCACCATACTATAAAGTCTTTCATTTTAATTCATCAATTACAGCTCAACAATATATCCCTATTACAGCCTCACATCATTTTCTCAGTACTATCACCTAGTCATCACAGCATGTTCATCAAATACAACTTAGTTCAGCATATAACAACATTGACTAACAATCTCAGCACAATTCAACAGCCAACATCATATATCTCAATATCTCCTTTCGCACCCAGCGCACCCGAGGTCGCGCCCAGCGCAGCTCAACCTGAGGCACCAGGGGCCATCGCGCCCATCGCCAGAGTACTCGCGCCCGGCGAGACTCAACCCGAGAGTCCAAGTGATGGAAGAGATTAGAAGAAGTGGAAGATGTAGCTTCTCCTTAGCTCTCCTTATGCACGGATCTTCAATCAAGGAGATAGGACCGAGAACTTGAACACCTTTAGAAGAGGAATTCGTGAGGATTAGAAGCTCTAATCCATTGACGGAAGCATCCAAGCACAATTCTCAAGGGATTGCACACTTCAAAGAGTAGGAAGCTAGGTTTCCTAAGGGGATTGAAGGCACTCTCTTAAGGTTTTCTCTCTTGGATGAGTTCGGTGACTCTTGAGGGAATTTGGCTGAATACAAGTTCAGAAAATTCATATATTCAAAAGTGTATTACAAGTTGTAGGAAGTTGCATATATAGGAGAAAACTAGAGCTACTTGGCGACACCTTGAGTGAACAAAAGTGGCGCCAAGTTTGAATTTCAAATTTGAATTTGAAATTCAAACTTTGGCCACTTCTCTTAATCACACGGATGCTACCTCCATTTAGGTGTCATTTGGAAGTGATTTGAGGTGAATTTGGAGCTCACATGGCCGGACCCATCCCATGCAAACCATGTGACTCAAATTCAACTCAAATTACTTCTAAATGATGTCTAAATGAAACCTAATTCTCCTATTAATGTTTTCTTCATATAATCCTATTCTAATGACCGAAATACATTGGTCTAATGAATACAATGAATAGAAAAAAATATAAGAAGAAGAATGAGCCCAATATTGGGTATCAAAAGCCCAAAGCCCAAGAAGCCCAAAATTAAGCCCAAAACACCTAAACCCTAATCTATGGTCAAAATACAAGACCAACATGAAAATAGATTCCTATACTAAGAAAGTACAATTAGACATGGTGTATAATCAATCAAGCCCAAGTGAGAAGCACCTTAGGCCCACCAAGCCCATTGGGCCCACTAAGCTCTAAAGCAGTCAAATCTTCAAGTAACCTCCTGGCCATAGCTCTAGTGGTTGGGCCTTTAGCCCATGCTCTTCCATCATTCCCTCCCTCTTGAGAAGGATTCGTCCTCGAATCTGAAGACTCTTCCTCATCATCACTAGCACCTACAAAAGGTTTAAGATCACTAACATTAAAAGTGGTGCTGACTCCATAGTCAGAGGGTAAATCAAGTCTATAAGCGTTATCATTGATACGCTGTAAGACCTGAAAGGGACCATCTCCTCTAGGACTGAGTTTAGACTTCCTTTGATTTGGAAAACGTTCTTTTCTTAAATGAAGCCAAACCCAATCACCTTCCTCGAAGATCATAGACTTCTTGCCTTTACTTCCTTGTTTTGCATATTTCTCATTTTGATTTTGAATATGAATTTTAATCCTTTCATGAAGTTTCTTAACAAAATCAGCCCTTGAAGCCCCTTCCTTATGAATGAAATGTTCAACATTAGGAAGAGGTATCAAGTCCAAAGGAGTTAAAGGATTAAATCCATACACAGCCTCAAAAGGAGAAATATTGGTAGTTTTATGAACTACCCTATTGTAGGCAAATTCAATATGAGGTAAAAACTCATCCCAAGATTTGTGATTACCCTTTAGGACTGCCCTAAGCATAGTAGACAGAGATCTATTCACTACCTCAGTTTGGCCATCTGTTTGAGGATGACAAGTAGTTGAAAAGAGGAGTTTAGTTCCTAGTCTTGACCATAAGACACGCCAAAAGTGGCTTAGAAACTTTGTATCTCTATCTGAAACTATAGTTTTAGGAAGCCCATGAAGTTTAACCACATCTCTAAAGAAAAGTTTTGCAATATTGCTTGCATCATCTACTTTGTGGCATGGAATAAAATGAGCCATTTTACTGAAACGGTCCACTACCACAAAAATAGAATCCATTCCCCTTTGGGTTCTAGGTAAACCTAGCACAAAATCCATGCTAATATCCACCCAAGGAGAAGAAGCAACAGGCAAAGGTGTGTATGTGCCATGAGGCATTACTTTAGACTTAGCTTGTAAACAAGCTAAACATCTAAAACAATGCCTTTGGACATCCTTTCGCATATGGGGCCAATAAAATTTTTCTTTTAGCAAACTAAGGGTTTTATCAACACCAAAGTGCCCCATAAGCCCACCTTCATGACTCTCTTTAATTAATAGTTTCCTAATGGATCCTTGGGGTATACACAATCTTCCTTCTTTGTATAAATACCCCTCAGCCATATAGAAACCATCAAAAGCTTTTTGTTGACATTTTTTATAATTAGCACCGAATTCAAGATCTTCTTCATACAATTCCCTAATATTATCAAATCCAAGAATTTGAGTTCCTAGGGACACAAGCAAGGTATGTCTCCTAGATAAAGCATCAGCTACAACATTGGATTTTCCTTTCTTGAATTTAATAATATATGGAAATTGTTCAAGAAACTCTAACCATTTGGCATGTCTCTTATTTAATTTACCTTGACCTCTTAAATATTTAAGTGACTCATGGTCACTATGAATGACAAACTCTTTGGACACAAGATAGTGTTCCCAAGTTTGTAAAGCTCTAACCAATGCATCAACTCTTTATCATAGGTAGGGTAATTGAGGGAGGCACCTTTTAGTTTTTCACTAAAATATGCAATGAGGTGTCCTCCTTGCAATAACACAGCTCCTATGCCAACTCTTGATGCATCACATTCTAGCTCAAAAGTCTTTTCAAAATTAGGAAGAGCTAAAATGGGTGCATTAGTAAGTTGATCTTTAAGTAATTGAAATGCTTGGTCATGCTTTGAAGTCCATTCAAATAAAATATCTTTTTTGACAAGCTCATTCAAGGGTGAAGCAATGCTAGAGAAGTTAGGTACAAATCTTCTATAAAAACTTGCTAATCCATGAAAACTCCTAACTTCACTAACATTTTTAGGCTTTGGCCACTCTTGAATGACTTTAATTTTCTCGGGATCTACTTGAACCCCATTTTTGCTTACAATGAACCCTAGGAAAACCACATGATCCACACAAAAAGTACATTTTTCAAGATTTGCAAATAATTGGTTTTCCCTAAGGATCATCATAACTTCTCTAAGATGTCCTAAATGATCATCTTGAGACCTACTATAGATTAATATGTCATCAAAATAAACAACAACAAATTTTCCTATACATTCTCTCAAGACATGATTCATAAGCCTCATGAATGTACTTGGTGCATTAGTTAAACCAAAAGGCATAACTAACCACTCATATAATCCAAATTTGGTCTTAAAAGCAGTTTTCCACTCATCACCCTTTTTAATTCTTATTTGGTGATAACCACTTTTAAGATCAATTTTAGAAAATATGGAAGCACCATGTAACTCATCAAGCATATCATCAAGTCTAGGGATTGGGTGCCTGTACTTGATTGTGATATTGTTAATGGCCCTACAATCACAACACATTCTCCATTTTCCATCTTTCTTGGGCACTAACAATACAGGCACAGCACAGGGACTCAAACTCTTTTGTACCTAACCCTTATTCAATAATTCATGGACTTGATTCTCGATCTCCTTAGTTTCTTGAGGATTTGTCCTATAGGCTGGTCTATTGGGTAGACTAACCCCAGGCACAAAATCAATTTGATGTTCTATACCCCTAAAAGGAGGAAGGCCTTGTGGACCTTCATTAGGGAATATATCATCAAATTCTTTTAATAAATGAGAAACTTGAGGAGATAAAGAACTAAGTTCAATGCTTAAATTATGACACTGAAGCATACCTTTACAAAGAAGAATGTAAGAAGGTTTTTCAACAATCAAAGTTTCTTTTAAAGGTTCTTGTTGAATTCCTTCTTTTGGAAAAGATTTCTCTTCATCCTTCTTTGAAAACTTATGCTTCTTTTCCTTCTTTTTTTTTTTTTTTTTATTCAAGTTTTTTTTTTTCTTCTCTTTTCTTTTTCATTTGTACTTGATCCTCTATCACTTGTGAAGGAGACAAAAGATGAAGTACAAATTTCTTTTCTTTATGAGTGAAAGTAATTTCATTGGTAAGGCCATTGTGCATGGTTTTCTTGTCAAATTGCCATGGCCTTCCCAACAAAATATGGCAAGCTTCCATTGGAACTATGTCACAAACCACTTGGTCTTCATAGTTACCAATAGAGAACTTGACTTTCACTTGTTGATTAACATTAATATCTCCATCTTCATTAATCCAATGAAGTTGATATGGTTTCGGATGAGGAATAATAGTAAGACCAAGCTTCTCCACCAACCTTGTGCTACAACAGTTGCAACAAGACCCACTATCCACAATGAGAGAACAAGCATTGTTTAAAACTTTACACCTTGTGTGAAAAATGTTTTCCCTTTGTGAAAGATGGGACTCATGAGGTTGGCTTCCTAGAAGCCTTCTAATCATGAGAAGTTGACCATCACAAGGATATGCACTTTCAATGGAATGGTCTTCCTTACTTGATTCACTATCACTTGAAGTAGTGGAACTAGATTCATCAACACTACTATAAATGTCTTGCCCCTTCAAAATCATCACCTTTTTAGTTGGGCATTGAGAGGCTATGTGTCCTCTTCCAAGACACTTAAAGCATTTGATATCACTAGTTTTGCTACTAGAAGTGACAATATTTTTATTTTTCTCATTTTCTTTTTCTTTTTCTTTTTCTTTGCCAAATTTCTTAGAGGAATCAAAGTGACCCTCCCTCTTGTAGTCTTTCTTAACATAAGAGCTAGATTGAGTTTTACCTTTAAAAGAGGATTTTCTCAAATTTTGTTGTTCCACCCTTATACAAAGTTGGACCAAATCATCAAGGTCCCTATAAGGGAGTAACTCAACTCTATCTCTTATGTCAAAATTAAGACCACTTAGAAATCTAGCAATGGTCAATCTTTCTTCTTCCCTTATCCCAGCCCTCATGAGATATAACTCCATCTTTTGCCTATACTCCTCAACACTCATACCCTTTTGTTGGAGCCTTTGGAGCTTATCCATAAGCTCCCTACTATAATAAGAAGGTATGTGCCTTCTTCTCATAGCACTCCTTAACTCATTCCAATAAGTGATGGGAGGATCATTATGAAGTCTTCTCTCTCTTTCTAAGGATGTCCACCAATACATGGCTTGTCCTTGAAAAGCTAGGGTGGCTAAAGGAACTTTTCTTTCCTCACCTACTTTATGACAAGTGAAAATTTGCTCCACTTTCATCTCCCAATCTAAGTAGGTGTCCACATTATCTTTTCCATGAAAGTAAGGGAGATCAACCCTTGATTCCCTCACTTTGTGTTCCTTAATGACTCTCCTAGGTGTTGGTTGATAGTAAGCATCCATATGCATACTACCATCATTATCTTGGTTTTGAGAATCATTGGAGCTCTTGGTTGAGCTCCTAGAAGAACCTTTTGGACTTTTATTTTTATTCAATCTTTTCAAAAGTTTTTCTTCCCTTTGCTTAATCTTTTGGATTTCTTGTTCCAAAGCCATGATTTGTACTTCTTTTTCAAGTTTCTCTTTTTGTTTTTGAAGTATCTCATCATTTTTCCAAAGTTTTAGTGCTTCAACCTCCTTGACAATTCTTTCAAAACTTTTAGGAGTATCAAAGTCACTACTACCTTGAGAATGATGACTCATGGTTAAGCAAAAAGAATTTGTATGTTATGCAAAAAGTTATAAAATGTTTTTGGTATTTTCTAGGAATGAAAATAGCACTTGGAAGTCTAAGTGTACAAGTTGCACTATCAAGGGAGGTGAGCTACAAAGAGCCACTTAATAACCAAGCATTTTCAAGTGGAAATCACTAAACTCCTTTGTGGTATTTTCATTTCCCCAAAACTTTTCACAAAAATTTTGTATGCTTTTCACAAATTTGTTTGTTTTTGACACTTAACTAAGCGTGAGCAAATAAAACTACACAATTCTAGACGTTTATAGGCAACAAAGTAAAGCAATTAAGTACAAGAAAACTTAAAAAGAAGCAAGTTAAGCAACTAGTCGGATATCCTAAGTGGAAGCTTGAAACATATGAAATTTCCAAGCCACTTCCACTAGTACTACACGTGAGAGTCTATCAAGGATGTAGATATACCTGACCAGCTTCTTAATACTCCCTCCAAGCTTTACAAATTGGTTTAAAAATACAAGAGAATTGACAAAAAATAAACTAGCCTAAAAAGCAATAAAGTGGCGGCTTTGGTGACCAATTAGTGGCGGTTTTGTGTTCGACTTTTCTAACACTTGTTTAAGTGTCTTAATCCACCACTAATCCTTCAAATGGATGCTACTGGACCTGCAAAAGATACACGACAAGAGGTTAAGGGTGGCTGCCTCACAAGGTGAAGGAAAAGGTCACTCAAGTGAAGGAAGTTTAGGATAAGTTTTGGCCACTAAATTAGGTCAAATTTTTAGGTCTTAGTGTCCAAACTTTTCCTAATCTTTGTTGAGCAATGCTTGATCCTTGAGCAAGGATTTGAGGCCACTTCCAGCACAGGAATTTATTGAAAGAAAACTAGACAAGCAATAAAAGCACAATTTGAAAAGCTTATACCAAAATTAAGAGTAATAGATGTATATGACAAGACTCAAAGAGGTTCAACAAGTTAAAACTAAAAATTAAGACTCCAAATAAAAGCTAGCACTCAGAGAGAAGAGTTCCTAGATAGGTACTAGAATAGATGAACAAAACAAAAAAAATTTGAAGACAATTGGACAAGTATAGAAAAAGTAGTAGCCAAAACAATAACAAGGAATCAAGTAGGTTTTTCAACTTGTATACCTCTCAGCTTTTTCCTTTTAATTTTCTTTCTCTATTTTTTTTTAATTCTTTCTTTTTCCAGTATCAAATTAAGAGTCCAGAGAGTATATTTGCCTTTTGTTTCAAAATTTTCAATGATTCCAAGCTATAGAAACCGAGAATACAAATCAGCCAAAAATTAGGTCAAATTTCAAGTAACTTGAATAACTAGTGCACTAGTCTTTAGGTTTTTGGTTTGGATTCCTTTTGAACTCTTTTCTTTTTGATCTTTTGAACACTTTAGGCTCTGTTTTATCTCTGTTTTCAGCCTCTAATTTTTTTAAAATTTGAATCCACAAGAAGAGTGCACTAGAAGTAGGTTTACACTTGAAATTTTGAGTCACAAAAATTTTTATAAGATTTTCAATGGAATGTGATTTGAAAACTTAAGAACATAATAGAAATCTAACTCTAAAGAAACTTGCTAGGACTAATAGCAAATTATGAACACAAAAAGGTAAAGAAAAAGCACATATAGGTAGGCACAAATGAGCAATGACCGAGACCAATATGTAAACACAAAAATCAAAATAAAACTAGGTTAAACATGCTATTCAAGGAATTGGCAACATGTAAGGATTAAACACAAACTTCTAAGACAAAACATAGATTCAAAACCAAAATCTAAATGCAATGCATGAGGTCCAATCACGGACACATACAAGAATGGAGAGACTCAAAATAAAATCAAAAATAGCACAAGCAAATAGTTCCTAAACAAGTTGATTGAGGAAGAAATTCAAAGACAATCAACCAATGGATCTATGGAACAAAAAGTGAGACAAAGCATATAGATCCGAATTGAAACTCTAACAAAACAATAAGAATAGCAAGAACAACACAAAATCACAAGAAGAAGACGGACACAAGAAGAAGAACTTATCTCCTTGAAGAACCTTGCTCTTGATACCAAAATTGATGGAAGAGATTAGAAGAAGTGGAAGATGTAGCTTCTCCTTAGCTCTCCTTATGCACGGATCTTCAATCAAGGAAATAGGACCGAGAACTTGAACACCTTTAGAAGAGGAATTCGTGAGGATTAGAAGCTCTAATCCATTGACGGAAGCATCCAAGCACAATTCTCAAGGGATTGCACACTTCAAAGAGTAGGAAGCTAGGTTTCCTAAGGGGATTGAAGGCACTCTCTTAAGGTTTTCTCTCTTGGATGAGTTCGGTGACTCTTGAGGGAATTTGGCTGAATACAAGTTCAGAAAATTCATATATTCAAAAGTGTATTACAAGTTGTAGGAAGTTGCATATATAGGAGAAAACTAGAGCTACTTGGCGGCACCTTGAGTGAACAAAAGTGGCGCCAAGTTTGAATTTCAAATTTGAATTTGAAATTCAAACTTTGGCCACTTCTCTTAATCACACGGATGCTACCTCCATTTAGGTGTCATTTGGAAGTGATTTGAGGTGAATTTGGAGCTCACATGGCCGGACCCATCCCATGCAAACCATGTGACTCAAATTCAACTCAAATTACTTCTAAATGATGTCTAAATGAAACCTAATTCTCCTATTAATGTTTTCTTCATATAATCCTATTCTAATGACCGAAATACATTGGTCTAATGAATACAATGAATAGAAAAAAATATAAGAAGAAGAATGAGCCCAATATTGGGTATCAAAAGCCCAAAGCCCAAGAAGCCCAAAATTAAGCCCAAAACACCTAAACCCTAATCTATGGTCAAAATACAAGACCAACATGAAAATAGATTCCTATACTAAGAAAGTACAATTAGACATGGTGTATAATCAATCAAGCCCAAGTGAGAAGCACCCTAGGCCCACCAAGCCCATTGGGCCCACTAAGCTCTGAAGCAGTCAAATCTTCAAGTAACCTCCTGGCCATAGCTCTAGTGGTTGGGCCTTTAGCCCATGCTCTTCCATCACCAAGGCTCTCACGCGCCTGGCGCAATTCCAAATTGCGCCCAGCGCCTGTCAAGCAGTTACTCTAAGGAGTCTCATGCGCTCAGCGAGGCCTAACCCGCGCCCAGCGTGGGGAAAGCAGAGACCTACCAAGGTCTCGCGCCCGGCGCAATTCGCATTGCGCCCAGCGCCCTCTCGGTAGAGACCCCCAAGGAGCCTTCGCGCCCAGCGAGTCCAAACGCGCGCCTAGCGCGACACCATAGTACCCCAAACGTGTCACCATTGATATCGCGCCCGGCGCAGCCCAAGTCTCGCCAGGCGCGGGCCAACCAGAGACTCCCATTTGCAAGCTCGCCCGGCGCACACAGCTTTGCGCCCAGCGAGCTTGCCTAAACAGAGTCTCCTGGTGGTCGCGCGCCTAGCGCGAAGAACAGCGCCCAGCGCAAACTCATCAGTAACTCTCCCCAAGTTCGAAAATTGCCCAAAACCTGCAAAACTTAACAGAAAACCAGCATGCAATCCAGCCAAAAGTTCCCAATCTCATCAAATATCAATAAAAATGCCTCATTTTCAATATGCAAACACAATCCAAGGAATTTCCCGAAATTTCTCCAAAAACCCCAAAAACTCGAAAGGCCCCCAAATTAGCAATTTCAACCGTTCTCAACTCAAATGCAGCAAACACCCTACCACCAAAGAGTTCTTAGAACTCGTTTTCGGCCAAACAAAGCAAAGGACTAGCTTCCCTTACCTCAAATCAAGAAATTCGAGCTCTGGGAACTTGAACGGAGAAGAAGAGTGAAGAAGAGTGAAAAAGAGCTTGAACGGAGAGGAAGAACAAGCTTGCGGAATCAGCCCTCGGACAAGGAATCAGCTCTCACACCACTTGCACCTACGGTCACCAAGATTCACCACAAGGAAATTTGAGAGAAAATGAGTGAGGGTTTAGAGGGAAAGAAAGTCTTGTGTGAGGAAGAGTGAGTGGGGCTGAAAAATGAGTAAGGGTGAAAATGGAAAATGAAAATAGGGTCCTCACAAATACACTCCCCTAAATTCATTTTTTGTAGACTCACCTAAAAGTGAGTTTAGTTTGGGTTAATCCTCCTTTTGAATAATTTGTATCTAACACTCGATCGAGTGGCCTAATCTTTTAGTATTTATGTTATTGATGCAAAGTATCAATCAATTTTGATAAAGACTAATCTCTATCTAAAACATGATTGATCACTTTTAGTAAAAATTGCTATTTAAACTACTTTTTTTGTCATAAACAAAACTCATATCTAATATCATATTTAAGAAAACCAATTTTAGTACTGGTGAATGACTTTTTGGTTGAATGACTCATTTTGACATCATTATTTTTTATACATATCAAATCCTTTTTTAACAAGGATATATATTAAATTATAATGAAACATAATATAAGAAAAATATAAGTTTTTATTAAGATTAAAAAAGTTAAATATGTTTAATTAACATATAAGTTAATTATACAGAAATAATAATAATAATAATAATACTACAGAAATTAAATTATTATTATTATTATTATACTTACTTTTATATGAATTTAGAGAGGAGGGTTGCACTTGAACATAATATTCATATATAAAGAATGTAATAAATATAATTTTAATATTAAATATTACTATAATTTTAGAAACTTTATAAATTAATTATTATATTTTACATTTATTTAAAATAAAGAAAATAAGTCAATGTCCATTTTATTCAAAATATAACACTTATTATATTTATATTTATTTTGTATGTGTTTAGAGAAAAAGACTCGCACATGAGAATAGCAGTTAAAAAAAAATACATTGAATATATTTTTAATTTATTAATGGTGCATTGATGAATTATTTACAAACCAAAATATAGATAGATTTTAATATATTAAATGATTTTAAAAATCTGTAATTTATTAATATAAAATAATTTTAACATGTTTATGAAAATATATATTATAAAAGAAATATTAGAGTAGATAATTGTATTTTATTTTTTAGTGAATTATTATATATTAAAAAAATAATTTTTATATCTTTTTAAATAACTATATAATTGTCTAATATCTTGTTTGTATATATATATAACCTCCTGGTGTGTCACCTTTTAATGGAGTTTTCCATTACATTTAAAAAAAAATGAGAAAATTATTTAAAAATAGTTTTCTTCTTAAATATAAATACTATATTATTTCAGAAATTCAATTCTTTTACACTTAGAATATTCGAGTATTGAACCGCATTTCCCTATCCCTATTCTACTTTTCTTTCATCTTCGGTGTTCATGGTCCTTCTTTTCCAACAAGTACCGCTCCTAGTAAGTTTTTGAATCTCTGTTCAGAACCCTGCCTCATTTCCATGACTTCCGAGCTTCCACTTACCAGGCCCTGAATTTTCAAATTAGGGTTTAAACAAAAACTCTGCTGTTTTGGCAAAACAACAAGTTTCTCGCGTCATAATTCAGAACTAAGGTATTTCTATTTACCTATTTCACCTCTGTTTCATCTATGTTTTTTTTACTCAATGTTTGGATTTCGTGTTTTCATGCCATCCCGCAGTAGATGGATTTCAATGTTCCGTTTGAAAAGGAATGGATTCGCTATTTCTTTTCGGTGGATATTTTCGTTTATGACTGTAATCGTAAACAAAACTGCAAATGCGCTCTGATACAAACGGTGCAGTGTTGTGTCCTTAATATACTGCAATGGGGTTATTTTGGCTCCCTAATTAAAACCCTTAAATAATATTATCTGTTACTTCCTTAACGTCTGAAGTTTGTTCTTTTCCATTAACCAGCGGGAGACATATTGTATGAAAAATATTGCCAAATTATTTTTGTAATTTGATAAACTAAACAATTGGTATTTTTGTGCTTTTGTATGCAAAAGCAAACACAATTGGTTTGGATAAATGGTCGAGGAAGGTGTGAAGAGGGAGGTGGTTGGTACCCTTAGGTTGAAAATTATGATTTTAAATGCCGGGTTATAATAATTTGTTCTTTGGTCTGTTCCATTTAGAGGGGTTTGACAGCTACTACAGTTAATTGTCTTTCTCATGTTATTATGATGTTTGCAATGTTTTTTAACCATTAAATTGAACTATTTTTTGAAGTGCCATTGGATAGGCTGTGTGAATATGGGTGTCGAGGAGCAAGGCGAGGAGATTAATGTACAGTCTATGATAGAGCAGCTTGCTCAGGCATTTCTTGAATTGGAAGCTCAGAAGGGTGATTCTGAGAATAAGATTCAATGGCTTGAAATTAAGCAATATTTTCATGACCTTGAGACAGAATTGAATAAGAAACATGAAGAGCTGGAAGCTAAGGAGAGGAAGTATGAAGCAAAACAATTAGAAGTGGATACAATCCTTGCAGAGAGGAAAGCAGCAGTTGCTTCTAAAGAGCAAGATCTCTTAGATCGGTTGCAGGAGCTTAAAGATGCTGCTGTAGCTTCCATTGTAGAGGCTCATGCAACTCTGGATTCGGTGCGTGATGAGGAGAATAAAGATAACAAGGTAAGCAGCTCTCTTGGCGATACAAATTCCTCAGAGGACGATGTTCCTCATAAGTCAGGTGAAAAGTCTGAAGCCGTGGCTGTTGAGGTTAGGCCACATCCAGCGCTGACACATTTTTGTGAGCAAATGGATGCGAAAGGTCTTCTGAATTATATTGTGGAGAATAAAAAAAATTTGTTTGTTATTCGTGAAGAAATTTCTGTTGCATTAGAAAAAGCAACTGATCCAGCACGTTTGGTGCTGGATTCACTGGAGGGGTTTTACCCCACCAATGAAACTTCCCAAACTAAAGATAAAATGGGTGCTGCCCTACAGGGCATGCGCAAATCCTGTATTATAATTTTGGAAGCCATGGCCACCTTATTGGCAAGGGCTGACCCAGGTGCAGATCACCTTCTGAACCCTGAAACCAAGCAGCAAGCCAAAGCAATTGCTGATGAGTGGAGGCCCAAGTTAGCTAGAGCAGATATTGATGCTGCCAATGGAAATTCATTGGAAGTAGAGGCATTCTTGCAGCTTATTTCAACTTTTAGGATTGCTTCAGAGTTTGATGAAGAAGAACTCTGCAAGCTTGTACTTGCAGTTGCTCAGCTTAGGCAGACAACTGAGCTCTGCCGCTCTATTGGGTTAATTCACAAAATGCCAGGTTGGTGTTCTTTTAATAAACTAACCTGTGAAGTCTGCAATGAAGGATTGTCCTGTCAGATATCATCCACATGCTAGATAAGTAGTTTTCTGTAGGTGCAGTGTGGCTAACTCGACAAAGAGTAGACACATGTGACATATGGTTTGCATGCTAAGATTTAATATGATTGTCAGATGTTGATTATTCATTATTCTAATCTTTACTGTTTATGCAGCTGTTGTAGAATCATTAATCCATAATGAGAAGCAAATAGCAGCTGTACATTTTATTCATGCCTTCCAGCTTCAAGAAAGCTTTCCCCCTGTGCCCCTTCTGAAGGTATACCTCAAGAATCGAAGGAGAAATTCTCAAGTAAAGACCGGAAATGTGCGTGATATTGCTAGTGCAAAGGTATGCTTTGTTGGTTGATTGCAATTTCAATAAAGTATGTCTTCATTCTGGATTTCTCTTGTTCTGCATTGCCTGTGGCTGTATTGTCATACATGCTTTATCATTCATATGCAGAATGATGCCAATGCACAAGAGCTTGCAGCTCTAAAAGCTGTAATTAAGTGTATTGAAGAATACAAACTGGAGTCTGACTACCCACTTGATACACTTCTAAAAAGGGTTATTCAGCTAGAAAAATCGAAGGGTGATAAAAAGAGAAGTGGAGAGTTTAGTAGGCGCCCACCATCAAAGAGGCCAAGACCTAATGAGAGATATTTTTCGCTCCATTCATCTGGTGGCAGCGCTGCATCAACTGTTGTTTTGGGTAGGCAAGTTCCCCCTGTTAGGGTACCATATGCAGGAAGTTCTGATAGGTATCCCCTTGTTGGAAATCCTGATAGGTATCCCCATGCTGGTACAATAACATACGATTATCAAGTACCTGGCCAATCTATATACACTGGAACAGCGAATGCCCCTCCTTCTAACTATGGTCGTTATATGGGTACTAGTTTGCAATCCTCGCACCAGCCATACCTTTGATTCATTGCATTCAAGTATTAGTGGAAAGACTACAGAAATAGAGCGATCAACTCATTAGTATATGTTTGGTTTTCCATTGAAATAGAGCCTAATGTATGTTTATCAGAAAGCAACTAGTTACTTTTTGTTCGCGTGCTCGAGGATGTGTTAATGGAAAATCAAACTTAATGATTCTATGTTTTTGTTTTATTTTTGAGCTTCTTATGATGCCAAAGGGCAGGTGCACTCTTACATTTTCATCCAATGGTATCTTGTTATATTTTTTATTTTTGGAGAGGTATGAAAATTTCTCTATCTGATGTTAGTAAGAGTGGCCATTGTATTGATATTTTTTTGGAAACAATCAAGCAGTAGTATAAATCTGACCTTTACACTTCAGTCTAATATCTTGTGGATGCACCGCTGGGTGTTTTTATTAAACTTCTACCCTAGTAGGATCGTTGTACACTTCAGTCTAATATCTTGTGGATGCAATCAAGATGCACCGCTGGTTGTTTTTATTAAATCTTTGGACTTGTTTAATTTAAATTTAGATAGAACTAATTTTGAATCCCCAAATATGATTGATATTAATTTAAATTGATTTCGGTTATAAATTTTATATTATAGTATATTTGACATTGAAACGTGAGGATTTGATTTATAATTGGTAAGAGCATCTTCAGCGGTGCATTTACATTTTTGGTTCTTAATTTATTTTGGTTACAAATTAATGGGAGGGAGTGAATGATTTTATTTATATTTTAGAAGTTAGGGAAACCATAATGAAACTATTTCATTATAAAGTGTGGTATGGATTTAGGGATAAATGTATTTATTAAAAATAAAAACTA
This sequence comes from Cajanus cajan, assembly GCF_000230855.2. NCBI lineage: Eukaryota > Viridiplantae > Streptophyta > Magnoliopsida > Fabales > Fabaceae > Cajanus > Cajanus cajan. The sequence continues at coordinate 50,126,162 of NC_138521.1, forward strand.
TAAATCATTTGAGTTAATACCTCATATTATATTATACTTTATTCTCTATATATTACATTGTAAGAGTTTGTCCTTTCAAACCACCATTAAGAAAATTGAAATAATTTAACATGTTAATATCTTTATTTGAACCCTTAAATTGAATATCAAATTCATCAGTTTGGTGATGCAACAACTTCTTGATTGTTGGTTAGATATGACCACTTTGAAAAAATCGGCTCTTTTAGTCTTTTAGAAGAATTTTTTATTTTCACTGAACCCTAAATTTACAATTAATGAAACCTATTATACCAAATTATCAAATATATTAATAAATTAATGTTTATTTATAAAAATATATTATATATTAATTTGAATCAATATAATAAAATATGTGATAGTTTTCAAATTTTTTAAAAAAAATTATGGATTTAATTTATTTATCAAGAATTTTTAATTTAATAATAAAAATTTAATGTAGATTATGAATTATTAAGGAGAACAATTCTACTAAGAGTTACTTTACTCTTAAAATAAATGGATTATTTTTTATTGTTATTTATTATTTATTTATTATTTACTTATTTATTATATATATATATATATATATATATATATATATATATATATATATATGTAAACAATACATGTACAACTTCTTCCTAATTCTCTTTGATTTTGTGCGGATTTTTTTTACATCTTCACTAATTTTTATCTATAAAAAACGACATACAAAACATTATTTTTTTCGGAGTTATTTTCTCTTTCCTACTACTTTTCTTCAACAGGGTATTAGTTCAATCTCATTTGATATTATTTGGAAATAAAAAACCTTAATTGCTATCAAGGTGATGTATTTGGATTGGTTAAAATTACTCATTAAGTTTAACTTATATAATTCTTTGTAACTAATTATAGACATTTTTTTGTTTGTAAATAAATTATGTTAATAACTCCCTTATTAATTCTTCTACTCTTCAAATAATAATATTTTAACCTACATAATTATTAAATAGTTAGATTTCTTAAGTGATTTCCTTACCTTTGGTCAAAAAGAAAAAAAAAGTGATTTTATGACCAATTGTATATAGAAGATTTTGTTGTATTGGAAAAAATTCAAGTCCCACATCGACTAGAGATTAAGCAACTAAATAACATATAAGTGAAGAGTAATCCTCACATTACAAGCCAATTTTGTAGGGTTGAGTTAGACTTAAATCCACTATTCTAAGATGGTATCAGAACTATCTAGATCTACTCTAAATGAGCCTTCCATACATGCACCATGGACATGAGGGGGTATATTGAGAAAAACTCAAGTATCGCCAATCCTAGATCATTCAAAAGGGTCACCCACCATTTATCCACGTATTAAGCCCAATAGTGCTGGACGTAAGGAGGTGTATTAGGAAAAACCCAAGCCCCACACCGACTAGAGATAAGACAATTAAAGAGTATATAAGTAGAAAGCAACCCTCACCTTCTTGAAGATGATGATACATTTGAAATGATGAAGGTGATAGACATTGACACAATACTGGAGCGTTGCATCTACAAAGTAACCTTTTGTATTCACAGACACAAAAAAGATGCGTACACTCCAATGGTTGTTTCTATAGGCCCTTTTCACCGCAACCATCCTTGCCTCCATGACATGGAAAGATACAAACTTTGTTATTACAAAGCAACTCTGTTATTACAAAGCCTTTCTTCGAAGAACCCAAACAACTTCTAGTAGCTGGAATCGTTACATAAAATAGGTGGAGCCGCTTCTATTCAAACACCCTTGATGAGTTTATCAAGGAGGAACTGATAAAGATGATCTTCGTGGATTCCAGTTTTATATTTGAGCTCTTTTGCAGAATTTTTTTGACAAAGGCATTGCCGGGTTATGTAATAACAAATTTGTTGTTACTTGAGAACCAGTTTCCTATTTCTCTTCTTCAGACTCACTTTGATAAGTTCTTCCCCAACAGATCCAATGATGACATCCCCTCATTTATAATGCTTTCGATTCGCTATTTTGACTATTTTAATAGATTTCACTTGAGTTCCGATGAAATTGGCATAAAGCACTTGCACTTTACGAATTTGATAAAAACTTTTTGTTTGTAACATCCTTCTAAAAAGGGACCATCTAGGACTAATGAAGATTTAGTGGTACACCTTCCTAGCGCTACTGACTTGTTAGAAGTAAGAGTGAGCATTAGGGTAGACACTAAAAACAAGTGCTTATTAGACTTGACATTTGCAAGACGGGATCTTGTAATTCCATAATTAGTAGTGGAAGATAGGACAAAAATTGTGTTTACGAATTTGGTGGCATTGGAGCAGTGCCACTATCCTGATGCATCTTACATTACAGACTATATTGGTGTAATGGACATTCTTATAAACATGAGCAGAGATGTGAATATACTGATTTAAAAAAAAGTATTGATTAACTGGTTAGGGGATATTGATTCTGAGGCTAACCTTTTTAATGGTTTTTTTTAAAGGTATTGTGGTAGCAGATAGAAATTGTGAGTACACATGAATCTTCAAATTCTTGAATGACTTTTATGGAAATCGTTGTAATAATTGAATGTCGACTCTAAAGCGTGAACATTTTGATACTCCTTGGAAAATTGTGGTTTCAACAGCTGTAATTCTTCTTCTAATTTTGGCTGTGATCCAAACAGTTTGTGTTCTCATAAAAGTAACACATGGGGAAGACATCATATCTACCTAGTGTTATTAAGTAAGCGACTATAGGAGCGAAGAGTAAGGTAAAGTGCTTACTAGACTCTTTGACAAACTGTAGTATCCTTTGCTGGATTTCATCTCCTTATTCTCTCTAAATATCTCTAAATGGATACAGACCCAACTGTAAGTATTGTTGTTGGCTTGATAGGTGTGTGTTATACTGTTTTTGTGTACGAAGGCACCTCCAAGAGTAATACCATGTTTTTTTTACATTGATGTAGGAAAAAAAAAGTCCCGCCAATCCTAGATCATTCAAAAGGGTCACCTACCATTTATCCATGTACCAAGCCCAATAGTGTTGGACGTGAGAGGGTATATCAGGAGAAACCCAAGTCCCACATCTACTAGAGATTAAGCAACTAAATAGCATATAAGTGGAGAGTAATCATCACCTTACAAGTTGATTTTGTAGGGTTGATTTAGGATTAAATCCACTATTCTAAGATGGTATTAAAGCTATCTAGATCCACTCTAAATGGGCCACCCGCCACCCACCATTGATACATGCACCATGGGCACGAGGGGATGTATTGAGAAAAACTCAAGTCCCTTCAATCCTAGATCATTCAAAAGGGCCAGCCACCATTTATCCATGTACCAAGCCCAATAGTACTAGACGTAAGGGGGTGTATTAAGAAAAATCCAAGTCCCACATCAACTAGAGATAAGGCAAATAAAGATTATATAATTGGATCGCAACCCTCACCTTCTTGAAGATGACGATGATACATTTGAAATGATGAAGGTGATAGACATTAACACGATACTGGAGCGTTGCATCTACAAAGTAACCTTTTGTATTCAAAGATACAAAGAAGATGCATACACTCCAATGGCTATTTCTATAGGCCCTTTTCACCCCAACCATCCTCGCCTTTGTGACATGGAAATATACAAACTCAGTTATTGCAAAGCCTTTCTTCGAAGAACCCAAACAACTTCTGGTAGTTGGAATCATTACATAAAAGAGGTGGAGCCCTATTTTCCACGCTTTTATTCAAACACCATTGATGAGTTCAGCAAAGAGGAACTGATAAAAATGATCTTCGTGGATTCTAGTTTAATATTTGAGAACTTTTGTAGAAGTTATAACAAAAAATTTTCGACAAAGGCATTGCCGGATTCTGTAATAACAGATTCGTTGTTACTTGAGAACCAATTTCCTTTTTCTCTTCTTCAGACTCTCTTTGATAAGTTCTTCCCCAAAAGATCCAATGATGACATCCCCTAATTTATAGCACTTACGATTCACTATTTTGACTATTTCAATAGATCCCACTTGAGTTCTGATGAAATTGGCATAAAACACTTGCACTTTACGAATTTGATAAGAATTTTTTATTTGCAACATCCTCCTGAAAGGCAACCATCCAGGACTAATGAAGATTTATTGGTACACCTTCCTAACACTACTGACTTGTCAGAAGCAAGAGTGAGCACTAGGGTAGACACTGAAAATTAGTGCTTATTGGACTTGACATTTGCAAGACGAGATCTCGTAATTCCATTATTGGTAGTGGAAGATAGGACAGAAATTGTGTTTAGGAATTTGGTGGCATTGGAGCAGTGCCACTATCTTGATGCATCTTACATTACGGATTATATTGGTGTAATGGACATTCTTATAAACATGAGCAGAGATGTGGATATACCGATTCAAAAGAAAGTATTGATTAACTGGTTAGGGGATACTGATTCTATGGCTAACCTTTTTACTGGTCTTTTTAAAGGTATTGTGGTAGTAGATAGAATTTGTGAGTACACTCGAATCTTCAAATTGTTGAATGATTTTTATGGAATTCGTTGTAATTGTTAGATGTCGACTCTAAAGCGTGAATATTTTGATACTCCTTGGAAAATTGCAGTTTCAACGGCTGGAATTCTTCTTCTAATTTTGGCTGTGATCCAAACAGTTTGTGCTCTCATAGAAGTAACACATGGGGAAGACATCACATCTATCTAGTGCTATTAATTAGGCAGAAATCGGAGCGAAGATTAAGGTAAATTGCTTACCAGACTCTTTGACAAACTATAGTATCCTTTGCTGGATTTCTTCTCCTTATTCTCTCTAAATGTCTCTAAATGGATACAGACCCCACTGTAAGTATTGTTGTTGGCTTGATAGGTGTGTTGTACTGTTTTTGTGTACGAAGGCACCTCCAATAGTAATACCATTTTTTTTTACATTTATGCAGAAAAAAAAGTCATGCCAATCCTAGATCATTCAAAAGGGCCACCTACCATTTATTTATGTACCAAGCCCAATACTGCTGGACGTGAGGGGTTGTATTGAGAAAAACTCAAGTCCCACATCAACTAGAGATTAAGCAACTAAATAGCATATAAGTGGAGAGTAATCATCACCTTACAAGCCAGTTTTGTAGGATTAAGTTAGGCTTAAATCTACTATTCTAAGATGGTATTAGAGCTATCTAGATCCACTCTAAATGGGCCACCTACCATTGATACATGCACCATGGACTTGAGGGGGTGTATTGAGAAAAAATCATGTCTTGCCAATCCTAGATCATTCAAAAAGGTCACCCACCATTTATCCACGTACCAAGCCCAATAGTGCTGGACGTAAGGGGGTGTATTGGAAAAAACTCAAGTCCCACATTAATTAGAGATAAGGCAATTAAAGAGTATATAAGTGGAAAGTAACTCTCACCTTTCTGAAGATGATGATGATACATTTGAAATGATGAAGGTGATAGACATTGACACGATACTGGAGCGTTGCATCTACAAAGTAATATTTTGTATTCACAGACACAAAGAAGATGCGTACACTCCAATGGTTGTTTCTATAGGCCCTTTTCACCACAACCATCCTCATCTCAGTGACATGGAAAGATACAAACTCAATTATTGCAAAGCCTTTCTTCGAAGAACCCAAACAACTTCTGGTAGCTGGAATCGTTACATAGAAGAGGTGAGCCCCATTTTCATCGCTTTTATTCAAACACCCTTGAAGAGTTCAACAAAGTTGAATTGATAAAGATGATCTTTGTGGATTCCAATTTTATGTTTGAGCTCTTTTGCATAAATTATAATAGAAATTTTTTGACAAAGGCATTGCTGGGTTCTATAATAATAGATTTGTTGTTACTTGAAAACTAATTTCCTTTTTCTCTTCTTCAAAGTCTCTTTGATAAGTTCTTCCAGAACAGATCCAATGATGACATCCCCTTATTTATAACGCTTACGATTCGTTATTTTGACTATTTCAATAGATCCCACTTGAGTTTCGATGAAATTGGCCTTGAGCACTTGCAATTTACGGATTTGATAAGAACTTTTTATTTGCAACATCCTCCTGAAAGGCGGCCATCTAGGACTAATGAAGATTTAGTGATACACATTCCTAATGCTACTGACATGTCAGAAGCAGGAGTGAGCATTAGTGTAGACACTGAAAATAAGTGTTTATTAGAATTGAGATTAAGCAACTAAATAGCATATATAAGTGGAGTGTAATCCTCACCTTACAAGTAGGTTTTGTATGGTTGAGTAAGACTTAAATCCACTATTCTAAGATGTTGAAAAAGTAAATTTCACTTGGTGATTTTTAGGTATTGAAAAGAATTAAGTTTCGTCCATCAATTAAAAATATTCATCTTTTGTAAATAATAAAAAAAAGATTAGCAAGTTAATAAATATAATACTTTGCTGATACTTAAGGATTATCCATCTTACTAGGTGCGCATTCAATGCCCGAACCTTGACAGTTTGACACACAACAAATAATGGCGTTGAAGTATAATTTGGCTTGTTTGTTCGATAATTCAGCTAGCACTAGCAGAATATTTATACTTCTTCACTTCATGCATACTCAACAAAAAGAGTGGATTTCCACCTTCCTCTTTTAACGTATGGTGATGGTTACTTCCATATAAATCAAAGTGCTCGCAATGTATCCACAAAATCAGATTAACTTATTTTTATCAAAAGAAGTTCTATTCAACTTTTACATATATTAAAAACAAACACTTAATAATTTTAATTAATAATTATATGAAATGTTAATTAGCAATTACCTACTAACAAATATTTGATCATATTTTTCTTAGTTATTTCAAAACTTTCCTTTTACCTATATTAAAAACTTAATGGATCTGATCATCAAAAAAAAAAAAACTTAATGGATGTTAGTTAATTTTTTATTTTTCTTACAAGCACTTTTTTCTTAAACAATTTTGTTAAAAACACTAATGTAAATACCTCTTCAAGTAGGAATCCAAATTTGGTTCATCGAACATCATGTTATGAGAACTAGTTAGCTTAAAATTCAGAATAAACAAAAAAAAAATTAAAATATCTGAAATAAATTAAATAAAAAATAAATTACTAAAATAAATAATTTTTGCCACATAAGGTATAAAAGACGCCAACATTGGTGGTGAGTTCGAAAGGCGTCACCAGTGGTGCAGACATGCGTGCATTCAAAAAATGCTGGGTTAGCTGACGAGTCTTTGTTGTTTGACGAAAATAGTTTCTGTGTCATCTGTTGCATGCAAGAGTGGTAGTGGTTCAGTTGTTGCATGCATGGAATGGCAGTGGTTGGCAGGGGTTGCAGTGAAGTTTGACTCAAAAAATGAAGGAAGCGTCACCTGAGTTGACGTCTTCCTTGTAAGCCAAAAATGTCAGCCAGGCTGACGAGTTCACTGCATGTTGTGTTTGCAGCGTGGTTCTCTCGGGAAGAGGCTATTCTTTACTTTAACGTGGTTCTCTCGGGAAGAGGTTTTCTTCACTTTAAAAGGAATTGAGGGTGACTGGGAGAGGCATTGTTGAGGGAGAGTGACAAGAGTGAAGAGCGAAGAAGGAAGAAGAAGAAAGAAAAAGAAAGAGAAAGAAGAGAAGAGAAAGAAAAGGAGAAAAGGAAAGGTATATTAATAATTTATGTAATTTTTATTTGATATTTATTTAATTATAGTATTAATTTATTTATAGTAATAATATTTATAATGTTTATGTTGTTAATTTGATGTATATTTTTAAGTTTAGGATTGTTGTATGTGGAAAATTTGGTGATGATTATAATTTTATGCATGTAAAAATAAATGTGTTGTTAATTAAAATAAAGTATTAATATCATTGTTTGTATGATTATAATTATATAATAATGATTTAATAATATAAGAATATTTTGTTTTATGGTTTAGAATTTGTTATGTTTAATTTTAAGTTGATTCTAATAATAATAAGAATATTTGATTTGTTTCATATATATTTTTAGGATATAAATTTGTTGATGTGAAATTTTTGTGAATTTTTTTTTTATCATTAGTTATAATTTTAATTTGGAATTAACTTTCTTAAGTGGTATAAAATATAATTTAATTGAAATTAATTAATTTGTTTGTTAAATTGAAATTTAAAAACTGGAGTTTTTTCAATTGTTACGGTGATTACTCATTACATTTGAATGTGTTAAAATTGGAGGTTGATGCGTTTCTTCTATTGTAGTTAAATCTTGTAAAGAAAAAGAAGATGTGCTAACAATATCAACATTAATATATAATTCTACCATAGTCTTCTAACTTTACTGTTCAAAACTATCAAGCATGCGCACAACATCTTCATCGTATGCAATTTCTCCAACTAGATAAAAAATATGATTCGGAGATTTTAAATACCTATAAGTGATGTTAGAAACAATTTGATTATAATGCAATTTCAACTTAGCATGAATTTTTTTCTTTAAGGATTCAAAATTTAATCCACGATTTATACGAATTGTTTTCGTGTCATCCGTAAAAATATAACCTTCGTCATTGTTAATTCTACTACCATTAATAAGTAAATGAAAGACAATTTGAAAATGAAAGTAGAAATATGCAGAATCAAGAAATACAAATATGCAAAATGAACTAGAGAGTTGCGAAATGAAAATGTAAACCGAAGAGTTACGGAATGCACAATGAAAAGAAGAGTTCCTTCATCTATATATAATAAAACTTCTACCGAGAACCTTCACGGGTAGTCAAGGATGATGAATTCACCTTCATGCGTAGTTAGAGAAGTGATGCAACTTTAAGTTTCATGTGCTGAAAACATCAATTATAATGACATTTTTTTTTGTTGTTTACTGTTCATCCCTGCATGATCCCTGTTCATCCTTGCTGCATGTGCATAAAACGTCAACCATGTTAACGTTTTGTGTTCATTGTTCAATCATGCAGAAAGTGTCAAATGGAATGACGTTTTCTGTTCCCTCTCTCCTACGTGGTCAAAACAATTTATTTTGATAAATTATTTTTTAATTAATTTATTTTAATAATTTATTATTATTATTATTTATTATGGCCAAAAAATTGAACTAGTCCTTTGCATTAATTTTTCCCCTTATAGTAGTACGCACTCTATAAAAATCTAACTCTTATTATTTGACTAAAAATATAAAATAAAAAAATTAAACAAATAATCATTAAAATGCATATACGTCTCTTTCTAACTGATAAAAAAAGATATGTAAATAAAAAAACCAAAAAAAGTAAATAGCTAAATTTGAAATACTTAAAAGTATAACTGAATTCAATTAATATTAATGTTATCACCTTTCCTTTCCTTTACAGAGACACTGTCCACCATCCTTCCGTTTCTCTCTCGTTCCATAACTTGGATCCCGACTCGTTGCACGAGCCCGAGTCAGCAACTCATGGCGCGGGCACCAACTTACCTCATTTGCACCACGCTCTCCCTAATCCTCCACCTCATTGACGTTGCCGGCGACTCCGAGCTCCTTCGTAACCGCAACCATGGCTCTCGCCCTGCCATGGTCCTTCCGTTGTACCTCTCCGCACCGAATTCTTCCATGTCAGCACTTGATCCACGTCGCCAACTCCACGGATCCGAGTCTAAACGCCACCCTAACGCGCGCATGAGACTCCACGATGATCTCCTGCTCAACGGGTAAACACCTTACGTCGTCGTTTCACGCACTTCATTTTTCATTTCTTTCATTTTAATCAAATTCGAGATTTATGTGCGGAATTTAATGGTTTAGGTATTACACGACGCGGCTTTGGATCGGTACTCCTCCTCAAATGTTTGCACTTATTGTTGACACGGGGAGCACTGTTACGTATGTTCCTTGCTCCAGTTGCGAACAATGTGGCAGGCACCAGGTACTGCTTCATTGTGCTATTTTTGCGTTCGTAATAATAATGTTACGTATCTGAATGATGTGTGTTTAGGTTGATTATTTGTTACTTTTTTTAGATGGATCCTTGCGTTAGTTAAGTTCGTTTGTTATTTGTTGCAAGTGGAAAGCGAAAATTAAATTATGTGAAAAGAACTTTTGTTATGTTGTGGATATGATTATGAGTTTATGACTCGTGATTGTGAAAATGCGTGCCTAGGGTGTCATAGGATTCGACAGTTTGGTTTGTGGTATGGGATTTTGTGAGTATTGATGCGCTACAAGCCAACATGTTATTGTTGAGAGTAAAAATGGAAAGGTGTCAATTAGGGAGTGAAGATTAATAGGATATTTGGATATGATGAAGTCTTGATACTGATAATGGAATACTTTCTTCGTTTCATTCTTCTGTTTTCCATGTTTAATAGCAAGCACACTACACACCCTTAGTGTAGTAGTTAGGGGTTGGAAAGAAGCTCGCAAGTGGCAACACATTTTAGCTTTCAGCTTTGCTTGGTTAAGGTTATATTTATGACATTGAAAAGACCTAGTTAGGTTAGCACGAGGACATTTGTGTCTGAGAGATAGTGTATTATATTTATATTTAGTTTAAGATGGAAGTATTTATTGATTTTATAAACAATACAAAAAAAATTGATTTGAGGTCCATGTCCATTTGAGACCTTGAAGTTGTAGGCCTAAAAAAATGTCTATATCATCATCTAGTAGGCAATGCTAAGGCTTTGCAAACATTGCTCTAACCAACTTGATTTCCATCCCTATTAATGCAGTAGATGCCTCGGTCAAGTTTCTAATACAATCATTCTCATATAAAGGAGATGTAAAAGAATGACTTCGTTTAAAACTTGTTGTACCTTTGCATGTTTAAGTTGTTACCCATCCAAGTTATGTCAAGTGGATTGGATTTTTTTTCAATTTTGTTTTAACATGACCCAAAGAGATGTAAAAGAATAATTTTGTTTAAAACTTCTTGTATCTATGTGTGTAAGTCTATCCACTTTATCTTAACAGGATCCAAAGTTTCAGCCAGAATCTTCAAGCACTTATCAACCTGTCAAATGTACAATTGATTGCAATTGTGATGGTGACAGGATGCAGTGTGTGTATGAGAGACAGTATGCTGAAATGAGTACAAGCAGTGGCGTCCTTGGTGAGGATGTCATATCCTTTGGAAATCAGAGTGAGCTTGCTCCACAGCGTGCTGTTTTTGGCTGTGAAAATGTTGAGACTGGTGATCTTTATAGTCAACATGCTGATGGCATCATGGGTTTGGGCCGCGGAGATCTTAGTATCATGGATCAACTTGTTGACAAAAATGTAATAAGTGATTCATTCTCACTATGCTATGGCGGAATGGATGTTGGTGGCGGTGCAATGGTTCTCGGTGGCTTATCTCCCCCATCAGACATGGTCTTCGCATATTCAGATCCTGTTCGTAGGTGTGTATTTCAAAATTCTTATCTTGTGGACATGAGATGTAATGCATTTTCTTAACAAATGCATTTTATTAATCTCACACATTTACTCTAGTTTCGGGGTGGCGACAGTCCATATTACAATATTGATTTGAAGGAGATACATGTTGCGGGGAAGCGACTACCTCTACGCTCAGATGTTTTTGATGGGAAACATGGAACTGTCTTGGATAGTGGTACAACTTATGCTTACTTACCAGAAGTGGCATTTCTTGAATTTAAAGATGCGGTAAGTTCTTTCATAAATATTCTTGCATTTAATTTCTTGTTTTTCCAACGCAAAGTTTTATCAACAAAAGTGCATTTTATAGACCAGATGGCTCTGATTATGTACTTATTTGTCTTGCAGATTTTGAAGGAACTTCAATCTTTCAAGCAAATCAATGGTCCAGATCCAAATTATAATGATATATGTTTTTTTGGTGCTGGAATGTATGTCTGCTTCACTAATTAAGAATGTTCACATCCTTCATTTATTACAGTTTAATTAACAGCTTGGGTTTACTTGTGTTTCAGTGATGTCTCTGAATTCTCTAAAAGTTTTCCTGTGGTTGATATGGTATTTGGAAATGGTCAAAAGTACTCACTGTCACCTGAAAACTACATGTTCCGGGTTAGTTATATAAGACCACTAGTATCTTTAGGTTTGTTTACATGTTGATGCCGTTGTTTATCAAATGTTACTGATTCAATAATCCCTACTTTTCATGGGGACCTTCTATGTGAAGCATTCAAAAGTACGAGGTGCATATTGTTTGGGGGTTTTCCAAAATGGAAAGGATCCAACTACTCTGTTGGGAGGTAACTTATTTAATTTTTGGGAACTTTATCCATTTCATGCTTTATACTTGGTGTGAAGTCTTATTCTCCTAATTTTCTATTACATGGCTAGCTTCTGTGTTATAGGTTTCTGCAATTCTTTAATGACCATCCCCATGTCATATTTGTTTGCACAGGTATCATTGTCCGAAACACTCTTGTAATGTATGATCGTGAACAGACAAAAGTTGGTTTCTGGAAAACAAACTGTGCAGAATTGTGGGAAAGATTACAGTTATCTGTTGCCCCATCACCATCACCTACAAATTCAGGAGTAGGAAATTCAACTGAAGCATTAGAGCCTTCAATTGCTCCATCTGTGTCACAACATAAAGCTCCTATAGGTATCAAACTGTTGGTCTTAATGTGTTTAGAAGAATAAACGGAGACTTTGTGTGTTAACATGGATCATATCAAAAGTTGTATATATCACAACATATTTCGTCATGCTTTTTATGTCTCAGTAATTAGTACAATTTCTCTTTTATGTATATATGCCTAATATACTTTAATAAACTCATACACAGGTGAAGTCAAAATTGCCCAAATAACGGTTGTAATTTCATTTAACATCAGTTACGTGGATTTGAAGCCTCGGATTACAGAATTGGCTGGACACTTTGCTCATGGGTTAGATGTTAATACTTCCCAGGTTAGACAATGATTACTATATTTCATGAATATTTGTTGCATAATTCTATATTTAAGTTATTAACAATTTTTTTTGGTGTACTTTCTATTAACGATTTTAGTGAAGTTAAAGTGTTTGATTAAAAATATACATGTATAACATGGCTAGCCTGGGTGGTTAGGAATTAGGATAGGTTGGGGATTTTGGTTGAGGACAGAAGTTTAAGGCTCTAATAATTTGTGGTGATAGCTTTCCAAAGTATCCAAACAAACTATCCATTTTCAACAAATTTACACTGCTAATGTGTTTTTTGTTACTTTATGATGGATGTTTGCAGGTTCACTTACTGAATCTTACATCTAATGGAAATGATTCCCTCAGTAAATGGGCCATAACCCCAAAACCATATGCCCATCACATTTCTAACACTACTGCAATGGTAAGTTGACATTTGTGCATCTACATTTTTATGAAGGCTGCCCATCTGATGGTGACTTTCTATGCAGAGTATAATTGCCCGGCTTGCTGAACATCGCATGCAACTGCCTGGTACCTTTGGAAATTATAAGTTGGTTGATTGGAGTGTTGAGCCCCCATTAAAGTAAGTTTTTTCTTGAAATAGAAAAGGCCTTAAATTTGGAATGTTATATGTTCAATACCTTATGTATTTGTTGTTATATTGTATTTGCGGTGGTTGGTTTAATGGATTAATTCAACATAATTCATGCTTTATGTTGTGCATGTCTAATATTTTGCAAATGCATAGTTTGGGTGCTTGTTACAACAAATTACTCTCTTAATTTGATGCTATGAAAACATTTTTGTGTTTGGATTTTAGATACTGTCCTTTTACTTTTTTATGTTGTCTTTCCTTCTAACTAGAAAATAGGATGTGCCTGCATAAGAGTTGAAAGATACTTTTGTGAAAGGAATACAAAAGTGAGATAAAAGAGATATGGCTTAGAGAATATGTATTGGATATAAGGATGGAGAGCTATGAAACACATCAAAACAGTCTGAATAGTACTCATAAATATAAAAGTATTAAGAGACTTTTTTGTACATGTTTTATATTTAACACACTGGACAATTGTATATTTCTTTTCATGTAAATTAGTTTGTTGGTGTTTCCTTGCCTGTATATATTTATGTAATCGTATTCATGTATTCAAATTTACCCACCCAAGCACACATAATATAAGTCGTATCAAGTAAGAGCCTAAGAGGATTAATTTTGACCATACATGTAAACCAAATGCAAAAGATGTACCCTTACCTCTCATGCTATTTCTGGATATGCCTGTGCATATTATATGGATTTCGACTAATTTATGTACCTGTCTATTCTGTGCTTTATCCCTATTTGGGTTTTACTGTCCTGGTGTTTGTGACATTATTGTTTGCCTTTTTCTATATATAGTTGAGAGATAAAATGAAATGTAATTAGTTGGAACTTTAATTTTAATCTGATAGTTTATAACATTATAACTCTATTAGTTTAGTTATTGGAAAATTTATGAGATAAATAAGCTTTGAAATTTTTGTCACGATAAGTGAAGTGGATTATCTCTATCATATGTCCTCGTATTAGATAACACATTATTCTGTTTAAAGTCACCTACTGCTCAGTCCTTCAGATTTTATTTATTTATGATTAGGGCTAGGCTTTAGCTAAAGGTGATTAGGTCTTCTTTGTCCTGTGACTTTTTCGAGAATGATGTCTTTTCTTCTGGCTTTGGTGGTTGTGGTAGTCTTTATAAACAGAATATTCTCTTCCCCTGGAAAGCTAACTTTAGGAATTTTCTATCTCTCTCTCTCTCCGTTGCTGTAGGCTTATTGGTCTTGGCAATATATTGCTGTATTTTTTGCCACATGCTATCATTTTAACAACAGATGTGTATGATGCATACTTTTTTAGTAGAAATTCTTATGGGTATAATGAGTAATGAGAAATTCCTAGGTAGGCATTCCATAGAATTGGCATGTGCAAGGGCATTGTTCAAAGTTAAATTTTGTAACATGATCCAAGCAACCTTGCATTAAGAGAGAAGTTTTATAATATTGAACCGAATGCCCTTGGTAACCAGTGCCAATCTAAAATTATCTCATTATTGAATTCACCTTATCTATATAACCACTTCAGATATTTTAACACGTGTATAATGATGCAGAAGTTGGTGGCAGCAATATTTCTTGGTCGTGAGTTTAGTTGTTCTGGTCGCGTTGCTTCTAGGATTGTCCATGTTAGGAACGTTCTTAATCTGGAAAAAAAGACAGCAGAACATGCATCCATACAAGCCGGTGGATGGGGCTGTTCCCGAGCAAGAACTTCAGCCACTATGAGCTAAGTTCATGCTACTGCTTCTGTCAGTAGCATATTTAACTGCTATCAAGAGAGCAATTTATGCAAACCGTAGCCAGTCAAATGATCAAGTTTTTTGTTTCAAAGAAATCAGGTTGTCACAATATTCGGCGATCATTGAACCCTGATAGAGGTACATAAAGATTTGTCTAGATATGTCATCATCTGTAAACACAATTTTGTTTGTGAATATTGTTATATACAGATGAATCAGAGGGTGGCAGCATAAGGTTGAAATACAATTTCATATATTGTAATTGTAATTTTTTACATTTCATTTCAGTTGTTATTATTTTACTGACTTATGTTCTTATTTTCTGTTTCTACTCTTCTCAATAGGAGACAATGTCTAAGAAATTATTCCACTTCATTCTTGTATTTTTCTGACAAGTTTCAAAGTAGGCTTATTGCTACTCATCTGCCTAAAATGAATAGTTGGAAAAGATAAAACAATCTGCCATTTCGATATAAATGGCATTTCTAATCTTGTACATATGTGTTTGTGAGTGTCTTCATTTGTGTCTTTAAGATTATATTTGAAGTTAGACTTAAATATATTTTTTTGTCCCACAAATTTAGGGACATATCTAATAAGTGTGCCCTATGCTAGAAATGAAAGGAAAGTTAATTCCTCTCGTGAGAGCATGCTCTCATTTATGATTTGCTCGTGATGGATTAATTTTAATTTCTGTAACTAAAAGTATTTGAAAGCTAAATGTTACGGTGTATAATTTTGAAGAATCAATTAAAGGGTTTACTTGTTATGTAAAATAGTTCTAAGGGCCTAGATTATGAGAAAAAGTCCCTAAAACTTCTAGAAGCATACCGTATTCCTAAGACATTCAATTGTTGCAATGGAATATAATGGATACACGAAGTTTAACAAAGTAAAACAGATAAAAAGCAGCTATGTAATTGCTTTCTATATTCCAGGTAGAGAAAAAAAAAAGTATATGCACTAACAAAGTAAAGCTTTTTTTACACGCAAATCACTATATATTGTAAATTTACTAATTTTATTAATAATTACCCTAAAAGTTATATTAAAATTTATATCTAATTAGTTGATCATTTAAACCGTAAGTACATATCCATTAAACTCTTAGGAAAAGGGTTCAAGATCAAATCGAGCAATTTTGTTGCGAATCAAGGGTGGAAGGTGCACATTTAAAGTCACACTCGTCCAAGGGAAATGAAATGAAGATGAAAATACCCACCTCCCTAGAAGATAGGATGTGTTTGAGATGTCCAGCTAAGACATTTTAAGTGGATTAGCCGATCACTATTTTTTGTACCCAAGTTTGTTGATATGGCAGTTACCTCCAATACTGTTATTAGTCATGGTCTAACATTATTGTAAAGGCGAGTTGAGAAAGACACAAATAAATATCAAAATGTACAACACATTGTAAAGGACTTTAACACAAAAATCAAAAATAAATCCCTATTTTCTTTCATTCCTTACTTTCAAGCTTCTTACAACTTTATATATTTATTTATTGATTCTTTACTATTATTATCCAATTACTTTCATTTAATTTCAATGGTTACGTATAATTCAGTTTATCTTCTCAACATATTTGGTCAAATTTCATTACAAGTGTTTTCTGGAATAACTTAAAAACTTCTTTACCACTGTGGAACAAATTCCTTCCCTTAGAAAAATTGCCTAATCAACAAGGAAATCATTGTTTTGCAGTCAGCTTAACTCGGCCAACATAATCAACTGATCGGAGAATACAGTTGTGTTAGGTTTAGTCACATTTTTTGGCATGCTTAGTGGGACAAATACCAAAAATTTAGCCTCGACTACAAGTTACTCGTGCAAAAGCGTCAGTAGTATGGATTCTTCACAATGATTTGTAAAAATAATGGCCAAAATGTCAAACATCAGATTTCACAACCATGCGAAATGCCAGTCATACCCTTAACCTGTGGAACCAGTGACTACTTGGCCTTAACAATCAAATTCATCATTGGGATGCAAACAATGCATACCTAAATAAAAAATTATTGAAAAACTGGAAACTGTGCCAGATACATGAGAGCTTATACCCACTAGTTCACAAAGTGATTAATTCACCAAAAGAAAAGGAACTTTCTCATACACCTGGTTTTCTATCTTAATACTCCACTGCAGTTGTCCAAGTACCTTGCACACTAGGGTGTTTGGTTACGTGTCTTGTCCTCAATTTCACTACCTTCCTTCCCAATGCATTCCTTAGCCTGGTTGCATGCATAAGTACATCTTCCGGATCCATATTCTTCACACATATCACTCGCTGATTCTTGTTCTCTGCATTTCATAGGAGAATCATCAATCACAACAAAGAAAACAGATTACCACTAGGTGGGATCGGCTACATAATACAAAATGTGAAAATGACACCATAAGGTCAGTCACCATATTGAACTTCGCCACCCGCACCCAAACCCCCTAAGAGATTGTACAATCTTTTTTCAAGATAGATGCTATCCTAATTTTCTCTCTGTGCATTCCTTTGTTTCTAATCCTATCTTGCCTAGCGTGTCCAAAAACTCATCCATTGTAACAATATAGAACTAAACTTTTTGTTTCTTTTCATGACCCAGCATTGAGTCCCAAGCAACATTATGCATAGGAGAATCATCAATTACAACTACGAAAACTTAATAACAAAAGCACAAAAAGAGCACAAGAATCTCACGGTAAAAACCCTTCAGATGTGGATGTTGACCACGAATGAGTTCAGTAACCACTTCTAATTGAGGATTCTTCTCCTTGAACGCTGGCAAATGAGACTCCATAAATGCCCTGTCAAATATTTAAAACTAATGTGAGAATCCACTCAAACATTCTGGTTCCAAGCCTTCAATAGTAGGTATAATGCAAGGCCATCAAAAGGAGAAATGTGGTTATCAAGAAGTCCAGTTGATTTAAAATTTTCTCTAACTGAATTGATAGAAGATTATGATTGGCATGAAGTAACAGCCAATAAGGCACCCAAAAAATAAAATATAAACCTAAGATGTTTGCAAAAGCACCACAATAGCAAGAACATTTATGAACTACTCCACTCCATCCTTCCAAAACTCACAAATATGCCTTCAGAGATTGATTACAAATTCGCAATGTTTTAAACAAATAAAGAGCACTATAGAAATTTAGATAACCTATAAAACTAGATACCTAAAATATAAAAATAAAAACTTCATTGTTCCCAATAAAAAATATGAATATAGGCATAAAAACTTCATTAAATTGAAGGCACAGTAAGAATGTAAGACTGTATTTGTACCTTATACCTCTGCTACTTCCACCCCAGTCGCAATAGCTGACAATCAGCTTGTTAAGTTGCCAAACCCCTCGCAAAGCCATCTGATCCTTTAAAAATAGAAAAAGAAAAGAGGCTTCAGAGAAATGTGATGTGAATTAAATTTTGCAAATTGCCAATATGAAACTCGGGAGGAATCATAATCTTCTGCAAATGTGAGTGAGAGTGTCTCAAGGAAATGAAGGCAAATTAACTATAATTGACATTAGCAAGGCAAGTTAGCCCACCTTGACCCACCAACCTGCCAAAAAGGAGACTTTTGGAAATGGGTTGTAAATATTAACCCACCCTGTGTTTTTTCAATGTTGGTGGTTACTTGCCTAAATAATTTTAAAATGAATAAATGGAGAGGGAAAAAAAAAAGATAAAAGAATATAAATTAAAAAAAAATAACATTTCTCATGTAGAAATATGATAATAATTGAAACATCACATTAAATAAATTAGTAATTAAGAATAAAGAAGAAAAATAAACACTAATAAAGACTCTAAGTCACTTAGTCATGGTCTCATAGAGTTAAAACATAGAATTACAATTACAGAAGCAATACACAAGAAATAAGGGAGGCGTATATAATGTATATACAGAGAATTCTGTTAAACCAGGAGAGTCAAATAAAGACATGCATCATTTATGAAATAAGGCTACTTTATTCAACTACTTTATCGAAGTTCTTGAAACTGAACCAACTAATTTATCCTTGTCCTATCATTAAAAAAAAATGAATATCTTGACATGAAAAAATTGCAAGAGAAATGTTCAGTTTGTTTGTGACAAAATGTAAGAGAAAACCATAATAATGTGGTAAAAAATCCTAACACAGTCAAACTTGTAGGTAGTAATCATATGGTTGATTTCTTTGAAATCTGGAATCTTATGGAAGAATTATATGGAACTCAGAAGGAAACCAAGTACAGTTATGAGATCCCAGCATTAAATCCCAAATGATTTGAGTTGAAATCACGTGGCAAGTTTTCAAATCAAATTGGCAGTTAAAAACTGTAAATATTCAATAATTTAGAACGCCATTGTGGAAAGAACTTCAAACTCGCAGGTTTAGCCGATCAAAAACTAAAATGTTCAACCAAAAAAAAATATTTAGCCTTCTTCATCCACAGAAGCAGGTAAAGAAAGAAAGAACATTTCCTCCAATTCAGCAAGAGCACGTACATACACCAAACTACCAAATCTCTTGAAAAATAATCATGACGAGTCAACAAACCTGTGCATGCCAGAATCTATAACTTTCAGCTTAAAATCCAAAATTTCATTTCAAAGTTCAAGGAAATCTGAAATATATGCAAGCTTAAGCTCTTGGATTCGGGTCCAGTACAAGGTTCTAAAGAAATCCTCTTTCTGAAACCATACATAGAGAACAGAAAAATACTGTTTAAAAAAATACGAGAGTTGGATGGGTTTGTTGCTCAATGATATTCACAAGTTCAATTCCAGAATCATGATTTGTAAACCACGCGTTAAATGGATTTTCAGCTTTCTCAGCTTCACATTCTAACACGACCAGAAATCTAAATTACAACCATAGATTCAATTGCAAATATGTATGTTTAATTCAACAAAAGAGGGAATTACCGGCGTTAAGTGGATAGTAACCTTTCGATTCCGTCGCGTGCGGTGGCCGGCGGGAAGTACCTCAGCTGGAAGGAAAATGGGAAAATTAAACCCTAAAGTGATCCAAAACACTTAAACCCATTCGCGCGGGTTTGGATTCGGTGCGTTCAACATTGATACACCCGGCCTAGTCCATAAAAATCTTACTGTTTGATCTTTATCCAACGGCTAAGACTGAGTTACTTTTTATATGCTGACCGTACGTGATTCCCAAATACATAGTCACTTTTTGTGAAAATTATTTTTAAACATTTCCTAATTCTATTTTATTTACATATTTTCATACCTATACTTTGACATTTGTTAAATGTCCCGGCATACTATGATACCTATCCTACATAATTCAACTTAAGTCAATTAAATAAGATGTTTTCTTGGGTTGTGTATTGGTTTTTAGTGTTGAAAGTCCCACCCAATCTAATTTATTAAATAAAATTTTAATTTTAATTTAATCAACTTTTATATATAAAATATAAATGATTATTATGTGTAATAATATTTTGACAATTTTTATAATTTTTTTGATTTTATATCTAATTTGACTTTATTTTTTACGATTATTTATAAATTAAATTTTAATATATTAAATAGACTATAAAAAAATTATGTTATAATATAAATTATTTTATCATAAAATAATTTATATATATAAAAAAATCTACATATTCAAATTTAAATATAATTTATATTTTGTTTATATATATATAATTTGTTTTAAATCAACACTATATAAAATCCAAACGACTATATTATATGGGAATGCTTTTAGAAATTTTTCTTTGAGAATGAAATTTTTAAGATTTTTTTAACTTTATATCTAATTCATGTTTTATTTATCATAGTTATTTATTAATTAAATTTTAATATTTTAAAATAAATTATTAAAAAGTAAAAATAATTTTATATTAAATATAAATTATTTATCATAAATTTAAAATATAATTAATTATTTAAAATATCTACTTATTTAAAATTTAAATATAATTTATATATTCAAACATAATATTTATTTATATATATAATTTATTTCAAATTTTAGTTATATATGATCATTAAATTTATGTATTGTACATACTAAAATATTAGTATGTGTATAGATAAAAAAAAAAACAATAATATAGATGTCAAAGTGAGTGAATGTGACTAAATATATTAACTCATCATAAGTTAGTATTTTACATACTAGGTCTAACATATCTCACTTTCTCAACATTCAAATTTTTTTCCTCCTTGGTACTTAATTTGTTATCTATCTATATTCAAGAACCCATGATTCTTTATTGTCATAGCAACCAAACCAAAAGCTTTTAATTCTCAAACACTGTACAAGAGTTCATTCTCCTCCCACACCCACCACCTTTGATTGCCACTACGCGGTGTCGCCACAACCATCACCCAAGTCAGGAATCACATCGTTTTTCTTACCAATCGTATCTCATTTGCATGCCTTAACAGTTAACATGGGAGTTCCAAATTTTCTTAAGTATAAATAAAATTTGTATAAATGAATACTATATTTAAATAAAAATAAATATTATATTTAAATTTATAAAATATATTTAAAATTATATAAATAGATATTTTTTAATATATAATTATATTTTAAATTATAATAAATAATTTATATTATGATATAAAATTACTTTTAATATTAAAAATTTGTTTAATTAAAATTTAATTTATAAATAAATATGATAGATAAAAACTAAATTATAGTTAAATAAATTTATAAAAACTCTCATCGAAAAGAAGCTCTTTAAAATGCTTTCATTATAAAGTTTAATATTTTATTTATAAATATAATGTTACGTCTCTTAATTAGTGATAGAACATGCGTCAATTTAACTTAATTAAAAACATATACGCCGTATGATATATTATTATTATTATTATTATTTATTTTAAGTTTCCAAAGAATCATAGTAATGAGAGGTTGGTGGTTTGGTGTTATAATGATGGTAATTAGAAGGAGACAGTTGCAATAGATACAAACAGTTGCAGGAGTGGTGCAGATGGCATTAACGCGATGGTTAATCACTCAATGACAAAATAAACAATCTTTGCAGGAGTAGACACTCTAGTACTTTTTATATATATATATATATAAAATTATACTTTCACCTTCTATTTTTATCAATTTATAATTTTAATCTTTTATTTTAAAATAAAAATATTTAATTTTTCTAATCTTAAAATATGAAATTTTAGTTCTTTCATCATATTAACATTTACTAATCTGCTAAATTTTAATATTTATTCATATTTAAGTAATATTAATAATATGATATTTAAAAATAATATATATATATATACTATTTATTAATAAAATAAATATTAATCATTCATAAAAAATAAATATAAACAAAGATTTTTTGTATACTATTTTTTATTTTTTATTCATGTATGTCATGTCATTAAATATTATATTATTTAATAGTTACAAATCATTAAATAACATCAAAATTTAATGATTAATAATTATCAAATTGATAAAAAAATTAAAATATCATATTTTATTAAATAAAAGACTAAATATCTTTATTTTAAAATAAAAATATCAAAATTATAAATTAATAAAAATAAAGAAATCAAAACTGTAATTTATTTTTAATATATATTTTTATTAATTAAAATAAATTAAAAACTATTAACTATAATAAAAAGTTTATTAAATAAATTGTAAAACTCAACTTACAAATTAATTTTGTAAAATTATATTAGATAAAATTTATATTTTAATATCAAAAATATCTAGAACATGAGATTTACGAAACTGAACATCTATATAATATAATAAATGTCTGATAGCAAAATAACTCGATAATCTGAACAATTATTACTAATATATATTTTGATAACATCTTAACAAAATAGGTATAAATTTAATACAAAATTGATTTAAAAAGAAAAAAATTCCCACTTATTGTATCTAAATTTTATAATTTTTAATAAATTATAAAATTTTATAGTGGACGTAAGATCTCACTCACCAAATTTTATAATTTTTTAAAAAATTTAATTATTAAAAAATGTATTTAAGGAAAAAAATTAATATTTCATCATCGCTTCTCATTAATTTTTTTTTATTTCTTTTTCTATTTTTCAAGGCATGGATATCCGAGATGTGTCCAGGCATCATTTTCCACCGCATGAAGGTAAATCTTCAATCTTTTTCATGGCGTGGACATCCAAAATGTGTCCAAGAATCAATTTCCACCGCATAAAGGTGTGACCAAGAATGGATTCAAAGAGATAAAATATAAAAGTGATAAGTAAAAGAAATTTTCTAACCTATTCTTTTAAATATACTCTTTAATTTGTTAAAATTAAAACAAAATTTAATAAATTTCATACACTGTTTAATAACTTTTTCTAATTTTATAATTTAATCGACGGAAATAAATACATTTAAGAAAATGTGTTGCTAAAATAAATATTAAGTGATTTTTTTTTCTTGAGGGGAAAATATTAAGTGATTCTAAACTACGTATAATTTCTTCTAATTTTTTTATAACATGTAATCAAATAACTTTACTTTTTTAATAAATTAAAACACTTAAATATATCTCGTGATTATTAATCAAGACTATTGAAACTAGACAAGAAATAAATACATAGTAATGAAGCACCTAATAATTTCTTATGTCGGTAGCACTCCTCTAAATATAATTCGAAGATAAATATAGACAAGAAAAAAAAATAAATGCAAGTGAATCGTAAAAGGAAACATGTATGTTTATTGTTGTCGGTATGAATCGGAAATTAAGAATCCCTAACTTTAATTACATCATTAATATATAAATCACATTAAGATTTGCAGTATCCATTTTAATAGAAAATCCAAACATAATTAAATTTTGAGGTATAATTTAAATTCCAAATCTCAATCGCTGGCAGATGTGAGATGAACTGAAATAAAAGAACTTAATCCCACGTCACCTAAAAATGAGATAATTAAAAAGTGTATACATTATCGATTTTATAGAGTTAAAAAAAGTTCATAATCCATATTTTAAGAATGGCAGGTGTAATTAGTTGCAGTAATCGACGACGAACAGAAAATCCATCAGCAATAGCATCCCCTCAAGCAGTTGTAACGAGCAATAACGATCTAAATCCAAAACATTGTAAAAAAAAGGCGAAACAGCAGTAATAACTAGGACATGAATGGAATAATAAGGTCCGAAGGTAACAATGTAAATAAATGTAATGTATACCCAAAACAGGGTCGAAAAAAGAAAAAGAAAAAAAGGAAATAAATGATACAATACAAGAGCAAAGGCAAAGGTCTGTCTAGAAGACCAAAACAAGGGTAGCCCAACCCAAAGCTAAGCCTCCTAGAATCTTCTTCAAGCACATCATAGTCTCTGCCCCACTCTGAGAACACAAACCAAATATGTCAGATCCAAATTGAACACACTCAAAACCAAAGTAAAACCTCCAGGGTTAAAAAGTAAAAGGTTGTCCCAACCAAATCCACGCGTCAAAGGTGGCGCGTGGCCCAACAGTAACGTTACATCTGAGTTAACTTACAGTAAAACCCTAAAGTGAGTTGAGTTGTCACAAGAAATTGTAGATCTGAAGCACATTGTAGAAAAAAAGCGTAGAAAAAAGAAAAAAGAAAAAAGAGACAAAACATACCTCATCGTTAGCAGAAGACGCAGGTCCAGGGGAAGAAGCATCTTCACTGGGTCCAGGAGCCCCTGTCGGTGGCGCAGGAGGACCAAGCAACGCCGGTGACGGCGCCGGAGCACTGTGCTTCTTACCCTTCTTGTGCTTGCTCGGAGCCGGAGCAGGAGCAACAGGGGTGGTCGGCGCCGCCACGGGAGCAGCCGCAGGGGGAGAGCTCACCGGAACAGGAGCAGGGGGAGAGCTCACCGGAACAGGCGTCGGCGGGGAGCTAGCCGGAGCCTTAGCTGGAGGAGTCGCCGCCGGAGGGGAGGCAGCCGGAGGCTTGGTGGTGGGCGCAGGTGCCGCGGGGGTGGAGGCGGGGGTGGCGGCGGCCTTGGGAGACGAAGCTGGAGGAGAGGACTTGGGGGCGGCGGCGGGAGCGGGTGATTTGGGCGTGGAAGGCGGTTGGGCGGGAGTCTTGGAGGGCGCTGATGCCGGAGACTGGCCTCCGACGCCGGCGACTACAATGCAGAGGAATGCGAGAGCGAGGACACCGTTGCGATCCATCTGTGAATCGCAGTGTGGAGAGTGTGAATGAGTGAATAAGAGAAAGAGAGAGAGTATGGTATGAGAGATGTGGCGAAGGGTTTATATAGGACCTAACTACTTTTCCTTCTGTGTCGTTCATGATGCCTTAGAACAGATACGTGCGCGTTCATCGTCACCGCTGGTTTTTCTCATCAGGGACCACCATTAGCCGTTGGATCAACGTGTCTCCATGTGGGACTACACCGCGTTTCAAATCTTTTCTCTCACTCTATCTTCTTATCATTTTTCTAATTCTTTCCCTCATAAAAAAATCTAAAACGGTCGATTAACATAAATATTTTTAATTAAGAATGACTTTTTTTTTTTAAAGTATTGCCATTGCCTTAATTACTTCAAATCAAATAATAAAAATTGACAAATTTTAAAGCTTACAAAGAAATACATGATGGAGTGAAAATCGATCAAATCAAGTTATACCTCTTTACCAAAAAAAAATAAAAACGCAAGTTATACCTTACTTGAACATGTTCTCTCTCTCTATCTCTCTTTTTTTTTTATCTTTCAGTGCAAAATTTGACATGTTAATTTACTATTTATTATAAATATAATTTCACCTATTAATCTGCTTACGAAATATGTTTTCATAGAATGAACTTGTCATATTAAAAATGGTTAAAATCATGAAAGAAAATTACATTTATAGAGATTTGTTTCTTTAAATTGAGAAGTGCGGTTGTGAAATAATACGATCTTACAATAATTAATTATATAAAATTATTTATGTTTTTTTGAGAGTAATATAATATTAATGATTAAAAATTGTGATGAAATTAAATATTAAATATATATAATAAATTCTAGAGATTATGACTATCTCAATATCAATTTTAATTAATAATTAATATTAAATTTTATTTTCTGCGGATTACATTCCTCAAAAAGGTCAAACCATTTTAATGTATATATTCAAACTAATGCAAGGCTTATAAACAGACCGATTCGTCAAACTCATAAGTCATATGGCTTTTCTAAAATCCTACGACTTAATCTACTATTCTAAAAAAATTATCAAAAAGTTTAGACTTAATTTTTTATTAAATAGACTAAGTCAAATAGATTTTAAATGGGTTAAATATTTTTTCTCAAATTTGAATCATGTTTGTTTTTTTGTCTCAAATTTAAAAAATATTTTCATTCCCTAATTTGAAAATAACACACTAGTCACTATTGATCCTTATCAAAAGAGAAATCTTTATCAAATTTAAAAAATTTGATAACTATATGATTTTTAAAATTTTTAAAAAAATTTATAAATTTAATTTATACTTTAAGAACATTTAATTTAATATCAAATAATTAAAAGCTAATGTAAAACATGAATTATTAAGTAGAATAGTAAGTGAATTCCTTCTGATTTATTTATATATATATATATAATAAAACAAGATAGTTCAATTTAGTTATATTGATTTTTTTCAACAAATATTAATAATTAGTAAATTATTTTATGTTTATTCTATGTACCACTTAACTACTCAATATATTGGATTGTGTTATATTTTCTTTCGATCCTCCGTCCTTTTTAATTATTAAGTCTTTAAACTTTCTTTTTATTGAAATGAAAACAAAAAAGAAAAAACAAAGCACAGTGGCATTGCGCATGATCCAGTCTGGAGGGGGACCATTTGGACATTAGGCGCATGTGACATCTAAACATTCAATATAGCTAATGTGCATTGGTTTCTAGCTTTATTACTGCTTTTGCAAATATAATTTTTTTAATAAGGATAACCTAATTTATAATCGCAAATAATTTTCTTTACCGATTTAGAGATTATTAACAATATATTCCGTACACATAATCAGAAATTAATTGAAATTTTGACACTAAAATTTCAACTATTTACTAAATGTGTTAAACTTATGTATGATTTTGCAGTTAGTAGAGTGCTGTTTCTTTGCTGGTTCTGATTTGGTGTTTTGCGGGACCAACCGCCAGCTGGTGTTGCAGGTACAGCTGGTTTGCTTAGGTGGGCCAGGCCCATTTCATGGAACCAATAAGCCCACGCCACGACACGATTCATGCAATAATTTCCCAGAGACCCAAGAATTTGACGCTGCAAAATGCAAATATTAGAAACGCAACATAACACAACTAGCACCACCGCCAACTTGTGGGCCCGTGTGAAAATGCCTTAACAACCGTGTTTTTAATATAACATTTCTTTTTTAACTACAAAATATTGAATATTTTTCTTTTTTCTTTTTTTTAATCACAGTTCTGGAGCCTACTCAGAACGGTCCGCTTAATATTATTTTTTTAAGGAAAAAGAAAAAAAAAACTGATCAAAATTACTCGACAAGATTTGTTTCGGTTTGTTTAGTGACTTCTTTCACGAAATTCAAACCAAATTAAAGTGGTTGGTTTGATTCACTCTGTCGGATCCAACCTTTTTATTGTAGCATTAAATGATTCATTAAACGAGTGAAGTTTTACAACCATGGAATCACAAAACATTTGACGGAAAATCAACGAACCAAAATACTAGTAATAAAAATCGTACATATCACTAATAAAAAAACTTGTTAAACAAGAAAAAACAAATTTGATAGCAAAAAAGTTAAATTGTATATTCATATCTATATATAAAAAAAGTGATTTCACATGTGTACATAATTGTTGGACTAGTTTATCTTTATAAATTATTATCATCTCTACTTCACTCATTTATATTTCATTTCCACATCATTCTTATTTCTTAAATAACTATATTATTATTATTATTATTATTATTATTTTAAAATATAGAGACACAAAATACGTTTTTTACACTAATAATTATAATAATAAAATTTAAACTTAAAATCTAATGCAAGTCAAACTCTTATTAATTGTGATATATCTAAATAATTTACGCTAATACTAAACTCTATTAAGTTTACATGTGCTTTTGCAATTAAGAAACTTTATATATATATATATAGTGAATGAGATAGAAACTTGATTTTAATTAATGTAAAATATTGACTTTTTTTTACTCTCTCGTATAAGCATTTGTTAGAAAGTTAATTCAAATGACGCGTTGTCATAATTATTACACCATAAGTGATAAATACCTAAATATTCGTTTATTTTCTATTACAAATAACATATTCTCTGTCACTTAGAATTTGAAGTATCTTAGTTTATAACAATTCATCACAGATATTTTATTAATATATTGGTGACGAAATATAATTTATAATATTAGTAACAATTACAAAATAATTATTTACTTTCTATAACTAATGACAAATTATTTACTAATACATATTTGAAGCGAATGTGATTAAAATAATTTGTCACAAAAAATAATATTAATATATCAGTGAATTTGAAACTAAAATTGCTTGTGTGTTTGTAACATTGTTGATCTCAAATACAAAATAATTATAGTAAAAATATAGCACATATTGAGGACCACATGACTAAGAACAAATGGTGATAAAAATGGAATGGTTTCAACTTCAGGAGCTTGTGTTGTGTTGTGTCAATGTGCCATGGATGGGTAACGATATCATATCGCAGAAGCAGTTGAATTATGTTACGACAACGAACCTTGCAGATATAATGGTGTTGCAACACATCATGGAAATGTAGGACATGCCACCATCGCATCATAAGTACTAAGTTCAGGTTTTACCGTTGAGAAACTTTCTCTAATATTTTTTTTTTAGTTTTTTAAATTAGAAAATAAGTGATATATTATAAAAAGAAAAATAGATCGTAAAACTTATTATAAAAATAATACGACTTCTGTCAAGAATAATATGACTCGACCGTTTAAGAATGGTCTTTGCACTCAAGCATATTGGACTTAAATATGTAAACTTGTCATATTGTCATGTGTTGAAAAATAATGAATAAACTTGTTAGAGTATATCTATAATTTTTTTTATGTATAACGTTATTTATTTTTATAAGGTTATTATAATTTTTTTATGTATAATAAAATACTAGAAATTTAGATGATTTTTTTTCTTGTGAAAACTAATTTAAATGCGTAATATTCTGTTTTTGATCTTACCAAATTGGGTGATTGATAAGAACTTAAGAAGCGTTTAAAAAAGCTTTGAAGTTGAAACCAACTGTTTTCTGATTCATGTGTCTGAATTCTTCTGAACAACAAAGTTTCTTCCACATATCAAAAGATAAAATAGATAAGCTACTTAAAGATTAATCAACAAACTAGGAAAGATAAGTCTTGAAAAATGTGTCATTTGTCTAAAATTGGAGAGATAACAAAATAACTTCTTGTTAAAGTATGTCAAGCTGAGACTGGAAAGTTCACTTTATAAAGGCTATAAAATAGAAAAATATAGTTATCAACTCACTTTAAAAATAGTTGTTTTGCCAAAAAATCAAAACAATGTTCTTTTGCATTAAATACGTGACTTTAACAATGGCATATCTTCTTTAAGACAACTCTAAACTTAATCAACAGTAAGTAGAAAAATGATGATCAGAACCATTAAGATTAATTTAGTAATAAAGATTCAAGTATTATATACAAAATTTAATTCCGAACTCAATTGTCATAGTTTCTTTAAATAAATAAAAAATGTTGAGTAATATAACTACTCATATCATCATATATACGAAAAATTAATGAAAGATCAAACTATTTATTATTGTTGTTGTTGCAAAAAGTACTTCATTTTTCTAGTTTAGAAATATTTGTTCACAAATATTAGTTATCGTTATCTTTTTATCGATGTTTGTAAAATCAGACCATACCGATCTATATATGTATTAGTTCAAGATTTAATAATTTAATTATAATTAAATTAGTATAAATAATATAATAATTATAATAATAAAAACTAAAATTAAATTATTTTAGGACGTTAACATTCAATATATACATAAAAGTTTAAACTAAATATAATATTTAAATTCAAAATTTAATAAAATATATCTATTAATAATAATAAGTTACATCTCAAGTTAAAATCATCAAATTAATTAAATAGTAAAAACTCGAAATATAAAAAATACAAATTACACAAAAAAAAATTATCCTCATTTATAATATTTATTAAATATGTATTTTTATTTTATTAAAATCTGAATTAAATTTTAATTTTTTAAAAAACATTTTTTTTTAATTTAGAGTGGTTCAAACCAATTTTTCACATTGGTTTTGGTTGATTTTTCTCCACATTCAACTGGTTTTTGATCATTTCTAAAATGCTCTGATTTTTAGTAGTTATTAGACTAGTTACTAGATCGATATTTGGTTCAACTGATCAAACGATTGATCTAGTCCAATTTCTAAATCTATGATTTGTATTGTAAAACCTTTAAAATATTATTAATTTTCTTTTATTTGAGTTTCCTTTCATCATGGAGGCTAAATAAATGTAGAAAATAACACTTTAAGAGTCTAACCATACATTGGCAAGGATGCCTAGAAAGTGAAGTATCGTTGACTTTTATATTATATTTATTAAATAAGAAAAGAGTAGATGAAAAATGAAAAAAAAAACTAGATAGAAAATAGAATGCAAATTAAGATTACTTAGTATGAGGGGAGTAAGAAAGAAATAGAGGAAAAATAAATTTTATAATTGGGGTTAATTGGTTTTTAGTACTCTAAATTTGGGGTATATATTTTTGTTGGTCTCTTAAATTTAAAACTTGTGTTTTTAATTTTTAAAATATAAAAATTAATATTTTAGATTTTCAAATTTAAATTTTATTTTTTTAGACCTTGTAATTTCAAAAAATATTGTTATCATCTCTCAGGGTCACATATAGCATAACTGATAGCAAATATTGAGAAAATTATGTAATATTAGTTGATTTAATGTAATATTTTCACTAACAAAGACACTACTAAGAGAAATTTGTATGTTAAATTCAATAATAAATGAGTTTTATTTAACAAACTTATTAACGATATTTTGAGTAGAGAAACTAAAATTACATAATTACCCTTTCTCCTAAGAGACACCTGTGATTTTTTTTACTATATATTAAGTCACATAATTGATTATGTTAGTGTACATAATTGATTATGTGAGCAAATATGAGATTTTTTCTTTAAAGATGTGTTACATAATCAATTATGTAATCAACATAATTGATTACATAACAAGTGCAATGAGTGAGTGTGTGTCCTATTTTGTCCAATAATCACCATAACTAGGTTTGTGTATCCTATTTTGTTGCACATCATTATATTTTTCACTTAGAACATGCTTCAGTGAGTAAGTGTATGGGTTGCTATTGTTGGGGTAGTTGGATACACATGGAAAAGTGAGTGGTGAAGGATTATGAGGTCAAAAAATGATCTAGGCATTAAGTTTTAATGATAACAAACATAAACATTTTTCTAAGAGAGAAGTTTTTCAGATCAAGCATTAAGACCAATATATATAAGACGATTGGTTATTTTGACACTAAGTCTCATAGATGAATCACTTCATCTATAAGAAAAATGCTTTATATCACTTATGATGTTTGATAACATAATCATTTTTGTCTACATGATTCCTTAATAGATCGAATGGAAAGAGCTTCTTTGATACTCATAATTTACTAAAGGAACAAAAGACATGTTTTACGTTAGAAAAAGAACTAGCATATCCCTTGAAGCACGAAAAATTTTAGAAAAAGTAGTGACAATTTCTCTCTTTTTGGTACATAAAATATGATAAGTAGTTTCATCAATTAGATAAAAAGTAGTGACAATTTGGTTAAATGCATTTATTACATCAAAAAACACTTCTCTTTACATTGAGCGAAAATGAAACCAGACGAAGCAAGATTATGAGTGACACTCAATGATTAGAATTGATCATCTTCATGAAGCTCATATATAAAGAAACTTGAAGATTCAGAAAGGAGAGATATAGATTGTTGGATTGAGTGCTTACCACTAAGCCAAAAGTTCACTACTAGAAAAATTAAAATTAGAGAGGGAAAAAATCCGTCACTAATCTTCATAAAATCCGTCACAAATAAGTTAGTGACGGAATTTGTGACGGAAATGATTCCGTCACAAAATTTGGCGTCACAAAATATTTAGTGATGGATTATTTTCTCCGTCACAATTAGTGACGGAATTAAGGCATCACAAACAATATAATTTTCGTCACTAATTTGTAACAATAAATGCTTAGAAATTAATAAAAATCCGTCGCAATTTGTGAGGGATTAAATACCTCGCAATTTGTGAGGGATTAAATCCCTCGCTATTTGAGAGGGATTGAGAGGTATGTGAGTCCGTCACAAATTGTGATGACTCAAAATCCCTCACAAATTGTGATGAAAGAATCCCTCGCTATTTGAGAGGGATTAAATCCCTCGCTATTTGAGAGGGATTAAATCCCTCGCTATTTGAGAGAGATTAGATCCCTCGCTATTTGAGAGGGATTAGATCCCTCGCTATTTGAGAGGGATTGAGAGGTATGTGAGTCCGTCACAAATTGTGATGACAAAAAATTCCTCACAAATTGTGATGAAAGAATCCCTCGCTATTTGAGAGGGATTGAGAGGTATGTGAGTCCGTCACAAAATCCGTCACAATTTGCGACGGATAAAATCCGTCACTAACTGGGTTGAATCCCTCACAAACTGGGCATCTTTGATGACTAAATTTGTGATGAATAACTGCGAAATCTGTCACAAACTGTTGTACAGAATGAAATCCATCGGTGATAAATAAAATCCGTCACAAATTGCAAATTATTTTTTCGTAAATTTGTAAAGAATATATTTTTCTCCTATAATTGTGATTAACAAATAATTTATTAATTAATCAAAGAAGTTGAATTTATTGTGTAATTGTTTAAAAAATTAACAAAAATTAACAAAATAAATAATTAAGAAAAATTTCTCAATTCTATAAAAACATGTAACTAAACACAAATACAAGAAAGTCAAGCATACCATAGATACAAATAACACCAAATATAACAAAGTATCCCTAATGTATGATAAGTACTATAGTAAAACTTAAACATAACAAATTATAAGTTTAAAGCATAGTAAACATAATAGTTAAAGATAATGCATCCCTAAACATCTATATCATGATCATCATCTAACTCGTTATCATCAGATTGTACTGTGTCAGCATCATGTGTAGGAGGAGGTTGAGGAGGACGAGAAGATTGAGAAAACATCTCCATAAATTGCTTCAGCTGCTCACGAACCAACCGAGACTCTTCCTGTGAAGCACGAATCAAATCTGCATGGCTTTGCAATTGTTCTTTTAATGATTTGTTTTCTTCAGACAAATTTGAAACAAGATTTTTCATTTGTTGATACTCAGGAGTTGAGATACCCTCTAAGAATGTAGAAGAAGAAGGTTTATACTTCCCAGCCTCTGAACCTAAACCAAATATTCTTCCTTTATCGTTCACACCACCAACAACATCATAGAAAATACTATTTTCAGATTGCACACTAGAGGCAGCATGATCTCCCGATAACTGTTGTGACTCTCTTTCAGATAACCGTCTTTCATACTCATTCTATAAAAAGAAAAGTAAGAAACAAAAGTATATAAACATTAATAATGACAATAAAAGATCTCAAGAATGTCATGAATGATGCAAAGAATCATGCAAGAAGAACACACAAAAATACTTAGTAAAAAGTTTAAGATGTAACTTATGAGCAACACATCACTAGATAAGTATGAATTGCAATGAAATTAGTAACTTGTAAACCTAGATGCAACACCACATACACATGATTCTCATTGAATTTAGCAATTAGTAAAGTAAGATGTAGAGATGATAGCACTTCACATTACATGAAACTAAAATTGAGCACAACCAATAAGGTGAAATGATTCTATGTTCACATAATTCAGTAAAAATTTCAAATCATATAAAAAAATTACATACTATAAATGGTATAGCTTGCAATTTTGAGACCATTAACTGTAACCTATCTTAATATGTCAAGTCGACAGTGAAGGACAGAACATGACAACTTTGACAGTACCATAACCATTGTTGAAACATAACCATTGTTCTGTCTCTAATATAACCATTATATGTCAAGTCTTGCAAACATAATCATTATTATCTCTCTAACAGAATCAATCAAGTTCTTCATAATTCAATATATATAAAATTATAACTTACCGTTATCCTTTCTGCCTTGGAAGACACCCATGTATTCCCGTTTGTTGTCTTATGGGTCTTTTGGAATAGGTCCCAACATGTTGGAGTCATATCTGTAGATATTTTCTGAAGGAACAAAGAGTAATATAGTTTAATTTTAAATTTTGCTCCTGAAAAGAATAAGTAAATATTACTTACCAATCTCTTAAAATGCTCAGAAGTAGGAATGGATCCTCCAGTATGCAATGAACCATCAGAAGAATTTCTATTATTAGCATTAGTCATTGACTTATGTTTCCAATTCTCATCATTCCATTTTTGTTGAAGTTCTACAAGTTCTTGCTTTGGAATCCAACTCCCTTGATCAATGCCTCGTCGCACCCTATACATAGCATTTGAAAGCCCTTCAGATGCTTTATGGTCAAATGCTTTTCTTATTTGTGCATCATGATCAGGCAGCCACTTGAACTTTCTCTACATCAAAATTTTTTAAAATATTATTTAAACAATGTGCAATTTAATGCAATGAAAAATATAAAATGGTTATTATAATATTTGTAGTTCTTTATACCTGAAACTCTTCAAACCACATGTTTGCCACACCTTCATTAGTGCTTTTAACCTCTCCATATGATTCCCATGACCCTTCAAACTTTCCTTTGATTATTCTTGAAATTTCACGGGTAGGGTGAATTGGTGGGTCGAATCTATAAAAATAAAATAGAAGAACTAAAATAACTTATAACACGAAACATGTTTATATTGATCTAAAAGAAAATAATTATTCATACTTACATGTTTTGTGGACCTGGGCGAATCCAAATACGTCCATCAGAGTCAAAGCTTCCAATTTCTAAAGATGGATCAATAGAGGATGATGATCCAACAATTGGACTACCAGTAGCATCAATGGAGGGATTTGTTTGTGGTCTTTCAATCATATTTGGGAATTGTGTTAAAGGAACATGAGGGGTAGGTATAGACTGGTTAGTTTGAGGAACTAAATGTGGTTGGGAAGTGGAAGTAACATGAGGGGTAGGTGTAGCTTGGTTACTTTGGGGAGTTGTAGGTGTTTGGGAGGTGGAACCATGTGTAGGTTGTGTAGTACAATGAGAGGGTTCTCCAATAGAATGTATTGGCTGAGAAGTAGAAGGTGGTGGCACAATGGTGGTACCTCTACCTCTCCCTCTTCCCCTACCTCTACTAATACCTCTACCAGTGCCTCTCCCTCTTCCTCTATCAGTCATGTTATTGCTCATAATCTATACACACAATGTAGAACATTAACAAATAAAGTTTATTAAGACATCAATAATAAGTTCAAGATTAACAAATAATATCTACTATATAGTAATATATGCATATCCACAACAACCACAAGATTATGACATCAAAGTCTATTAATGCACACATATCAACAACAATTACAACATTACTTGATGTGTATATGAAACATGAAATTAAGTTAATTCTTCTTCTTCTATTACATAAAAGAGTCAATATGAAACATGAGATTAAGTTAATTTGAATCTATATCTTCATAAGTTTCATCATAATCGTCTTCATTACTTGATGTCAATTGTATGTCTTCTTCTTCTTCTTTTTCTTCTTCTATGTCATTTGGAACTTCCTCTACCATGCCCATACTATCAACAAGACTTTGTTGAAAATCATCATTTGAAACAACTAAAGGCACTTGTTGTAGATCATCATCTTGGTAAGCAACATTTGTTTCAAATTTATCATTTTCTAATGATTGAATTATATTTCGTGCCTTGGTTTTTATGACACCAAACCAACCTTGTTGTCCCTCAGGAAAGGATGTAAAATACACTTGTTCTGCTTGTTGAGCTAGTATAAAAGGATCATAGGTATGATATCTCCTAGATTTTTTAATTTTAACATTGCCATAAATATCTATTTTTGTCCCTTGAGAACTGGAATCAAACCAGTCACATTTAAATAAAACCAACTTCTTGTTAGGCCACCCAGTGTACTCCAATTCACAAATATCAATTAACAGTCCATAATAATCATTTTCCATTACTTCATATTGGCCTCCTCGCACACAAACATGATGGTTTGTTGTACTCATTCCCTCATTTTGGGATTTAGTTACAAACTTGTATCCATTGATAGCACAATTAGGCCATTTTGTGACTTTTCTAATAGGGCCCCATGCCAAACTCCTTAAAAGCACATCATCAATTGCATTATCAGGGTTAAGCACCGACATTTGATACTTTGTTAGTCAAAACTATTAAAATAAGGTACCTTGTTTGAAATAAAATAATTATTTCACGTACATGTGTTTTAAACCAAGTAGAAAATTTCATGGAAATTTCCTTGTGTAGGTTGGCTTCATTTATCTCAGGGTCCAATTCCCGTAACAAATGCGAGTACATACTGCATATCCAAGATTAGGATTTAATCATTTTTAGGTTTGATTTAAATTTATAACACAATGTTTATATTAAATATACTCACTTTAAGTAAGGAACCACCTCTGGACAATTTAAAAGCACATACAAATGTGCAACTTCCATTTCCTTCTCTTCCAAGGTAGAATTGATACGTTTCCCAAAAAGATGACATGAATAATTGAAAATTGACAATGGAGGATATGAAGAAGATTGTTCACCATCATCATTTCGTGACACTCTTGTTCTCCTTGATGGAATATGGGAAGGATAATAATATGATGCAAATGTGGACATCTCCTCAAGTAAATATGTTTTACAAATTGAGCCTTCCACATAAGCTTGGTTTGTAACTTTCTTTTTTAACGATCCTATAAACCTATGAAAAAAGTAAGTCTTAAAATTCAAGCAAAAAAAAAATAAGGATGTTGTAATAGATTTAATATTAACAATAACTAACCTTTCAAATGGATACATCCATCTATATTGAACAGGGCCACCAACTCTTGCTTCATATGCTAAATGAATTGGTAGATGTTCCATTGAGTCAAAAAAACTTGGAGGGAATATTTGTTCTAGTTTGCACATTATGATTGGAATGTTATCTTGTAACACACACAACTTCTCTTCTGAAAGCAAGGACGAAGTAATTTCTCTAAAGAATTGACTAAACTCAGTAAGAGTGTTCCATATAGGCTTAGGCAACACTTTGAATGCGACTGAAAGCAAACGTTGTATAAACACATGACAATCATGACTTTTCATGCCAAATAAATTTGCTTCCCTCAAGTCAACACACCTACTCAAATTGGAAGCATAACCATCTGGAAGCTTGAGACTTATAACCCATTGACAAACAGCTAGACTTTGTTGTTTGGTTAATGTATATTATGCCTTTGGCTTTACAAGGTTCCCATTCTTGCCAACATGTAGTTCTAAACCTCTACGCTTACAATGAACTTCCAAGTCCTTTCTAGATTTGATAGTATCCTTTGTTTTTCCTTTGGTATCCATGACTGTGAACAAAATATTGAGAAATACGTTTCTCTCAATGTGCATCACATCAAGATTATGTCGAAGAAGATTTGTCTTCCAATATGGTAATTCCCAAAAAATACTTCGTTTTGTCCAATTGTGCTCTTTCCCATAGCCTGATGGATTTTGTTCTTGGGATTCTTCAATACTTGGTAGATGTTGTACCCTTTCCCATATTTCTTCACCACTCAACCTTCGTAGAGGAGTTAGAACCTCAACTTTGCCTTTTGTAAATGAAGTCTTATTCCTTCTATATGGATGATCTTGTGGTAAGAATCGACGATGGCAATCAAACCATGATGTCTTTTTACTACATGCAAGGCTAAACCCTCTATTATTTTCCATACAAATTGGGCAAGCAAGTCTTCCCATTGTCATCCAACCACTTAACATCCCATAGGCTGGAAAATCATTGATCGTCCACATCAAAGCTTCTTTCATCAAAAAAATTTGCTTCAAGGACACATCATAAGTCATAACTCCATCATCCCATAGCATTTTTAATTCATCTATAAGGGGGCGCAAGTACACATCAACTTTATTTTTTGGGTTGGATGGCCCAGGAATTATAATGGTTAAGAACATGAACTCTCTTCTCATACACAACCACGGCGGAAAATTATAAGGAGTAACAATTACAGGCCAACAAGAATAAGTCCTACCAGTTTTGTCAAATGGAGCAAAGCCATCAGCACACAACCCTAATCGAACATTTCGAGGCTCTTGAGCAAAATCAGGCCATGTTTCATCAAAGTGTCTCCAAGCTTCTGCATCTAAGGGATGAGACAAATAACTAGGTTCTCTTTGATGAGTATGATGCCATTTCATTTCATGAGCTGTTTGCATTGAAGATTACAATCGTTTCAACCTAGGAACAAGCGGGAAGTACCACATACTTTTAAGTGGCACTACTTTGTCCTTACCTTGTCTTGTAAAACGTTTATATCGCTGCCTTTGACAAATTTTACAATTTTGGAGCATCTCATTTTCCTTGTAGTACAACATACATCCACTTGGACAACAATTAATTTTCATACTTCCTAACCCCAATTCAGCAACTGTTTTCTTTGCTTGGTAAATATTTTTAGGAAAACGATTGTCATCTGGCATTATATCCCCCATAAATTGCATCCATTCATTAAAACATCTTTCGGATAAACCATAGTCTGTTTTCAAAGTTAAAGCCCTTAAAGAAGCAGACAAAACAAAATATTTATCACAACCATCCCATAAAGGAGATTGTGGATCCTTTAACATTTGAAAGAATTTTTGTGCCTCTACGTTTGGATCTTCCATCATTATGTTGTTGTTGTCATCATCATGTTGGTCAAGGTGGGTGCCAATTTCTGGTCCAGCAACATTCATGACCAATTGTTGATAATTATCAAACATTTCCCTAGGCCCATTACTAGCATAGTATGATTGATCTGCAACCATAGGAGGAATTGGGGGTATTGGTTCACCATGATTTGTCCAATGATAATAGTTAGCCATGAATCCTTTCTTGCAAAGATGCACCCTTACTAAGTTAGGTGTTTCATATCTCCTACACTTACATTTCTTACAAGGGCACCTAATCTTCCCTTGTCCAATATCATGTTCATCGTGTTCCAAAGCAAAATTCACAAATTCATTAATTCCGACAATAAATTCTTCTGTGATACTTCTATGACAATCCATTCTATTATCCATCCACCTTCTATTTTCAGGAATATTCATTTTTGATGCATATAATAAGACAAAATTAATTATTATAACAATTTTAATCTATTTTCTCCTGTGACACTCCTATGAGCATTAAATGAATTTTGTATATATATATATATATATATATATATATATATATAGAGAGAGAGAGAGAGAGAGAGAGAAAAGAGATAGAGACAATGAGGGGTTCACTTCAACAATAACACTTAGTGGAGTTACTCCACTCAATAATAACACATACATTAGTCGTTTACATAGAGGCATAGTATATATATATATTAATATATATATATATATATATATATATATATATAATAAGGTTTTGAAAATATAAGTTTTGTGTATCTTAAGTTTTAATGAGGAAACTATTGTTTTAAGAGTCTGGTAATCGATTACCTTTTTGTAATCGATTACCATACAATGAATTACTTATTAAAAGGTTCTCTGGTAATCGATTACCCATTTATTGTAATCGATTACCAGACAATGAATTACTTATTAAAAGGTTCTTTGGTAATCGATTACCCATTTCTTGTAATCGATTACCAGACAATGAAAATTATATGTTCGAAATTTACTTATTAAAAGAAACAGAATAAAACAGAGCAAAAGTCTATCGGTGCAGAACAGCCCCTGCCCACTACAGGGTATGCCATAGTGGCGCTGTGTTGATTCCAACAAAGTCTCTTTGTCTCTCATGCAATGCAAGTAAGAAAGTTTAGGGTTTAGTGGAA
Organism: Cajanus cajan; assembly: GCF_000230855.2. NCBI lineage: Eukaryota > Viridiplantae > Streptophyta > Magnoliopsida > Fabales > Fabaceae > Cajanus > Cajanus cajan. The sequence goes on from NC_138521.1 coordinate 50,166,461, forward strand.
CAAAACATTTTGGGAAGCTTATGAAGGTAGTATACCTACTACTAATTTTCAAAGATGTCATTCCTTATTATAGAACCTGCAGTACAAAGGCTGATAAGGAAGTAGAGGTCCCAATACTGGGCCAGAGTCAGAAAAGGCCTACAATATGGAGGGTTTATTCTAAATGGAATAAGGGCCTAGTGGAGAGTTAATTATCTTAGGTGGAAACTAGAGGGAAGAGAGATCATGTGGGAAAAGGATTATTTAATAAGCTGATTGGAGAATAGGGGATCTGTTATTGGAAATCACAATTTGTTAGGCCTTTTGCTGGGCAGAGAGTGTTTTCTCTGGGGAGGTTAAGCTCTGGTTTCTTTCTTTCAGTTCTATAATAGCTCAAGCTCTCTTCAATTCAACAAAACTCATTTTATTCAATATTTTGTTTTCTGGTTTTCGTCCTCACCTTACCATACTATTACTAATTTTACCTACTACTGAGTTCAAAATGTCTTCCGTCATCATATTATTATTAATTTTATCATAGATGCATATTTAGTAGTAAATAATATCAGAATTCAGAATTATTCCAAGATCTGGAGACTATAAATCATCATAGATTCCATAGGGAACTCCTTATTTGAAAGCAGTAATAGGTTCTTCCTTGGGTAGTCCACAAAGGAAAAAACTTGTATGCAATTCCATAGGTCCAATTGATTTTGTTCTCTAATAAGAATTGAAATTTCACCTCAATAATCCACGTTGACATGTAATGAAAACCTTTATCATGCAAATTACCAAGGTAAAAGTCCAATTCTTATTAGACAACAGCACCAAAAGTACCTATGGAACTACATCTAAGTTGTGTCCTTCCACAAAACACATATATCCATTAACCTTTATAATTAAAACACATTTTATAGCAGCCAAATATCACAGATATTTTGGTCCATTACTCCATTAGCATCATTCCTTTCTTCCCAGCAAACCATCATTACCTTGATACATGCTCAATAAACCTTGAAACAACCAAGTTCCACTACTGATATCCATCCAAAACCATAAACCTATCCCTTGACATTGTAGTTTCCTTAATATCCTATATGCCACACCAATAAACCATGTAAAGCACTCAAGTGATATCTAAACGCAAATTTCAGTAAATAACTAAACGCATATGTTTTAGTGCATAGGCATCTTATTTGAAAGGTGGAACAGGCATAAAGTATCATGTTATTAAAGCTCCATTTCACACAACTGACCTCTTTCAATGAGTTTATAAAGCTCCACTTCACGCTGTCTTCACCTTCACAGGGAAGCAACAAATTACTTGGATATCCTCTAAAGTGTACCTACAAATCATAAGATACAGATTGATTGTAGCTAGCAAAAAAATGTTGTAATAAAAGCATCGTAGACGCACCACTTAAGAGGAAGGCCCTTGTATTCAAACCAAATGGTGTCAACTCCAGGAGGAAGCGTGGTGCTAAAGTGAGGCTTCAAAAGCGAAATCAACAGAGGCAAGTAGCCTATCCTGGGGGCCAACAACTGAAAGCGAAGAGAAGAGCGAAGAAAGAGCGTGGAGGAGGAGGGAGAGTGGTGACTTCAGATTTTTAGGGTTTTAGGGGCGCGCGCTTGGGAGGGAAATTATTTTCCTATTTATTTTCAGATTTTTTTGAAAACACTTTTTTAAACAAATTATACATTAATTTATTAACCATAGTCATTTTTTATCTAAGTTATTTAATTTTAGTTTTTACAATAATTTTTTTTATGAATTAACTAAAATTTTGAAATATATTTTTAAAAAAATAATTTTAGTCAATACGGTGATTAAAAAGTATTATAATAAATAATTTTAATTATATTTTATCACGTTTTAATCAAGTGAGTGAATGATAATGAATTAACTAAAATTTTAAAATATATTTTAATTAAAAATAATTTTTTGGTAAATACGGTAACTAAAAAGTATTATAATAAATAATTAAATTAAAAAAGAATAAATTTTATAATGATTATTTTTTTAATGATGTTAAATTAAATATTCTAATTATTTTATAATAAATTAAAATGAAAATATAATAAAATATGTTAATTGATATTTTAAATAAAATATATTAAAATATTATAATCAAAAGAAATTTAATATTAAATCAAAATATTATATAAATCATAACTAAAATTATAATAAATATTTTGATATTAAATTTATTATATATTAAAATTAATTACATATTTTAATGAGTTTTATAGAATATTTTAAAGGTTTTTAATAATTATTAGTATTTTAATAATGAATATTTATGAAAATTAATTTTTGTAATATTTTGATTTTTAAGTAGCTAGAATGAGCCGTTCTCAAACTGGAACGGGCCGTTCTAGACTACTAAAATAGCCTATTAAAACTAAAGCGGAACAGGCCGTTCTAACACATAAATTTATGATCAATACGCAAATACAGAACGGCCCGTTCCCATAGTGGAACGGGCCGTTCTAAACTACTAAAATAGTCAGATGTTTATTGTATGGATTAGAGTGCTATGTGGGTTCTTAAGAGAACCATGAGAGAAACAAACAAACTATACAAGTTTATATTTTGCTTTTTGATTGTTCTGTTGTATTCCTTGTTGCATGAGATGTATGAATATCTATTTAATTCCACAAATAGATGAGTTTTGATTTGAATTAAACATGTTTGATATTTCAATTATGAAAAAAATTAGGTTATTCAATTTTTATTATTTGTGTTATGGTATGTGGGGTAGAGGGTGTCACACAAATGATATATAGTTATTATTAATAAATAAATAAAATATATATATTATTATTTTTATAATATTATTGATAAATTAATATCAATAATATTATTAGTATATTTATAGATAAACTAATAATTTGATAAATATAACTTATTATATATTAATATACTTTTACAAAAATATAAATATATTAATTATAAATATACATATCTTATCTACTATATTTATATTTTTGTAAAAGTATATTAATATATACTAAGTTATATTTATCAATTTATCTATAAATATACTAATAATATTATTGATATTAATTTATCAATAATATTATAAAAATATACTAATAATATTATTTGATCTATGCATTATTTGATCTATGCATTAACAATTTTAAATTGAACAGTTTGATCGTTAAAATTTAATGTTGAACATAAGTTATTGAATGAAGTAAGTCTATGTAAACTTACTGTTGGAGTAAAAGGATTCCTATTCATATATTAAATTAGGTTATCACATACCATTATATACACTTCATGTCTTTAAATCTTTTAATAAAAAGTATAATTAATAATTAAAATTTATTTATTTATTTCTTAAGAATTGAGGGTTATAATATTATCCATTATTTTGGAGACAAAAATCAGTTACAAGATGACGTAATATATTTCCATTTTTTAGGTTGTGCTTATTTCTTTCATAAATCTAAATTAGATTATTTTATAAGTTTGCTTTTAAGCATAAAAATTATGAAATTAAAGGATATTATTTTATTAACAAAAAATAAGAAATTTTTAATTTTTAACTAAAAATTTAAATTTTAAAATTAAAAATTATGAAATTAGAAAGATATTTTTCAATAAATAACTAAATTAGTTAATTATTATTTATTTTATATTTGTGAACATTATCTTCTTATAGTTATTTTAATGACTTTTATAGAATGTTTTAAAGGTTTTTAATAATTATTACTATTTTAATAATGAATATTTATGAAAATTAATTTTTGTAATATTTTGATTTTTAAGTAGCCCAAAACGAGCCGTTCTCAAACTTGGGCTTCTACGCTCTTAAGTAAAAAGAGTTGTGCCCTGACTATCAGCTATAGCTTTTGGCCTAGTGGCCTACCATGGTCATGTAATCAATTACCAGTGTGTGTCTGCTTGTTAGAGCTGTTAAAGTGGGCTCCAGCCCGTGGGTCAACCCGGCCCACCTTGAAAACAGGCCGGGCCGGGCCAAAAAAATAAAAAATTTATGATGGGTCAAAAAATGTGACCCGGCCCACTTTTGACCCGACCCACCCGGGTTGAACCCATGGTGGGCCGGGCGGCCCACCTGACCCACTTACCAACCCATCCCCTAAACCCACTAACAACTCACTTAACTATTTATTATTATATATGCATTATTTTAATAAGATATCATTTTTTTTATAAATAAAGATAAAATCAATGTTAAATAATATGAAATTACTATAAATTTATCTATCCAAACCTCTAATAAAATTTAATATTGATGAATAATCACTCTCATGAAAGATTTTTTATTTTTTTTGTTTTAATTTTTTAAAGTTGCACACTTATTAATTTAATTTTAATGTTGTACCCATGATACTTAGTTTAATAATTTTTACTTTAGATTAAATATTATTTTATATTGAAATTTATTTTAAATTATAATTTTTTTTAAATAAATAAGGTGGGTTGGTGGGCGGCCCGTTTAGCCCACCAACCCCGTGGTGGGCCGGGCCGGGCTAGAAAATTTTAGATAATAAACTTGGTGGGCCGGGCCGGGTTGGCCCACTTAAAAAGTGGGTTGAGGTGGGCAGGGCCAAACGGGCCGGGCTGGCCCGTTTTGACAGCTCTTGTTCAGGTATATGAAATTAGAAAGATATTTTTCAATAAATAACTAAATTAGTTAATTATTGTTTATTTTATATTTGTGGACATTATCTTCTTATAGTTATTTTAATGACTTTTATAGAATGTTTTAAAGGTTTTTAATAATTATTACTATTTTAATAATGAATATTTATGAAAATTAATTTTTGTAATATTTTGATTTTTAAGTAGCCCAAAACGGGCCGTTCTCAAACTTGGGCTTCTACGCTCTTAAGTAAAAAGAGTTGCGCCCTGACTATCAGCTATAGCTTTTGGCTTAGTGGCTACCATGGTCATGTAATCGATTACCAGTGCGTGTTTGCTTGTTCTGATATATGTAATCGATTACAGAGTAGTGTAATCGATTACCAATGCAAATTCACTTATCTGGGTAAAGTGTAATCGATTACCATGTCATGTAATCGGTTACCAGTGGCAAAATGCACATAATCTGAAAAGGTGTAATCGATTACGATATACATGTAATCGATTACACGACGCATCTGCACTTATATTCGTGCAGTTCGTCTTCTTCCTCACGAAAAATCCCCAAAACCCTTCGCGCCCTAACATCTTCAAATCCCCATATCTTCCTCAAATCTTAACCAAATTGAGCCCCGTTTGTTCCATTCTTCTTCGTTTTCAAGTCTCTTCAACTCTACCGATTGCATTTTTCAAAACAATCACTCAAATGGCGGAATCATCCAAGCGTCATAAGGGTTCTTCGTCACGTTCAACCACCGCCAGGCGCCGCCAACAGCCTCCCTCCGACGACGCCCCTACTCCTACGAATCCCATTCCATACACTGGACGTGCTCTCGCTCTGTTCTCCACAGACGAACAACGAGATAAGTACTACCAATTATTTTCTGAGAGAAATATTGTTGATCCCAAATATATCAGTATTGATTTTTTTGAGGATGAATCTTTTGAGTGTTATACGATTTTTAAGAATTCTGGGTTAGTGGATTTTATGGCTATGAAAAACCCTGTTTATCCAGAATTAGTTAGGGTCTTTTACAGCAATTTGGAAATTAGGAATGGAGTCTTTACAGTGAGGTTAAAAAGATTCCAATAGTGATAAATCAGTCTCTGTTCCGGGATTTATCAAAATTAAAAGATCAAGGTACTCTGTTCGAGGGAATGATACCAGATACATGGAAAGCAGAATATTCCCATCCCAATGCCCGAAGTATGATTTGTGTGGATAATGTTGACATGACTGGAAGATTATTGGCTGGCTCAATGAAATTTGATTATAGAATCATGCATTACATAATTGTTCGGGTACTGTTTCCACGCACGACTAACCTTGCACAGGCTTCAGAAGAGGACTTAATTTTGATATGGGCTCTAATCACTGGCCGGGAATTTAGCTGAGCTCATCTGATTAGGAGTCGAATGAAGAAGGCCTTGCGGGTTAATGCTTCTCTTCCATACCCACATTTTGTAACTACTATTTTGGAACATTTTAAAGTTCCTTTGGAAGATGAAACCTGGGTTCCAGTTAAGAGGGTCTTTGAGATTGGAGCAAATGCAATTGCTTCCTTTGGGTACAAGAAAACACTGGACAACACCTGGGTCAGGAAGCGGGATTTTCAAGCAGTAGACATTGACGATCGAACTCCGTCACCACCTCCTCAAGATCCTTCATCAGCACTTCTCTCGGATGTTCTCAATGAAATTAGAGATCTCCCTATGTTGGTGAACGTTTTGATTCTCTTGAAACTCGCATGACTCGTCTTGAGGAGGAAGTAAAATCTCTTAGACGCCCTTCCGAGTAGCTAGTTGACTCTGATTCTGTAATTTGCTATTTTAGTTTATCTTATGTTTTGGACTATTTTTTAGTCAATTTCTGGATCTTTGATTAGTATGTTTTAGATTAATTCTGCTCGCTTGACTCTGACTATTTTGCTCATAGGACATATTTTACTTTTGTTTCTGAATGGTGTTTGTTTATCTTATTCAAATTTTTTTATATATTGTCTCATTCCTTTTGATGTTGCCAAAGGGGGAGAGAAAAAGAAAGAAGGGTCCTGATCAAATATTAGATATTTTGAATTGAACAATTTAATCTGATCATTACAACTGTTTATTTAAAGTCAAATTTTTACAATATAAAAATTAACATCAAACAATGATTTATTAAGGGGGAGACTAAGGGGGAGTGATCGATATACACTGTTTTATGTTTCTTTCCATCTACAGTATGTTGTCATCATCAAAAAGGCGGAGAATGTGGAAGAACGTATCTAAAGGATTTTGATGATGCCAAAGAAGTTAAAGAAAACAAGAGGTCAAGTTAAAGCAAGGTGACCAAGAAACAAAAATCTCAAAATATTTTAGATAAGTCTTGTCAACCTAGCTTAATATGTAAAAAGAAATCTTTAGAAATATTGCATAAAGTTCTTGGCCATTTAAAATAAAGAATTTCAAAGAAAACCCAAATATGATTTATATTAATAAGGTTTTGAAAATAAAGGTTTTCAATATTTTAAGTTTTAATAAGACAATTATTGTTTTTAAGAGACTGGTAATCGATTACCATTACATGTAATCGATTACCAAAGGATGAATCTCATATGTTCAAAGTCACTCTTTAAAACGTGCTCTGGTAATCGATTACCCGTTCCATGTAATCGATTACCAGAAGATGAAAATTTCAAAATTTGAATTTAAACTTTACAACGTTCCAATCATTTTGAAACTAAACCGTTGTAATCGATTACCATGTGTTGTAATTGATTACCAGAGCATTTGTGAAATTCTTTGAAATAGTAGAATTTCAAATTCTCCAAAAAATGTAACAATTTGAAATTCCTCATATTTTTTTCCCCTTATTTCACTTATATATTTTATCTTATATCTTCATATTTTTAATTATTGAATATTCAAAAATACTTTAAAAATTATTAAAAATTATCTAAATTAATTTTTAAAATTATTAAATATTTAAAAATTGGTTAACATTTTTTTTATAAAATTTTATTTAAAAATCTCAACATATAAATATCTTTTTAAAAGCAATTTTATCATGATAGAATCATATTATCATATCCAAATTAACAATTTAAAATTTAAAAAAAATTGAATTGACTTATCCAAACAAAATATTTTAACAATGATAGAAATTGAAATCAAAGTAATTCAAATATCAAGAATTTCAAATTCCTTGAATTTGTAAAATTACTCATCCAAACACACCATAAGGGAATGCAATTGTAAGAGACAATTATATGAGTAAGATGTTTATTGTATGGATTAGAGTACTCTGTGGGTTCTTAAGAGGACCTGAGATAAACAAATAAACTATGTAAGTTTATATTTTACTTTTTGATTGTTCTGTTGTATTCCTTGTTGCGTGAGATGTATCAATATCTATTTAATTCCACAAATACATGAGTTTTGATTTGAATTAAACATGTTTGGTATTTCAATTATGAAAAAGATTATGTTATTCAATTTTTGTTATTTGTGTTATGGTATGTGGGGTATAGGGTATCACACAAATGATATATATTTATTATTAATAAATACATAAAATATATATATATATATATATTATATTTTTATAATATTATTCATAAATTAATATCAATAATATTATTAGTATATTTATACATAAACTAATAATTTGATAAATATAACTTATTATATATTAATATACTTTTACAAAAATATAAATATACATATCTTATATATCTACTATATTTATATTTTTGTAAAAGTATATTAATATATACTAAGTTATATTTATCAAATTATCAATTTATCTATAAATATACTAAAAATATTATTGATATTAATTTATTAGCAATATTAAATTATTAATAATATATAAATTTTATTTATTTAGTAATAATAAATATATATCATTTGTTACATTAATAAAAATTATAGTATATGTTAACTTAAATAACCTATTTGTGACGGAATTTTGAGAGGGAATAATCCGTCACTAAATTTTTTCATTTTAGTGACGAAATTTGTGACGGATTTTTTAGAGACGAAGTCCATTCCGTCACAAAATCCGTCACAAACATTTTTTTTTATTTAGCGATGAAATTTGTGACGGATTTTTAGAGACGAAAATTTTTCCGTCACAAATTTTTTTTTTTGATTTAGTGACGAAATTTGTGACGGATTTTTAGAGACAGAATATATTCCGTCACAAAATCCGTCACAAAATTCAATAAATTCTAGTCCGTCACAAAACTTAAAATTCTCTCACAAAAGGCGTCACTATTAGCGATGCTATTTTTTCCATCACAAAATTCGTCACAAATATTAATTTTTCTAGTAGTGGTTATAGTTGATAGTCAGGATTCAACTTTTTCTACTTAATCATAGCAGTCCAAGTACCATGTGTTTCAACTGTGACTTGACCCACCTAGGCTTCCATCATAGGACAATTGATGCACCCGACAAACAATATCCCCCTCAATAATTGCTCCTGTTGGGAATCAAACACACACTACAACAAATAAGGTTTTTAGTGACTAAAATATAGTGACGAAAGTAAAACTTGTCACTAATAATATATTTTTTGTGAATAAATTTTATTTTGTCACTAATATTATTTATAATAGTGACAAAATATAAGTCATCACTACAATTCTAGTAATAGTGACCAAAATATGTTTGTCACAAAAAAAATTGACACTAATGTCTACAAAGTTTACTTTTTATTTTAAAATCGTCACTAATAAAGTTTACTAAACAAAAAAATGACTTTATCATAGGTATTATAATCCATGTTTAGTCAAATGATGCCACCCAACAAACATAGACTTACACAAAAATAATTGTACATTGCATTCTTTCGGTAAAATAAAACCTTGTACTTATTTGGTCATATCATGTTTTAATAGTAAGACGAAACAATATTATTGTTACCCAATTTAACTTTTTTTTATTGCTCTAAGCTTAGAGAGGTTTGTTTGTAAAGTAATATTTGGTTGTTTGAAGCAAGGAGAGACTTTATGTTAAAAGAATACTTGATTGTTTGAAGCCTGGAGAGATTTTGTGTTGAAAGAATACTTGGACAGTTGTTTGAAACGGCAAATCAAAGAATACTTAAATTGAGCTAGAAGTGACTTCTGAAATAATACTTGTATCTTTGTGAAAGATAGTGAAACTTGATTGGGTTAATCAAGAATTAGACATAGTCTTAGTGATTGAGACGAATCAATATAAAAAGATTGTGTGTTCTTCTTACTTAACTTTTCGTTTACACTCTTACAGTCTTGCTACTACTTTGTTATTTCGAAAAATGTTGAATTTTTTATTGATACTATTCAACATTCTTCTAGTGTCTCTCTTTTTTCCACAAAAATGGTAGAATCCTCCACACAAATCCTCTCATTTCAACAAGATTAAAATTCACATGGAACAAACAAAAAATTACTCACACTCCCAAAGTTAACTCCCACTCACTCCCATCCTTTTCTCTCACCCTCCATCCAACTTTCACTATGCCAAACACAGTGCTAACATGTTTGGTTCAACATTGTTTGCCACAGATGTGCTTATAGGATGTAAAAGTCAAAAACTATCTAGATATGCTTTTGTGCCAAATGTAGGAAAATACATTATTCTAAATTGACCACGATGTGAACATTGATATATTGATTGTTTTATTATCGTTGACACATTTGTTATACAAAATTTCTAATGTCATATAAGTCATTTGCTAATAGATTGATTGCATGTACACAATATACTTTATTTTCTCTTGACATTGTTCGTGAGTAGGATTGGGTATACAGATTTGGTCGTAAGGCCTGACGCATGAAGCAAACATTTTTAAGGGACTAAACAAGTTTAATTCACAAAATAAACAATCCAAAACATCTTGGCTTGCATCCGGCTCGTAAAGCTCATATTCGTAGGCCTAATGAAAATTTAGAACTGTTTTAGAAATAATTGTCAAGTTTAAGAGATTTTTTTTTCTTTCCTTAATTTGTAAACCGTGGAAACACGAGAAAGAAAAAAATACATCTTAAAAAAGGATATAAATTTATTTGCAAACAACATGAAACATCTTAAATAAAAAATTAAAGTATTAACATATCAATGTTGTACATTTTAACAAAAACATCAAAATCTAAATGTCTTAAAAATTTGAAAGTCCAAATACATCAAAACTTATGTCTTAAAATCTTCAAAATTAAAACAAACCAATTAAATATCAAAGTTTTAATGTCTTAAAAATAAACATGAAATATTATCATAGTGTGAAACATACTAGTTTGTAAGATTTGCAAATTAAGTTTGCGAAGTCTGCAAACTTCACAAATCAAGCCAAAAAATTGTTATGACCATATGAATTTAAAAAAAAATGGGTATGTATCTATGTGAGCCACGAGCTTAACAGGTTGGTCCATGAACCTTGGACCATATACCTATCCTTATTCGTGAAGCTTCAACATGTTTTGACATTGATTGCATGAGTTTAAACACAATGTTTTGTAAATCATAAGAAGGGAGAATCAAGTTGTACCAAGGATTTGTTGAATTACTTTCAAGAAAATGGTTGTCACCACAATATTCCTTTTTTTATTTTCTTTCTAACAATTTGAAAGCAAATATTTATCTTTTATTGTGTTGTTTACACAATAAGAATGTTTTGTTTTAATATCAAGAACTTTAAGAATATAACCTTAGAATTAATAGATTTGTTATTGTATGTTTTAAGCTTTAGCTACAATTTATAACCTCTTTATACACTAAATGGATGTAAAAATTATTTTTTAAAAAATTGATATTTGAGATATTAGATCCCATCTTATTCCATTCAATTATTTCCTTGAAGTTACATATGTTGCTTATTTTATTTTATTTTTTGATGAAGAATGATCACGTAATATTTTAAATTTGATAATAAAAAACTAATATATACTCATAATATGTGGCTTTCCTTGACGAAACATTGTTTATTTTAAATTTAGAAATGCATTCATGATTTCATACCTATTTTCATCTCTTACACTTTTATTTTTCTTTAAACAAAACAATTAAATAACTAGACAAATATTATATTGATCCCATAATTAAAATTACCTAAATATATGGCATAATATTCAAATGTTGTATAAAAAAAAATTAAATATATACTTGAATAATATTGGAACAAACTGATCTATCTTTTAATGAGTTTAATCTCAATAATCGATTTTTATTCAGTAAAAATTCTGAATGGTTTATACTTATGTTATTTAATTTCTTTTATTATAATTGTTTAATTTATATTTAAATTAATGAAAAAATAGTTTAATATGTATAAAACAATTATAAATTAGTTATCATTATAACGAATGACGATTAGCATTATAACAAATTAGTGGAATTAAATCACTTTATATCTTTATATTTTATTTAAAATTTTAAAATAAAAAATTTATGATTAAATAATAAAATAAGTAATTAATAATTTAAAGTTTTGAATAGTTATGGATGGTTAACTTATTTGAGTGATAAAAATAAAAATAACTTTCAATATTATTATTTTTTATTTAAAAATTTAAAAATAAAATCATTTAAAAAAATATGTGATAACGAAAAATAATTACAAACCGACGTATCTCTTTTATACATAAATATAAATGATAAATAAACATTAACTAATAATTGATAGAATTAAATAACATTCACTTCGATATTTGAATTCAATTTTGTCTATGATCATTGTTTACAGAAAGGGTAATTTCCCTCCCTACACTTCATATTAGAAAATATATATTATATATTCTTATGGCAATCATTTATTTTAAAAGTATGCTAAATGTTTATAAGATACACACAGCAACCATTGACTTTGCATTTTGTCAATATTTAGTCTTAACCATTAAACCATGTTACGGTGAAACAAATGGAACGGTGAATGATTGGATTGGTAAAGTTTCAAAAAGTTACACGAGCATAACACTATTTCTATTTACTTGAATACTATCAATTTAAATAAGAAAAACAAGTAAAGGTTTTTTTGCTTCTTCTCACTTCAATGTAAGTGCTTTACGCTTATTCTTAAAGTTAAAACGTGTCCTCCGAATAAGAGTGAAGGAATGAAAAGCAAATGTAAATAGTAAGAGTAATAATTAAGAAAAGGGTGAGGGAGAAAAGACATAAAAGGGAGAATGCAATGATATATAATGCTTTACAGCCATGTATTAGTGACAAGTTGTCAATTATGAAATGTTGAAAGCTTTTAATCACACTATTGTATTATGGTACTTCACTTTCTTACAGACACTGCTTTTCATTTCTTGGCTATTAAGGCACATAAAGAAGACGATCAAAGAGCGAGTGAGAAATATACACGTACACATCACTTTCTTTAACTCCAAGATAATGATTATAATTTCATATTCATTGTATATTGGTGAAGATTGACATTCCATACTTTTGGTAGAAGGAAAATCTCATGCACATTTATATAATTATATGCATGTAAATCTATCATAATTTAATATGCATTATTATTCTTGTATCAAAAGATTTGTTTAAACTCTTGTAAGAAAGAAAGAAAGATTTGTTTAAACTTTCAAATCGCCATTTTTTCTTTTGGAGATATGTGTTTAATTATTCACCATATTTATTATTGTAAAATTACACCAATTAAACGAATTAAAAAAAAGACAACCTTTAATTTTCAAAATTTGAATAAAAAAGCCATTAAGTAATTTAATTTTTCAAATATATATATATATATATATATATATATATATATAATTTGATCTTATGTCGTGTAAATTTTTGGTCCCATATAATAAAGTCAATACAATGTTTGAATAATAGAAAACTATTTATTATATTATTTTTTATTTATAAATCAAGTATCTTTTAACCAAAAATTAATCTCTTATACATTGATATCTATTGAAATACTTGACTTCTTTTTATAAATATTTTTCTATACATATCAATTAATTAGAGATCAAATAGTTGGCTATGTATTACACTACAACACAAATAGCTTTTAGTAACATTTGAAAATTGTTACTTAATTATGTATAAATGTTACTAATTTGCTTTAGCAACATATTGTCAAATGTTAAATACAGTCTATGTTGCTAAAGACTTTTTAATAACATTTTTATATAATTAGGTAATATTTTTCAAATGTTAGCAAAGTAGTACTTTTGTAAAATTTTAATGATGTTGCTAATATTTTGTTGATTTATAAAATAATAATTAATTTTAATTTAGATATATTACTATTAATTATTATATTTTTATGCCTCTTAAACTCCTAGGAATTCTTAGTTATTTTTTGGGGAAGACATTCTTAATTAGTTACCACTAATTATATATAAAATATCAAATTTCATTTATCTTAAGTATAACTATATGGTTATATATACTCTTTATGAGTCATTAATCTATTCGATGTGGGACTTTAATTATGGATAATAATTAAAGATAAGAGAAATATTTTTTTTTTACTTGATGTGAGACTTTGATTTTAGAAGCAATTATAGTAACATTTTTTCAAAAAAATGTTGCAAAATAACCTATGTGAAATTTTTTTACTCGATATGGGACTTTGATTTTGAAAACAATTAGAAAGAATAATATTAAAATACAAGTGTTACTCTATCTGTAACGACCCGCCATGGTCTCTACACTTAGTGGAATCGCACTACTACTAGTGAACTAAGAGAAATATTAAGCTGGATAATTCATACATACAGGTATAAATAAGAATGAAAATAACTAAGTTTCTGGTTATAAAATAGAACACCATATATATACAGTCATCCAAAAATTAATATGACTCTAGTGTCGGTCAAGCACAGATGAAACCGTTACCCAAAATGATAACTCTAACACGAGAATCAAACTCCCCGTCTCGTAGCGGTCACCTCAACTCCAAGCTAGCCCTGACTTGCTCCCATACCAAATATGATCATCGCAGTCCCATCACATGGAAACAGAAGGGTAAGCTAGAGTTCAAAACCAATCATACAAGTACAGAATAAAATCTATACTACACATCATCCAACTATCAATCATGTTCATAGAGTCACGCCATACACTCTATCCAATACTACTCATGCATAAAATACAATCCACCAATCATGAAGTCAAACACCACACTTCATCATATTAATAATCATGCAATAAATGCATCTCATGACAGATATCAATGCATATCAATCATCTAATGTGTCGTCATGCATACACCTAGGAGATCTCCCTAGCAATAGAGTTGTATAAGTGACATCCCATCCTACCGAAACCACCCCAACCGTTTTCATGCCCAATGCGCCCGCTCGGTCACAGCTAAACAGGATATAATCCTCACTCGGGTTTACTCGGATGATGTCACATACACAATTGGAAGTCCAGATCCACCGTCAGGTATAGCACAGCTGGGTACGGACTTACCACGACCTTGGCATGCATAACCAAGTCAATTGTGGAGTTCGCCCACCGACTATCCGCAAGGATCCACGCACCTTCTTGAGTACTTGGTTAAGGGAATAACCCTCGACCTCATACCCCGCTCCAACACTAGCTAAGGACTTAGAGGAGACTCACCCAACCCAGTGGCCTACCTGAGCACCACTCTCCCAAATCTAGTGGCCTACCTGAGCACCACTCTCATATATCAGTGGCCTATCCAAGCACCACTCTCAAGAGACTCTATGTGAGCTCTTCCAGTTCGAAAATATTTTTCCTCTCCTCAAGTCCTAGGCTAGACTCATGTCATAAGGCATCACATGAAATTATGCATCACACATCATACATGGTCTGCCCACCATCATGATCAACAATCATACACATGTCCTAAGACATCACATGTAATAATGCATCATACATCATACATGGTTTGCCCACCATCATGATCAACAATCATACACATGTCCTAAGACATCACATGCAATAATGCATCATACATCATACATGGTCTACCCACCATCATGATCAATAAACATACTCATATGAACATATACACATGTCATATCATATTTAAACATTCATATATATCATCACTATGCATACATTTGAATCACACCTCACCATACATCATATATCATATATACATGATCCAAAACTTCAACTTAACATGCATTAGCATCATTTCATTCATAAACATATTCACGCCTAGCGTAGCCTGAGCTCGCCCAGCCTAATCCTAACCTGAGAGTCCTAAAACTCATTCACACTCGGGGCGTTCAACTCACGCTCGGTGTCCTTGAGACAGAGACTCCTAAGAGTCTCCACGCCTGACGCAACCAAATCACGTCTGGCCCAACATCCAACCCGAGAGCCCTAAGTTCTTCCACGCCTGGCGCGCTCAACCTGCACCTAACCTAATCCCAGTCAAAGAGTTCAAAAACTTTCATCCAAACTAACAAATCCAACCACATGCAAACACAAAAACACAATGCATAGGCTCCATACAACACAAAACAAACTTAAATCTCACATGCATCCAACCTATGCATCAAAATCATCAAAATCCTCCTTTTTTCCCAAAACCCCAAAAAATGAGATTTTCTTCAATCTATCTATGGATTCTCAACATTCATGCATCAATTGAGTTTCTAAACTCACATGCAACCTAAACAACAAATATTCTAGCTTCCCTCACCTGAAGATTAGCTCAAAATAGCCAATAACTGAGAAGAAGTAGAATTCCCTTCCGAAGCTCAACCTGGAACTTCAATCCTCCCAAAGCAAGCTTCCTAATCTGAATTTCAAGAAAAGACAGAAGGCATTAGTGATCTAGAGGAGAAAAGGAATCACACAGAGAAATTTGGGAGAGAAAGGAGCTCACAGACCCAGAGTCCTTCTCTCTAAAACTTCTCTCTAAAAACTTCACTTTCTCCTCAGCCACACAACCCTTATTTATAGAAGTTTCGGAGTGGCCAGAATGGCCTGTTCTGAATCCAGAACGGCCTGTTCTACACCCCTTCATCACGTACAAAAATCACATGCAGAACGGCCCGTTCTAAAATCAGAACGGCCTGTTCTGGGACTCATCCAGAACGGCCCGTTCTCCATCCAGAACGGCCCGTTCTCCCTCCAGAACGGCCCGTTCTCAACTATGATTTACAAGTCAATTTAGTTGTTTGGAATGGTCCGTTCCAGTTTGGGAACGACCCGTTCTAGGCTACTAAATCACCCATATTGGGGTTTTGGGCCTTCTGAAATAACTTACTACGTTACACTATTTATAATGACATTTTTAAAAAAAGTGTTACAAAATAACCTATTTATTTAATATTTAGTAACATTTTAACAAATGTAAACAAGAAAATGTTGCTAAAGAATTAAAATCTAGTAGTGTTAAGTAATAAAATTATTTGTCGTGTTACACTTTGCTGGTAGTAGAAACTATTTATAAATATAAAAATAAAAAATAACTTCTTTTTTGTAAATTCAATATATATATATATATAATGTTTTAGTCTTTCTCATTAAAAATTTAATAATTTTAAAATTTTAATATATATATATATATATATATAATGTTTTAAAACTATATAATTGTTTGTTTATTTAAATTAACGTATATTATTTTTTTTAATGTATCAAATGATATATATTCACTATTACTAAATAAATAAAATTTATATATTATTAGTATTTTAATATTACTGATAAATTAATATCAATAATATTTTTACCCTTTTTATAAATAAACTAATAATTTGATAAATATAACTTAATATATATTAATATACTTTTACAAAAATATAAATATATAAGATTAGATATATATTTCTAATTAATATACTTATATTTTTGTAAAAGTATATTAATATATAATAAGTTATATTTATCAAATTATTAGTTTATCTATAAATATATTAATAATATTATTGATATAATATCAAAAATTATAATATACGTTAATTTGAATAGATAAATAATTATTTAATTTTAAAACATTATATATATATATATTAAAATTATTAATTTTTAATGGGAGAAAAAAAAATCATACTATTATGATATTTGAGGGACTAAAATTGTTCAATTAAAAATTGAAGGACCAAAATCGTGCAATTGCAATTCTTTAAGGACTAAAATTATGCAATTAAAATCTTGGAGATCACAAAACTGCACAATTGTAATACTTGAGGGATAAAAAATGCAATTAAACCAATATTCTTAATTAATTTTATTAAAAAATATAATAATTAATAAGATAAAAGGAATATCACTTTATAATTTTTTGCAACTTATTTAAGATTAAAAGAATAAAATGATAAAAATTAATAAGATAAACATAATAAAATAAAATATAAAAAAAATATTAATATATTTATTTTATTGGATATAATAACATAATTAAAATATAATTAATAATATATATTTTATAAAATTATTAATATTTAATATATAAATAAAATAAAATAAAACCGGAACGGCCTGTTCTGAAACTGGAACGGGCCGTTCTGGTGCATTTTTGGGTGTGTTAATTTTGCACTTGGAACGGGCCGTTCCGGATGCAAAATTAACACACCATAAGTGCACCCAGAACGGCCCGTTCCGGTTTCAGAACGGGACGTTCTGGGTCCAGGTGTTTTCAAAAAAATTTCATCCACGTGGACGCCACGTATGCATCTACGTGGCGTCCACGTGGCCAAAAGTTAACACCGTTAAAGTAATTTGGACGGAAAGTCCCACATTGAAACTAATTAATTAATTTAGGATTAAATTGAAACCAATTAATTAGTTTGGGACCAAATTGAGACCAAAAATTAATGAGGGACTAAATTAAAATAAAAAAAAGATTATAAGGGACCAAAATAGGGTTTTAACCTAAAATATATTTATGAATTTCTTTAATAACATAATCAACCTACCAATTAATTTTATATCTGCTTCATTTAATATTTTACTCTTTTTTTAACGCAAATATCACAATATAATAATTTTACACTATATACATATATAAAACAATGTTTATTAACTATACTATTAATATAAAAATAATAACAATGTTATTAGCTGAATAATTTTAGAAAATAAAAATAATCTTTTACTCCCATATAAATCCTTCAAGAAATGTCCCTGACGTTTGCGGTTCATAACGTTAATTTTATTATAACATTTTCAATCACCATTTTAATTTCAATAATTTACATTTCTTTCAAGTGATTTTATATTTTGTCTTCTTTCGATAAAATCTTCATATTTTTCTATCACTATTTCTCTTTTCAATTATGTCTTCTCTTTTAATATATTTCTTTCTTATCATTATATGATTTACCTGTTTAAATGTTTAATTTTATATTTGATTACTTGCGATATATGTCTAAAAATGTATTTACATATATATAAAAATAAACTAAAATTACTTTCATTTACTTTCTTCTATTCTTTACTCTTTGGTTTACAATTTGTTCTCATGATCGATCTTTAAGATTGATAAAAAAATTAAGCATAAACCATAAATAAGAGGGCTTACAACATGAGTTCAAAGGTCTCTAATTGAGGAAAATGTCCCTTCCTCAAATACGATGAAATTATGTTTATTGACAAAAGAAAATGCAAGCATAAAAAAGAAAACAAAAGAAAATATTGTACGATCACATATACACTCTAAAAATAAAATATATATCAAATAATTATTTTTATCATATTTTTTATCATATTTAATCACTTTATTTCTCTTTCTCTTTATCCTTAGTCTCTTTTCCACTTAATAATGGATTGGACACGGATAGTAAAATACTTATATTTGTGGGTACTCACACTTTAAAAATATAAAAATAATCTTAATTATATATAAAATAGTTTAATTTAATTTATTTTTACACTAAATATATGTATCATAATTATTTATTTTAATATAAATATATGTTACAAGTTTTTAATATAAATATGTTTTAAAATTATTTAATTTTAGTTTTATTTTATTTCCTATTTTTTATTTAAAAATTTAAATTTTCTCAAATATCCACACACACATATATATATATATATATATATAATATATATATATATATATATATATATATATATATATATATATATATATATATATCCATGGAAATATAAAAATTTTATAGTCATCCACTAAATAGATACCTTTACTAAATAGAATAGATGAGAGAAAGTTACTACCCTTCCCACTCATTTCATTGTCATCTCTACTTTTGTACAAGGTGAATGTTAATGGATTAGCCCTTTTGGAAAATCATTGGGAAGTGACAGATGATGTTCGGCCCAATTAATAGGCAAGGAGAGTTCGGCCCAATTAATAGGCAAGGAGAGTTCGGCCCAATTAATTATTTCGGAACCACATTTGTTCAGCTAATCTGTCATATTAACACATTTTTTTTGGACTTTAGGGTTTCATTAAATATTTGATTTCTCTTGGCCTTATTCTAAGACTCTTTGGAGCATTCACTTCAAATTCCTTCAACTTTGGATCCGTTTGTTTGAAGAAGCAACTTGCCTCCCACGGACTGAACACTCAGCAGAGTCACTTGCTGGCGCTTATTTTATTTATTTTTCATTATTATAAGATATAATTCTTTTCTATACACGAGGGTTCAAATGATATTGGTGTAACTTTTACTAGTAATATTTAGTAAAAATAACACTTATACATGTGTGATTTGAACCCTCTTCCTTTTTATATCATCTCATTATAAAAATAACATGTACTTTAACTATGTCTATATATTTGTACTCCTTATTTCTTATTTTACCTCCCGTACATATATCTTACGTTATATCAATTTATTTTTTAATTTATATATTTAATTATTATTTTAAAATTATTATAAATTTTATTAAAATTAATTATATATTTTTAATTTTTTAATTATTATTATTACATTTTTTTAAGTTTATTAAAATAAAAAGATATATATACATATAAATATAATAAAATTAAACATGAGAATTAAGATAGTATTTAATCAATGTAGTTAATGTAATATTTCTATAAATATTTAAATTAAAGTGTATTTTATTATATAGTATTAAGTATATTTATTAAATAAAATATATAATTATCAAGATATTATTTAATTGATGTGATTAATAAAATATTTTGATAACTATATAAATAAACTGTATTTTTGATAAAATATTATTTATCATATTTAATAAATATAATGCTATAATATGTATATTCAAAATACTTTTTTAAATAAATATATTTATATTAAAAATACAATTAATATAACTAATTTTATAAAATAAATTGGATAACTTTATTATATATATATATATACATATATAAATCTTTTGGACACTTGCCAATAATTAAAAATAAATCAATAATAATTAAGAGTGTGATAGAAAAAACATATTTAATATTAAATTAATATAAAAAAGTTAAATTAAAACAAATAAAAAATACTAAAACGTCAAATAAAATATAACGGAATAAAAAGCATGGACTTAGTTTTTGATTAAAAAAAAGAAATGAATCGCAGGAAAATATACGAATGTTAACGTGGAAGGATATCTTGGTTTATTTTATTTTATTTTTTACTGCGGAAGGATATCCATTTTTAAAATTAAAAGGTTAAGAGAATATAAAACGCACAATTCCAGTAAACGTGACGATAATTATTTCGAACAAATTAGCATTTCCGAAATAAAAAATGGAGACAAACAAGACACTGAGTCTCAGCTAATAATATCTAAAAACATTGAAAGACAAGTATTAATTTGTATATTTCCGATTTAAACAGTGATATCTTTCGGTTAAAATTCTAAATATACGATTGTATTAAATATTAAATATTAAATATTAAATATTAGAAGAGTGTACATGTTTTAACATGCATCAACTCGAAATTACCTCTTGTAATACATGAAATATATTTATATAAAAATTATGTAGTAACATTGAATTAAAAGAATTTTTATAAGATGTAGTTAATAAATTTTAGATTCAGTTCTAATAACTAGCTATTTTTACGTATAAAATTTGTCTTTATGCTTTTTACGTAATGATTTCCTATTACTCAATAAATCTCAATTCTGAAAAGAAGTCCACTATATGTATATATAAGTAATTTCATTTTGAATGTGCGCTCATGTATATGGTAGTAAAATATATAGCACCGAAAATTTCAATCTCAATTCCACAAGCCATGGAATCCAGAATCCCAGAAATTTCAACCAGCAAGATTAGTCACAAACTAAACTGTTCCTGTTTCTTCTGCATCTTGTCTGAAACCGTCCCTTCAGTGAGAAGAGCCAAAATTGCGCAATACTTCAAACAAATGCCTCTAAGAGACAACCAAGAACATGTCCTAGTCTTAAGTGGCCTTTGGAAAATCGCCATGACTAAACCAAACGACCCAGAATTTCCTTCCCTTGGCATCTTCACATGCATGGCCAAACTCATTAGTAAAGGTGTCACTCATAGAACTTGGCTTCTTAGGCACCAGAACATATACATACCCTATTATGCTGCGCATATCATTGGTTCCTATACCATAGAGAAACCCAAGTTTGCCAAAAAAGCTGTTAAGTCTTTTGTGGTTAAGCCCTTACTAGAACTGCTTCGAGGTAAGATAAGTTGGGTTGAACAAAGGGTCGCACTTAGAGCACTGGCTAATCTAGCCAGCCATGAAGCAACTTTTGAAGCTGTTAAAGTGCATGAAGTGGAAATCATAGAAGCAGCCATGAACATAGCTTCTACGTGCCTTAACAAGGTATATGATGTCTTTGTTGGGTTGAAAAAGTCACACAGGTTGAAGTACCATAGAAACCTTCTAACTAGGGGGGTTGGAGGCTTGGAATTGGAGAACATAAAGGCGGAGGAATGGGCCAGCCAGCTTCAATCTTGGTCTCTCTATCTTCTACACTGTTTTGCATGCAGAGAAAGATCTCTCAGGTTAATCTGCAAGAAGAGATTCTTGAAAGGCTTATGTGGAATGTGGGGGGGACTAACAAACCCTTCTTCACCAAGTGGAATAGGACTAGTGAAAACTCTTTGTCACACCCAAATGGGAAGAGAAAGCATAGCAGGTTTGCAAGAAGTGGTAGAGAGTTTGTGCAATGTGTCAAGATCTTCAGATGAAAGGCAACACATGGCTGTTGAAAGTCTTATGCAGCTTCTCATCGACCCGGTTACGAGATATAAAGTGCTAGACATGGTTGCTCCAGTGCTTGCTGATTTGGTTGAACTAAGAGACATCAAAGGGAAACATCACAAAGTTGGAAAAACAATCATGCATGTTCTCTTACAGGACTACCACAAAATCAAGCTTTGCAAGGTGAGTTTGAGTGAAAGAACAAGGAGAAGGTTAGAAGAGTTATTTGATTTAAAGGTGGAGAGAGTCAAGAGAGAGAAACTGACGAGTGTGCAAGAAATGAGAGAAAAAGAAGCCTTATCATGTGTCCTGAAACGAGAAGGGAGTGAGAGATTTTTTGCTGGGGAGGTTGAAAAAGCTGTGATGAAGTACTCAGAGGCTTTGGATTTGTGCCCTTTGAAACTAAGAAAAGAGAGGATTGTGCTTCATAGCAATAGAGCTCAGTGTTATTTGCTTCTCAAGGATGCAGAAGGTGCCATCAGTGATGCCACTAGAGCACTGTGCCTATCCAGTGTAGCGCGTCCTCACAGTAAGAGTTTGTGGAGAAGATCACAGGCTTATGACATGAAAGGGCTAGCTAACGAGAGCTTGATGGATTGTTTAAAGTTCATCAACACAAAGGGGTTCAAGATTCCGTACTATGCAGCACGATTCTTTAACAAGCAAATGAATAACACGTGGCTCTTTGCCTCAGCTAAGTCAAAGTGGTATAGAAAACGCGAAGAAATAAAAGAATTAAATGATGTTATGCATTTGAGACAGAAAACGAGGAGAAAAATGAAAGGTGAGTTCTTCACTGAAGTTTATGTTGTTTTCCTCTCTTTTTTGTGTCTCGTTTTAAGTTCCACACAATGCATGTCTACATTTATGGTGAATGGTCGATCTTAATTAGCTTTTCTCATGTTTGCAGTATAGGAATGAGTAACAATAATGTAGAACATTTCACTGAGAGAGGAGCATGGGAGAGAAGAAAGTCTAGAAGGACGAGTGGAGGTAGAAAAATAGTGAGTGGAAGTGTGAGAAGAAACTGACAGCGTGGAAAAAGGGTGAGGCATGAGCATGAAGTAATTTATTTTATATGCTAGCATGCACAGTATGTTTGCCTTCATTCACAAGAGAGGGTGAAAATGTTCTTCTATGATAATTGCTTTTGACAGTAAATTAGTAGTCATAAAAGAATGTGAAAAAGGAGAAGAGAAATATAGAATTTGATAAGATGGTTTTTTTAGGTAATTATGTTCAACATATGATCCGGGGTAACAAGTAAGACAGACTATTCATGTAAACCTCGTTGGTCTGAATTAGCATTTTATGCCGGTGCTGAATGCAAAAATTATGAAATAAGATAATATGCATGGAAAAAGTGTACATAAATTTACTGAAAATGAATGTGCTTGCTTGTTAGTACAAATTATTTAACATGTTTACATCATCATCTGTTATTAAGTAACATGATATTACCTACAGCCAAAAAAACAATATGGTATATTTTAATTAAAAAATGTGATTAATGTATCTTATAACCATAGTTGCTTTTCTTTCCAACAAACTTCTTAATTACAAGAAAAAATTATCTAAATGCAATGTTAGAAAGGGATAAAAAATGTGGTTTTATATCAAAATGAACATCAACGTGATTTGTTGACTAGAAGCTGAATTCTTTTCTAAACGTGTCCGTGAAATGCTGTTACAAAGGAGTTTATTTGTAGAGTTATATTTTTATACATTTTTATACTTGTTTAATAATGCTGTTTTTTTTTTCTCTGTAGCATCAATTATCTTGTCTTATTGTTATTATATTTCTCTCAATTTTCTATAATAATAGTAAAATACTCTTTCTTTTCTGTTTATCTCTCTCTTTATCGCATATTTTGTTGTATAAAAAACTTAAATACAATTTCTCTTGTCTTTATATGTTCTTACGAAAATGTTAGTATGCAATTCCAGAGTGTCTCATGTTTGTTGAAGAATATCAGGTTAATATTCTCCGAAACTCGTTGGCATAGCCAAGACATATTGGTTATTTTCAAAAGAATTATTGCCCTAGACAACCTATTCATTATACAGTTCAAACACGTAAATAGCATTTGAAAAGTGTGGTGCTGTCTCTCTTTCGAGACTACTATGGCTATGTTGTCGGAGGGAATGTTAATACTTAAATTTCAATCTCACATTGCTACTTTACATTTGTGGACCAGTGCCGACATTATATCAATTGATTTACGGATTGATAAACTTTATTAGGTATCGATACCACCACAACTGATGTTAAGCAGAAAATATATAGTAAATAAGCCAATAATGAATAAAGAAATTTCAGGGCCGTTGTTTTACCTGTCCCGCACCCATGCATGATGTATATTGAATAGCATAGTAGAAAAGAAAAATAAATCAACATTTTTTTAGAATAATTGAGAAGATATTTTTAAAGTTATATGCCAACGAAAAAGTTGAAAGATGCTTATGGTCAGATTAAATATTTCAATTATATAAAGTAACTTTTTTTGTTTGGTTTGATATTTCAGATGCAAATACTTTAGTAGGATATAAAATTAGGTAAGTAAAATTTAAGCTTGTTTGTTAAATTTTACTTTATCTTTTGCTATAAAATTCTAAGTATCTGCAATTCTCATCAGACTCAAACTAATATAAGTCGAGTACGATAAACTTATTTAAAAGGATAAAGTTCTTTTAATGCTTATTTTTTTGGTTCCCAAAAATTCAACTCTAAAAGTTCTTGTCACTTCAACCAATAGATATTGGTAAATTTATGTTAATCCCCCACACAACACACGCACACACATGCATATGCATATATATATATGGCTAGATCTAAGTTTACTTTTAATATTAAAATCATGTTATAAGGCTATTGTGTTCTGGATCTATGAATTTTGGTTTACCTTTTATTGCTTTATTTAATTTCTGTTTTATAAATTTTGTGAACTTTTATTTGGATCTAAAGATGGTCCATGGTGTTTCTGGAATGGGGCGCGATGCAGTAAGGCCTATGGAAAGGCAGTAAGTCAAGGAGTTTATGCGCTGACCGTAGATCACCATGAATGATTATCAGATCTGAAAACCTTTGTAAAGATTTCCTTGAAATGGTTTATTGGCTGGAAAACTCTGGATCTTCTGGTTCAGAAGAGTGTCTCCTGAACACCCCCAGAGAGACTCGTTACTGGGTCACCAACAACGCCACGAACTAAAAAAAAAAAAAAAAAAAAAAAAAGTTTTTCTGGGTAAAACAAGTTCATGATCCTTTACTCATCAGTAACTTTATATGATGATTTTGTATTAAAATCAACTTAGGTCTACCTATAAATTTTTATGGAACCGTATGAGGGTGATGATACTGGATTTATTTTTATCATGAGTAGCTTCCTTCGTTCTCTCTCTCGCCGTCTTACTGTCAAAGCATCCTCCTCCTCTTCTTCATCTTCCAAAAATCTACTCACTGAGCAAAACCAATCTATGGAGGAAATTCCTCCTAAAAACAATATCTTTGAAGAAGAAGTTTGTTTTGAAGATATTAATCAAGCAATCGACAACTGGGAAATCCCCAAAATCCCTCAAGATGAGCTTTACATCCCTGATGAAAACAAACATGTCCGCAGTTCTGAGTATATTATCAAGACTGCTGAAAACAATATCCCTTTGGATCCTCAAGCTGGTGAAGAATTTCACCTTCTCTCAAAGCAATCTCTTACCGAACACTCTAGGAAGTACAAGTACCTCCATATAGGTTGTGTCCAGGTAGCTGTTAAACCCCTCGTCCGAGAAGGGCTTAACGCTTCAATCCTCATGTGTCTTAGAGATATTAGGCACAATGATTTCCATGATTCCCTTATAGGAACCGTAGAAACAAGTTTAGGACATGGTCCTGTTTACTTCAATTGTTTTCCAAACAAAACTGTGAGTCTCTTAGACAGAAACGTCTTAGATTCATTATTTTTAAATATCAGATTGCATGGGTTAAACATGAAAGAAGGTTCTATCCCTGCAGCACTCCTGTTTAGGATCCAATACAAGGTTATGAACACTTGCAACTCAAGGGTTCTCCTAAAACAACCGATCGGGAAACCACTTTGTTTGTCACTGACATGGCAAAGGCCAACGTGGCTGTTCCCAAGCTTATAAAATGGGATGAAGTTGAATTACCCACATCCTGGCAAATCGATAAAGCAACCCCAACCTTGCCCAGACAAGCCCCTGAATTCCAAGAGATTAGGCAATCTGAGGCTGGTAAGGTAGAGATCATTTTTGATCGGAGAAATTCTTTTTCCACTAGATCTGAAGCTACTAGATCTGAGTACAATAGTGCTAGAAGATCTTTTTCTGTAGCATCCCAATCTTTTAGGAATCCTAGGATCATCATTCCTGAAACCAACCTTCAGGGTTTAGACAATTCTTCGTCTATCCCTAGATCAATCTATAGTAGGGCTGAAGAAGAAACCACAACTGAAATCCATTCCCCTACTCAATCTGAAATGCAATATGGTCATCTATGAATAGTTACACCATAGATAAACCATCCCTTCATAAGGAATTTTACTCTGATGTTTGGACAACTCAGAGGAAGTGGTTCCTTAGTAATTTTAAGGGTGACCGTAGGTTTGACATCATAGATTTATTCTATACCTTCCTCAATAATGTCCAAACCCATGTTTGTTTCTTCGATTGGTTAAATGTTTACCTTCGAAGGAATAATATCCACCCACCTTGGGTTATTACCATCACAGAAGACCTTTCTGTCAATACACTTACTGTTTGGCACCGTAAGGACGGGAAATTGGTCAAATCTGACCTTCCGCCTAACAGTAGTTATTTTATCCCAAACTTAGAGGACAAATACCTAGCTTCGCCCTTTAAGTATAAATCTGATGAAACCATAGGAGCTCAGGATATTAAAGCCCTTATGGAACAAAACAACTACACCAACAAGTACCTCCAAGTTCTAGGAGAAAATCTTGTTAGAAAACCTTCATCCTCTGGGACTAAGGATGATGATTCGGTTATCAAACCTTTTAGTCTTAACAGTCAGACTAAAAACAAATTTAGAGCCATCCATCTTAACTGGACTAAGTCTTTAGAAGAAACTAAAGAAGCCAAAAATAGCTCTATTATTATCCCTGATACCCCTAGTTCGTCTCAGGTCGGATCTGTCAAGACATGACCCGTCACTAGGAGTACCTCCCTAAAAGACCAATCCCTTAGGATTAACAAGCTAGGAACCTCTTCTATAGGATCTGATTCTGAAGTTACTGAACCCAGTAATAAGCCTGTTCTCCAGGTTAATCCTGTAATCACTAAGGCTGTGAACTGGAAGCAGCCATCCAAACTTTACTATAATCGGGCCACTGCCCCTGATCTCCTTCTTGAGGAAAGGAATGATCAAAGTTTTCGATCATTCAGTGCCACAAACATCTATGAATGGAATATAGATGGTTTAACCGAGTATAATATCCTCAGTACTCTCCAACATATGACAATGGTTTCTACAGCATATCAAACTGCTCTTGATAGTACTGATGATGCTATTGTTGAAATCCTGACGTCTGGTTTTTCTGGACAACTCAAAGGTTGGTGGGATAACTATGTTTCTGAAGAAGAAAAGCATGAAATTCTCACTGCCGTCAAAACTGATGCCGAGGGTAACATCATTACCACAGTTAAGGGTGATTCTATCCCCGATGCTGTAAATACCCTTATCATGGCCATTATCAAACATTTTATCGGAGATCCCAGTATTTGGAAGGACCGATCTGGTGAACTCCTGTCCAATCTTAAGTGTAGAACCTTAGGAGACTTTAGGTGGTATAAGGATACCTTCCTCACAAGAGTCTACACCCGGGATGATAGTAATCAACCATTCTGGAAAGAAAAATTCTTAGCTGGTCTCCCAAAATCTTTAGGAGATAAAGTTAGGGAGAAGATCAGATCCCAGTTTAATGGTGACATCCCTTACGGCTAGTTAAGTTATGGCAACCTCATAGCTTACGTCCAAAAGGTAGCCCTCAAAATCTGTCAAGATGACAAAATCCAGAAACAATTGGCCAAAGAGAAGGCCCAAAACCGCAAAGATTTGGGAAATTTTTGCCAGCAGTTTGGTCTTCCTTGTTCTAAGGATTCTGGTAAACCCACCAAACGCAGAAAATCCTCTAGGCTCCAATTGAGTAATTCTCACAAGCCTGGTAAAAGAACCCCTAGATTTAAGTCTAGACAAATCACTAACACAACCAGTAGGCCTCCTGTGGTTAAACCCACCCCTCGGGGCTTCAATCCTACCACAAACCCTAGGGAAACTAGGACTTGTTTCAAATGTGGTCGTAAAGGTCACTTAGCAAAATTCTGCAGAATCTCCTCTAAAGTTAGAGAACTTAATCTTGATTCTACCATCCAGGATCAGCTTAACAACCTTCTAATCAACTCCTCTGATAGTAGCAATGAAGATGTTGATACACCTATGTCTTCCTCCGAAGATATTCAAGCTGATGATGACCTTTCCTCCTCTAGTGACGAAAGCTCTGACTCTCCTCTCATCAATGTTATCCACAATGATGAGCAAAATCTTCTTCTTGATGTCTTAAAGTCCATTCAAGATCCCCATGAAAGAGATGATTATCTTGAAAAGCTCAAGACAATCCTCCATAAACCTAATAAGTCACAGCTTGATAATAGGTTTGTTAACAATAAGTTTGATCTTACTCAAACCCTCAAACGCCTTGAAAAAACTGCAGCTAAGCCAGTTACAATTCAAGACCTACAGATTGAAATCAGTTCTCTTAAATCTGAGGTTCGTGACCTCAAAAAGAAGCAACAGTTACATGAAACTTTCATATCTCAAATAACTGAAGCTTTTTCCGATAACGTGGTTCGGCATGACCATGACAATCCCAGTGATGACCATGATTCTGACCATGTCTCCACTGATGATGATACCCTCTTCAACGCTCTGATCAATCATTGTAGCATTCAAAAATTCTATATTGATGTTACTATTTCAGTCGAAGATTTTGTCTTAAAAACAATCGCTCTGTTTGACACTGGAGCTGATTCTAACTGTATTCTGGAAGGACTCATTCCAACAAAATACTTCCACAAAACCTCCGAGAAACTTAGGACTGCTAGTGGTTCTCGACTAGAAATCCAGTATAAGCTCCCTTCTGCAATCATTCAAAATGATAATCTCCAGGTTGAAACTCCATTTCTCCTGGTAAAAAATCTTAAGAATGATGTAATCCTTGGAACACCATTCATTAAATCCATTTTCCCTATTAAGATATCTGATGAAGGTATATCTACCCAATATCTAGGAAAAACAATCATGTTCAAATTTCTGAATAAACCCCTCTTTCGTAACATCAATCAGGTTGATAGAAAGCTTAATCAAATCAATTTCCTTAAGGAGGAAATCTCTTTCAAACATATCGAAAGTCAGCTTTCTCAAATCCATATCAAACAAAAGATTATGAGTCTTCATGATCGATTTCAATGTCATGTTTGTTCCGATCTTCCTAATGCTTTTTGGGATAGAAAGAAACATATGGTCAGCCTTCCTTATGAAAAGGATTTTACTGATAGGCAGATCCCAACCAAAGCCAGGCCAATCCAGATGAGTCATGAACTTGTCATCCACTGTCAAAAGGAGATCAACGATCTTATTTCCAAAGGTTTAATCCGGAAAAGCAAGAGTCCCTGGTCTTGTGCAGCCTTTTATGTCAACAAGGCTTCTGAAATCGAGCGGGGTGCTCCTAGGTTGGTCATCAACTATAAACCACTTAATCAAGCCCTTCAATGGATTAGATATCCAATTCCTAACAAGAAAGATCTTCTTTCCCGATTATATTCGGCAAAGATCTTTTCTAAATTCGACATGAAATCTGGATTTTGGCAAATCCAAATCAATCCCAGTGATCGCTACAAGACAGCCTTCACTGTCCCGTTTGGGCAATACGAATGGAACGTGATGCCCTTTGGTCTTAAGAATGCCCCTTCGGAGTTCCAAAATATCATGAATGATATTTTCAATCCATACTCAAATTTCTGCATTGTCTATATTGATGATGTTCTTATCTTCTCCTCATCCATTGATCAGCACTTCAAACATCTTGAAATATTTTTCAAGGTAATTAAACGAAATGGCCTTGCTGTTTCTAAAACCAAAATCTGTCTTTTTCAGACAAAGATCAAGTTTCTTGGTCATGAAATCTTTCAGGGAACTATCCGACCAATATGTAGAGTCATAGAGTTTGCTGATAAGTTTCCCAATCAAATTCTTGAGAAGACACAACTTCAAAGATTTCTTGGTTGTTTAAACTATGTTTTTGATTTTTTTTCCCCAACTCAGTAACATAATTAAACCTCTTCATGAAAGGCTCAAGAAATCTCCCCCTCCATGGACTACTGTCCATACCAATGTGGTCAGACAGATCAAACAGCAGGTTAAAGTTTTACCCTGTCTATACCTACCCAACCCCAATCTCCCAAAGATTGTCGAAACTGATGCCTCTGATATTGGTTATGGAGGTGTTCTCAAACAAGCCATGCATGATTCTGAAAATTGCATTGCTTTCACATCAAAACATTGGAACAAGGCCCAACAAAATTATTCTACTGTGAAAAAAGAAGTTTTGGCCATTGTACTATGTATTTCAAAATTTCAATCTGATTTGTTGAATCAAAAATTTTTAGTCCGTGTTGATTGTAAATCAGCCAAAGATATTTTGCAAAAAGATGTTAAAAATTTAGCATCAAAACAAATCTTTGCCCGCTGGCAAGCAATTTTAAGTGTTTTTGATTTTGACATTGAATATATCAAAGGCACCTCAAACACTTTACCTGACTATCTTACCCGTGAATTTCTACAGGGAAAGACAGAATGCAATGACGCCTAAATTAAGGCCGCGATCATCCTCTTCTAGGGGAAGGGGAAAGGGAATCGTTCTGGGCAAACCAAATCGCCCAGCAAAATCAGCATCCTCAATTGAGGATGACAAATCAATCAAGGTTTCCTCAGAAACCTCAGACAAAGGGTCATTAACCCGAGCTGGGTCATCTCAGCAAAACAAACCAATCGCTGGGTCATCTACTTAGCAAACCAAAGCAGGGTCATCTACCCATCAAACCAAGCCATCGGACTATGCCATGGCACTTCCAACCCTTCTAGCTCCTTCAGGATTGTGGGTTAACCAACCTCCCTTCCAAATCCTGGAAACAAATTTTTTCCAGAAGAACCTAATGACCTCTTCTGGGATCAAAACCTGAAATCAATTATTTCAGAAATTTCCAAATCAAAGGTAACTTTACATCCAAAAGAATTGGTCGAGCAGCCTCAACCAATCACCCAAAAACAACCTCCCAAGGCCTGGAAACAGATTCTTGCAGAAGAACCTGACCCATATCTGAAATCAATTATTTCAAAAATTTCCAAATCAGAAGACTTGGTTGAGCAGCCTCAGCCAGTTGCCCAAAAACAACCATCTTCCTATCTACCAAAAGAAGGAAGGTTTTATCCTACAATCCAAATGGAACCCGAATTTTGGGATCCAAATCCAAACAAGATTTGCGAAAAAATCCTTCCACCAGGTTTTCTTTTCAAACCCCTTAGTCTTATCAAGACAAGGAGATTTTACGAATTCATACTGGTGGATTCCAAATCTGTTTCAATTAAACACAATTTTGACAAAAATGATAACCAGCTTATCACGCACTCAACAATTCAAATCCTCAAAATTTTGACTTTCAAAGATTTTGACAATAAACCCAATCAAGTCAGAAAATTTTCTCAGCCATTTGACCCAATTGGGTACAATTACTGGGATTATCTTAATGCCTGGACAAATGTTTTTTGGTTTCAAAACAAACACCACAGGCACTCCTGGCTTATTTATTTTAAACAAAATATTCGGTATTTCTTTCCACAATGGTTCGCCGAGTGGTGGGAGTATTTTGGACCTATCCTGAGTATCCTTCCCCCAGACATCAGAGAAGGATATAATCAGTTCAAATCAAGGTTTGAAGAGGGGACCAGCCAGTTCCATACATCTCTTCATTTCTTCTCAAAGTTCTCTTTAGCTTGGATCTTTGCTTGGCAACACCAGTTCAAGAAGACCTCCAAGCTTCTTCCAATCTTAGGCAAGCAAGCCTCTGTCAAATGGTGGGATCAGTTTGATGCATCCCGAGCCAATACACAAGGAGTAGCGCTTTGGTTCCAAAAGAATCCAAAGAGCCTCAAGGCCGCTGATCCAGAAACTTGCCAGTTTCTTAATCGAAAGGCTAAGATCGCAGCAGCCCTTGCAGCATCCACAAATGATGAAGCTTTAGCGACAAATCTTCATCAAATTCTTGAACTCCTGCAGACAGACTCGGAGTCCAGTTCGTCGAAAGGAAAAGCCAAGAAGGAAGTCTCTTCTCCATCCTCTTCATCCGGGTCATATTTCCAGAATGAAGATGATTGCTTCGGAATCAACCTTGATGAAGCATCTGAAGAAGACTGAGTTCCTCCAATCGCTGTTAAAGCACTATTCCGGCTCTGAATATTGACGACATCTTGACGTCATCTTGACGAAAGAAGTCAACAACCCAGGGTCAACAATTACTGCTCATTTTGCGGAAGTGTACTGTTCACTGTAAGCGGAAGCGGAAGTGTACTGTTCACTGTAGCGGAAAACTCATTTTACTGTTGTAATAGT
Source organism: Cajanus cajan (assembly GCF_000230855.2). Taxonomy (NCBI): domain Eukaryota; kingdom Viridiplantae; phylum Streptophyta; class Magnoliopsida; order Fabales; family Fabaceae; genus Cajanus; species Cajanus cajan. Next base: position 50,199,790 of record NC_138521.1, read on the forward strand.
AATCACTGTTGTAATAGTAACTTTAAGTTTTCTATAAATTTGTATCCTGCCTAGAAGAGAGGCACCGGTTAGCGAAAAGAGAGTCTAGAGTGAGAACCTCCTCCTTCTCTCTTGCCTTTGTATCTTCTTGTTCAATCAATACAACAATTTTGTATTACTCTTTCTTCTACTTTTATTTCTTGCATCATAAAACTTTGTGAAAACCTGGGATTCGTAAGCCTGACTCGTCAGGTGTGCCCTTGATACCCAGTATTGTGCGGACTACCGCCGCGTAAATCTGGTTTTAATTGTTGCATGCTCATCTGCATATTCCTCCTTTCTCGTTTTCCCTAGATCCACCACCGGGACATCTGGTATATATATATATATATATATATATATTATTTTTTTTTCTTCTTTTCAATTGTATTTTTTTTTAATTTGTTGATTACAATATAGGCTATTAGTATAATTTGACTTAAATAAATCAAATATAAATTATATATTAAAGAAATAAATTAAAGTATAAACGTATTTCAGCTTTAAAATGTTAGATTTGAATGATGCTAATTTTATTTATGTTTAAATATGTTAAGTCTCTCAAATTTATAATAAATTTATTTTAATTCTTTAAATTTAAATTTGGTCTTTTTAGTTCTTTAAACTTTAAAATATCTTCTTTTAATTTCTCGAGTTACTAATACTATATATGATAATAATAAATTTAAATAATTATGTAATGTTAATTAAATTTAATATAATATTTTTTTACTTACATGAACATCAATAAATAAATTTTGTACAATAATATTTGATAGATATTAAACAAAATTTGAATATAAAAATAAAATAAAATTTTTTAAATTTAAAAAACTAAAAAAAAATATATCTAAAACATCGTATTTATTATCTTTTATTATTCTACTCAAGTCTTCTCCCTGTTAAGTGACATGGACGCCATAAACAATGAATGTTATTATTAGTGTATGAAACTTGAGAAAACATTCAGAGCACGAGAACAGTTCATAAAAAGGATAAAACAAGTTGGTGGTGTTTAATCGTAAGATATTCCCCTATCAATATTATTATATGACCTCTTGCAAAATCCACAGATCTTTTTTCAGTAAAGTTGGATTTATGCGCCTTATCTGACCTAACCTGTTTTGGTTTTTTCTGCGCACTGAACAATAAAATACTACTGACAGACTGACATCTCAATCATGGACGTATACCTACCCTTGAGGTATTACGAGAATAGTGTATAGCTAGAACAGGGAAAAAATGGAAGGTTGAAAAAGATAGAATGTAAGGAATTATGATAGAACCGATGAATTATGATAGAACCGATGTCGCTGCCAACGATTTAACAAGTAAAACACGAACAGAAAGCATGCGTCTTTTATCACTCTTTATTGGGACCGAGCGAGAGGACCAGCTAGGTAAGTAGTGATTGTTGAAAAAAAGGTGAAGAGAAATGGTAATTTTTCATCCAATGCTATAATAACTTTATTGTATAATCTCTAACATATGGTTACAGTATACAAAACCGTCACAGTTAATATGCAATTAACTCACACGGTCATAATTACAGGAGTTCAATCATCAGAAAAATTCAAAGCAGCAACAACTGAACCTGTTGTTGCAAAAGTTGACGTAATATCAGGATAGTCTTTCCATGAGGTTGTCATCTTCAGAGATGGGTACAGCCACGTTTTAACCGAATCCACAAAGGAGTTTGGATCTAAGTTCAAAATGGCTTCCCAATCAACCTGTAAGCCCTGTGGAATGCTTCCTGTGAACTCCATATTCGCAGCTAGTAACAAGCCCAGCATAACTATAAATCCAACTGCAGCAGATCCCCTAGACAGTGGCATGAAGTTATACCTGAAAAGCAGTTCAATCAGATTGACACAAATGATTTTCAAATGCTCAAAATCAAATATAATTTACCCGTTTTGCAAATGTCATACCAGTAATATGTCATCCTCAAAATTGCATCTCGCACGTTTTCAAGCATGTTGAAATCAGTAGACCCATAATTTTCACCACAGTAAGCATTGCATAGAGTCTGATACAACAGTTCCAAGATGCATACAAGGTTAAATATTACAATTCATCTGATAACTTGAGCCATAAATAACGAAAACATGTTTTCAAATGAAATTTCAAGAATAAAAAATATCTGCTTGAAAATTTCTAAAGTTGACAAAGGCCATGGAAATATTAACAATGATTGAATGACACAAATGGCATGAGAATGAGATCACTGGTAAGGATGTTAAATAAACATTCTTACTTTAGAAATAAGCCACAAAATGGCCATATAAAGGGGCATATCTATCACTATCAGCAATTCAACACAGCTAAATTATATACTAAAAGTGGTTCAGTATGAGAAACATACTTCCCATGCCATTGCCATTTCTTCGTCAAAATCTTCCCATCTGGCAGGTGTACAAGGTGTTCTGATTGCAAAGTCAAAACCGTGCTCCCCCCTGAAAAACATGTTCAGTTTCCCAATAAATTACAGGCGTGTTAAAAGTAAAATTTTACAACCATGAAAAGAAAATGTGGAAGACGATAACTTGAAATTTTTGCCAGGATAGTATCTAGCTTACATTTTTACAAGGGTTATCCTAGTCCCTTCAAGCTGCTTCCTGAAGAAACAATAGCATCCAAAAAGTAAACATTAAAGAAGCTACATGTTTCCAGACAATGTTAGCACTGTGGACTCTTACCCTTCAAATGCAGTACTGTTGCACCAGGTAGCCAACCAAAAATCCTCACCAACAACTTTATAAAGATCAGAGCATGATTTTGCATGCATAATCTGCATATAAATCATTAAAGTTTCCGTTCTCATAAAAGGATAGACTTCTTAAGTACAAAAATATTGTTCTTCAAACCATTATAAAACAAAATAAATGTAACATCAGCAAGGGACTCTGATTAAATTAAAATTTGATATTATTCAAAAGCAAGAGAAAAGAATCTGGAACCCAGTCTATCATGCAACTTTCTTAGGTACACATTCAACCTATCTAATGATAACAATGGTTGCTGTGTGCTGTAGTACTTTGATTATCCTGACATGTTGTGTGTGCACGTAGAAACCAGGTCTACTAAAAATTCAATTTATAAAGAATAAAATATGCCTATCCTGCAAGTACAACTTCAGTGTATCACCCAGCCAAACAATGGCATAAGAAGTTCACTGCTGACATGAAACAAGAAAAATAGAACTTGTCCAAAGTCACACCTTTTGGGGTTAAAAGTCATGGAGGGGGCCTTTTGCATAGAGTAAATCAAGCAATGTTTAAAGGAAAGAGGCACAACATATTGAAATCAACAATCAACAACATACCTCTTCTAGTTTCCCATCATCGGAAAGATGAATGATGTTATCTGTTTTGCTGCGGACATATGATCTCTCTTTCATTACAGTCTTTGCAATTACTAATATCCTGTGAAATTTAAAAATATCAATAATTTTCAAAGCCAATCTTCTACGGTACAACAAAAACAACCAAGCCTTTTCCCTCCACAAGGGGTTGGTTACATGTATCAATGATGTCATAATGTTCCTTTCAAAGCCAGTCTACTAATATGGAATAAAATAAATCAATTAAAACAGGATGTTCACCTTTCATAATTAGGAAAGTAACGGACAACTTTGGCTTGCCCAAGAATCATAGGTGTGTGAGAACCAAATCCAGAATTAAACTCTTCACTGCTGTGCAAAACAAAAATAAATAAATTCAAAATCCAACACAAGGTCTTAAGTCCAACTCTTTAATAATCTGAGGAAAAACCAGGCACATAAATCAATATTGCTATGAGACTGGCAATCAATAAAGGCAGAAACTTATCCAACCAGGACCAATATAATTCTGAGCCTACTATCATAAATAAAGTATATACCTCACAATAAAAGAACATGACCTTTTTGATTACATAATTTGAATAAATGTAAAATCACTCTTAGCAATACAATCCGCAAAAGTGAAAGAACTAAAAGTGGAAAATAATATGAAGGTTAAATATACTTTGTCACCCTAGTTCCACTGATAATTCATTTTCCTCCTTTCAACAGTAAAACTTGAGTCATCCAAGTTTTAAAAGTAAGGGCAGTTCTGTACTTTATTTTGGTCCTTAATGGAATAATAAATTGCTGCAGTTTTTTGTTTAAGTTTAAGCAAAAAAATCAACTTAGCTAACAAAATTTCTGTGGTATCTCTGTATCAAACAAATCTAAAACCACACAAAATAACAATAACAACAACAACAACAAAAAGCATTTGCAAAAGGACAGCAGAGGTGGAGATAAAATGAAAATCTATGTATACCCTGAATATAAATATTAGATCTGAAAGATTGTAAAATTTGAGCAATAAATCATGTATACACAGAATGTGCTGTGCTCTAATAGAATACTTAGCCCAAAGATGGGATACCTTAGTTTGTTCACCCACACAACAGGATCACAAGGCTCAGAAATCTGCCTCCATCTAACAGCTACTGAGTAAACATCATGCCATGACAATGTACGGCTGGATGATCTATCATCAACAGTTCCATTTAAAGATGTTACCAAGGTGCTGCTTGTACTACAACCAGCACCTCCTCTATTTTGGCTGGGCATATTAATTCTTTCCCTTCTCCTGGCTCTTTTTCCATTCTTTGAGTTTCCTTTAGTTGAATATTTCCATTCAGCATGCAGGGAACGCCAAGCCTTTGAGACCTTTTGTGCAATTTCAATTGCAGCAAGTCCAGCCATTCGATGCTGACAATAAGGAAATATTAACATACAGATATAGACAGGTTAAAAAGATGATATTACCAACAATAATGAGAATATCCTAAATTTTTCGTTGGATGCAAGTCACTTTAAAATGAAAGCGTGAAATTATAAAGGAAAAATATATCATAACTTGCACATATCTAGAATAAAGAGTCCAGAAGTTAATTGAAAGCCAACATAAATTATATGATTCTATGAAAATAGCATGTTTTTACTTTGGGAAATAAAATTAAAAATAAAAGGTTTCTTTGATTTTACAACATGATATGAACAAGGATCAGATTTTTTTGGATGCAACAAAATCCTTTTCTAGATCTATTAGAGCAAAGAAAAGTATAATATGGCACACCAAAGACCATTGGGAAATAAAAAGGGCCCTCAGAAGAATTTGTTGAAAAAGAAAGGAAATGACTACAATAAAATCAATAAGTCACAAGATATAGAAGAGCAGAAAATCAGAAATAGCTTTACCTGACGTTTATTAAGTAGGAATCCTGGACAATCATATTGGATTTTCATGCCAATGGAATCTGAAGCGAGTAGAAGAGCAGCCTTCTGCTTGGTAATAGTAAACTCTTGCTTTTTAAGCTTTCCCTTTCTTAACGACTCACGTAAAGGAGGTTGCCTGAAAACCTTTTCGCATACATTCTTTGGATGCAATTTCTTGCACCAGTATTCCTGAATATAATGAAGATACAAATAACTATCCTAGAAATGGGAATCTATACTCATGCTTTACAAAATGTGAATAACCAAGTACAACATGATTTAAAACCTACTAGCTAAACATCATTTTAAACCCACATTAAATTCCCCATACGCATTTTTGTAAAAATCTTAGATTTTCTTTTATTCTTCCTGTTTTTATGATAAGCGGCCTACTTTACACACATGACCACTATCAACACATAGCTACCAAGAAATCCTAAAGTCAAGTAAACAGGGATTTCCAATTAAGACGCATTTGAATTAAAAAAAAAAAAAAAAAGATGAGAAGTAACAAGGAAAGTAAAATTGTTTGCAAAAATTTTACCTTAAAAAGTGCATCAATATCCCCATCAATATCAAAACAGCAAAAATCACCATTAAATTTTGAGGCTGTGTACAGAGCAATCTCTTTCTGCAAAAGAAAAAAGGGTTGAAGCACATCATAGAACTAGGCTCTTGATGGATGAAACTTAATAGTACAATATTAATTCCCGTAGCACCAATAGCACATAAATCAGGAGAATTTTATTATTCCCAAAAATGTGGACAGAACTATTTAGTTATATGTAGCTGAATCAAGGGAAGGCAAGTTCTAAAGTGTCTCAATGTTGACATAACTAAGCAACAGAGGAACTAAAGCAGAAGGGAGCAGAATTATTTCAGAACATGCCAACACAATTTCACATGTCCAAATTAGCATACTAGCAATTTTTATATTGGTAGTGCTATAATCTCCTGCTCTAAATGAATGTTCACTGTGACATGTCACTACTCAATACTGTCAACATTGTGTCACTGATAGTAGATCTTGTAGCATAGAAGGAAATTTATTTATATTCCATTTGATCAGTAGAATAAGATAAGATAAAAACAGATGAGGTACAAAGATGCTATTTCAATAAAAGATACCTGATAAAAGGCAAGGCATTGGAGCACGAACTTGTCTATTGAATCGAGTTCCAAATCCAGTGCAGCATCATAATCCTTGACCTGAGACCATTAAAAAATGTTGTAGCATGACAAACATAAACCAATATTGCACCCAAAAATTAAATTAAAAAAATTCATACTGCTTCTTTGTATTGTCCAACAGCATGGTAGCAGGAAGCTCGTAAATACAAACATTCAATGTTGCTGCCATCAATGCTCAATCCCGTTGTCAAATCCTTGATAGCCTTTCTGTACAGCCAAACCCAAGTTAAACATAAAATCAACTAACAGAACAGAGTACCAAACTGAAAATTTTAACATCAATGATTGGTGTGAAATATTTAAAAGCAATTTACATGGACCTTAGGTGCCATTATAAATTCAAACTCAACAAATCATTATAGTTATACTTTTACCAGTACCCATTGTCACCCATTGTCAAATAATTCATCCACTTTATCACTCTAAAATCCTAGATTGTGAATCAAAATAGCTGTGCCAGTAGCTGACCATTTAACTCCCTTAAATTCTAGAAATTGAGTTTAAGACTTCAGTAATACTCACAATCACAACATAAATCTTCCTGAGTGCTTGTTCTCTAATACAAACCTAAATTTTCAAAATAGAAAATGAAACTCTTATGAGATTCCATCTCAACTATTGCAAAACAGTAAGTAATCTAAGTTCCAGACATGATCTTTCCTTAATTCCTAAAACCAGTATTACCAACTATTCTTATACTCATGATCTTTCCATATCTGTTAGTGAGAGTGCTGTTATATCTTACTAGGGGGAAAAGAGGCACTTTGTGCCACTCTATTTTTTAAAATAAAATAAAACAAAACAAAAAGAGATAATACAGTGGGTGGTTACTTAAAAGGGTGCATGTGAGATGTTTATAGTGAAGTAAAAAAAGAAGGAAGTAACTAAATTAAAAAAAAAATTGGAACAGATAATTATAACTTATAAGGACAAATGATCCAAAAATGCATACACCAAAAAGAGATATCCCCTTTATTATTAGTATGGGTATAGAAGTATAGATACTAGTGTTCATGGACCAAATCCTCAAGACTCATGACAAGTAAAAATGTCACTTCAAATAAATATTCAACTCCAATTGATCAGCAAGTATGGCTGTACAAATACCTGTGCTCACCCATTGCATGGAACAGAAGGCCACGCAAATGATAAGCTCTTGCAAACCTAACATCAAAATGCAAAAGCAAACAAACTTGGGTAAAGAGAATAGGCACAAAGTACATCAGGTAGAAGAAGCCCACAGAAAAAAATGCTGATACAAGACAATTACCTCCCATCAATTTGTAACATCTTATCTAGACATTCTTGAGCTTTTGTTGGCTGTGCTAAATCATGATAGAACTGCACAATAACCACACATTCAGAACAACATTACCAATTAAACTTATCCAACAGGAAAGGAAACCTTTAAGCCCAAACTGATAATTAGGCAGAAAAGGAGCAGCATACTTATAGCTATTAGTATTAACCTATGGCTGCTAGATTTTGATAGTGTTGCCAAATACATATTCAGACCAAAGATTAAGCTATTAACCTATGATTGCTAAATCTTTGATAAAACCGTTAAATACATATTCGGACCAAAGCTAGCAAGAAAAATCATCTAACAACAACTGTAATGGGTACTTCAAGTCAAGTTGAATAAGTAAATTGAATTACAGGCAGACAGAAATGACATGGATGAAAGCAGTGAAGCCAGATATGAGATAACAGGGCGAATTCAAGAATAAAACTAAACATATTTGAAGTATACATTCATTTATTTAATATGATCAAACTATTAGTGCGGTATGGTTATGATAGACAATAGACACCTGAGTCAGATGTGCCCATGCTTCAAGGAAATTTTTGTCAAGTTGAAGTGATTTCAGATGAGCTTCCTCAGCTTTCTTGTATTCACCAATTGAAGATAATGCTAAACCCTGTAAAGTCAATTTGTTCAGCGAAAGACAGAAGAGACCTTCCATATAAGATCTGAAAAAACAACATCAAAGTCAAAAATCAATGAGGATTCAAGTATTAACATTCAAGGCCCACCAAATATGTGTAAGCAGATGTATTATCCTTATCTAGCTTCACACAAGCTGAAAGGTCTTCAACAGCTGCATCAAACTCTTTAAATTTGAAATTGACAATTCCTGCATTGAAATTTAAGTATGACATACATTAGTCTTGAAAAATAAGGGTTCAACTGTTCCAACACTAGTTGTGGAAACAAAATATCTCCCTATTCTAAGCTATAATCCCTTGATTTGTTGGAACTTCCTAATTTAAATTATAGTCTATTTTATATATTAGAAAATAATACAGATCCTAACAGATACATTCCTAAAATAGTACAGAAACCCACAAAGTAATGCCTAGTCCAGTCTAGAGTAGCTTAGTTACAACAGACTGGCAACAAACTAAATAACTAAACACGAGAGTATACCAAGAAAAAAAATACAAGAGTAAAATCCTATACTCTAATAAGAAATGGTTTTTTTGAAGAAAAAATTTAAACAAATGGGCCTGTAATATCATCTATGTACACATGGATGGGCATCCAGTAATGGAAACATAAATAAATCTAGTAATTCCAAATTAGTTAATGCTTCATTGGAAATGTATGCTTGCACAAGATATATTAAGGGTAAAAAATAAAAACAATAATCATGCCCATGCTACAGAAAACTAATCTATTTCTCTGTCTGAACTTCTAGAAATTACCACAACATACATGCACCTACTGTTGCAGCAACAAAGTAAGCAAAATATAGGCATACTTAATTATTCCAGTCCAGCACAAATCAATTATCCAAATATCAAACTAGTTAAAGACAAGCTACCTCTCTCATGTAAAATATCTGCTGTGTCAGGTTCGAATTCTAATGCCTTGGTCAAGTCCTCAATAGCCTGATATCCATATCAAGAGAGGGGGGAAACAGCAATGGTCACCTTTACATGTTGATATTTGCACCAAAGCATATAAAAAATATTTTAATCTTTTCATATCTCCAACTTCTTATACAAATCACATAAGCTCTTGTAGATCACACATAGAGACTTCAATAACATTGAATCTAGCAAGATAAAAGGACCACAGAATTCTTGATAACCACATTAGTTTAGTGATAAGTGCTATGATTTCATTAAGTTTATGGCCTAATTTGAAGCACTTAAATCAAGTTTCCTTGCTTTAGATCTTTTTTTTTAACTCAAAACATATCTAAATTGTTAGGTGATCACCTTTTGTCTTTGAATCATGTTTTTAGGTAACTCACAAGTATTTGGTTGTTATTTTGTAGTTTGGGAGAAAGTTAGGAAAGGAGGAAGGAAGCCAAGGACAAAGTGATGAACTCAAAGTAGAAGAAATTTTTGCTTAAGTCTCCAGGCTAAGCCTCAGATCCACGCTTAGCCTTAGCTTGGCAGAGAATCACTGGAACAAAATTTAATCCTCAAGCTGAGCGTGGAATTGGCGCTGAGCGTGAGAGTCCTAGAAACTCATTTCTTTCCAGACCTATCCGCAAGCTTAGCATGGCATCTCACTCTAAGTGTGGATTGTGCTAACATGTCATTATTTACATAAGACAAAAGCTTTTATGACCTAAAAGAGGATATTTTCGAGGAGAAAGCAAAGAGGAATCATTCTTGGAGTTTGTGTGGCGGCTGGAGAGCTCTGGAACCTTCAAGATCAAGCTTCTTCCTTTCTTCATCATTTGTAAAGTTCTACATGTCTATGTGTAGCTAACTTCACCCTTGTTGGGGTTTGATGTAACCAAACCCATTCTCATGTGTAAACTCTAAGTAATCAATCTCAGTTGTTATTCAGTTTTATTGCTCTGTTTTTGTGCATAATGCTTTTTATGGCTTGATCACCCTTAACTTGAACTAGAGGTTTTTAAAAGATTGAGAAATGATTTTAAACCTTTGAAATGAAATAGAGCAGCTAATGGTGCTTATTGCTAGAGATAGAGTAAATGTCATTGGTCTTTCTTAAGCTCTAGTTTTTAAAGCTGGTTTCTTGGTTAAACTATGCAAGAGATTGATAGTTTAAGTGAGCAACTTAGATGCCAACTTATAAGAGATTAGGGTTGGTTATTTTTTAGAGTGATTGATAAATTCCGAATGATAACTATTGTGAGCTTAGTGATAACCATAAGAGGAAGGTTTAGTGAAGTCAAACCCCAACATTTATTAATATTGCATTAGAATCAAGTTTTGCACTCTAAGAATTTACCAAAATACCAAAAAGAATTCTTATTATTTGCTTACATTATTTACTGCAACAAATTGCACTTTTATTGCTTTCCGGTAGCTTAATTAGTATAACAAGTGAATTTGTAAAGTGTTACGCAAGTCCCTTGGGAGACGATACTCATACTTTCATTGAACTACTTATACGATTTGGTACACTTGCCAAGGGAGATAACATTTAGCACCAACACAATTAAGTGTTCAATTATTAAACTAAAATCCTAAGGCTTACCATGGCAATGCTAAATAGTACTTGAACAAGACTTAGCATAAAAAAAGGAAACAAAGAAATTTCCTTCACATTTTCATTATCTGTAATAGAACTGATTATTTCATAAAGTATATAAACAAAGGGTTGCTGATGCAGACTCCCAACCTTGATAGTTTCAACATGTTAGACAGATACTAAGTTCTAAGAAGTGGTCAGTGCTCACCTCAACAAACTCTCCCAAGGCTGCTCTGGCCTGACCTCTTCTTTTCCATGCCTCACCAGCCAATGGATTAAATTGTATAGCCTAATACATACATGTAAACTATTTACATATAGATAAATACAATATCTCTATAGCCTATATACACCTGTTAGACAGTGTTCATTCAAATACCTTTGTAAAATCAGCTATAGCAGCATCAAGTTCCTTCTGGAATGCATATGCTGTACCTCTTCCTATTAGTGCCTCAGGATAAGCTGGGTCCTTTTTCAGTATCTGCATAAATGATGGGGGAAGACCATATTATGTTATTTAATAGTAGGAAAGAAAAAAGAGAGAGAACAAGATAAAAAAGGCATGAAACGATGAAACCAAGATAATCACTAGTTAGGACAATTTTTCACCTTGTCAAAAATGGATACGGCATGAGCATATTTTCCTTCATTAACCTGAAAAGGAAACATAATATCAAATATGCTCTTAAAATAATAAATACAACAACACAGAAGTTATTATACAATTTACTTATTCAATTAAAAGCATGGAAACAAACCTCAGCTATACCCCTTGAGAGTCGAAAATCTACACTAATTGAATTTGTATTTGAAATCCGAGCGACGCAGAACTTATTATCTTTCCTTGCTTCACCTTTTCTTTCATCAGAAAATATAAACTTACTAATTGGGTTTCTAAAATTTTCAGGGATATTAACTGAGACACCACTATTGGTAGATACTTTTTCACATGATTCTGAGGCATCGCTTGAGTCATTGCATGATTCAGAATTGTAACTAAGTGTATCAAGAACATCATGGCTTCCATTTACTTGGCCATCAGATTTATTAGAATCCCTATCCTCATCACGTGATTCAATTTTTAAGTCAAAATTATCAGCCGACTTCAGGCATTTCTCAGATTTATCACTAGCATCAGCACAAGATTCAGCCTGAGAGCCCAACATATGTTGGATCTTACAAGTTTCAGTCGAGCTCTCATTACTCAGAGTATCTGGTTTGGTTTGCGGCATGGATGGCCTATGGATTTCACTTTCACACAGTGCATTGTTGCTGTGTTTTGCTGTTTCCACAAGCTCTTCAAGTTCTAGCAGCTGTTTCAAATCTGCAGACTGATGCAGAGCATGTTCATAGCCCTGCTCCCACACCAACAGAGCATTTTCTTTCCTTCCCAACAGAGAGAGTGCAGAACCTAGATAACAGAATAAACCAGCCCTAAGTTCATAAAAGATAAGACATACGTTGTGCATGAGAAGATTTCGTTAAAACCTTCACCGTAAACTAAAAGTCATGCAACAATCAACAATATTCTTCATCGGAGATAAAATGCCTTTTCTCTCGGCCACATTGGTTTCAGATTATAATAATTGTTAAACTATTCAATCTATTTAATTGATCAGAGGATCGCATGTCTGAAAAACCCCAGGGGAACTAGTCAGATAAAGTCAAAAAGCGGCTCAGTGAATTTCCAAGGCGATATACACTAGAAAAATAGGCTAATAGATTGCGTTTTTCTCAAACCTAACTAGTTCAATTCAATTACCAATTCCAAAAAACACGCAAACAGGATAGGCAATAAGAGCACATATTGAATTACAGCAAAAGACGGCATGAAGTCGAATTTCGACAGGGGAGAAGAGAACCTTTGAGAATATAAGCTTGAAGAAGCGTAGGGTCAAGCTGAAGCGCTCTATCGCAATCCTTAATCACGTGCTTGTGAAGCTCTAATTTGCTGTAACAGAAGGCTCGGTTGCTGAAAGCAACAATCGGAAGAAGATCGGGCGTCACAATTAGCACCGTGTACGAATATGCGAAGCATTGAGAATAATGCACGAGAGAAAAACGGGAAGTGAAATAGGACCGAATACCATAGGTCTTGGATTGCGCCGGAGTGAGAAATGAGGGAATCGAGGATTCGAATGGCCTTGGACCAGTCCTTGGAGGCGCAGAGCCTGGCCAACTCGACGCGTTCTGAGGTAGCAGGAGGAGCCATGGGGCATGAGCATGTGACGTGCACGTGCTTGTTCTGAGCCTGGTTCGGAGTTTGAACAGGGACGAATAAAAGGGAATTGGGGCAGGAAATGCAGTTGCGTTGGTTGCGCGGTGATGAAATGAAGAAGACACCCGATGGTGGTTAAAGTGTGCCGACCTTGGGAAATTGGATTGAGAAAGAGGAGAGAGAGGGGAGGAAGGCGAGTGCCTAAAGAGTAACGGTGCTTCGAACGACTGCTCACGTGCCCCGCACGACGTGTAAATCCTTTTTTTTTTTTTTGTTAACTGCCACTTTTATTTGTTAACGAGCAAAAATATTTGGCTTAAATGTAATTTTTTGTCACTCATTTTATGATTTTACAAATTTTATTATTTAACTTTTAAAATTTTATTATTTTTTAGTTGATCTTATTATGTCATTAAGTAATTATTGATGTAATATATTAATTATTGATGTGACATATTAACTGTTAATATTAAATATCACGTATTAAATATGGATCGATGAAGTGGTAAATAAATGACAATATCACATAATGTATCACGTTAGTTGTCAATATGCTACTTAATAGTTAATATGTTACATCAGCAATTAACGCGTTATCTCAATAATCAACTAACGATATTCAATAGTGAATCGTTGACGTGATAAAATATGCAAAAAAATTAAAGTTAAATGCTAAAATGTGTATATTCAAAAGTTGGGTAGTAAAACCCATAAAATCATTGAATATGAGTGGGAAAAATTGATCAATTAAGACTAAATTTGTCTTTTAGGGTTTTCATTCTCATAAATTCAAAGAGCACTCCTTTAAGAAATCTTTCAAGTTTTAGAACCTAATTTTGTTTTTTTGTTTTCTATCTATTGGAACTCTTGTTTTTGTTGAAGTCATTGCCCTCGAGAACGAAGAATCGTAAGAAAATTGTTGTTCCTCTTACAACCTTTTGTCGTATTGTTTCTTCCAAAGTTGAGTGAGATTGTCTTGCTTTTAGATGTGACATAAGTTGTGGATAGAAAGATTTTCTCTAACCCTCAATTATTTGCTATTTTGTGTTTGTGTGCGAGGGGAATGTAATGTTCCCCAAATTCCTAACATGTGTAATTTCTAAATTGAACATGTAATGTGATTTTTGATATTTTGGTATGTATTGATTTTTATTGAATCTTAGATGTGATTTGATAGTATGTTCGTATCTTTTCTTTGAATTGTTGTGGTAATGTGCTTAATTAGTAAGTCATAATTGACTATGAATATGTGGTAAAATGTCTTCAAGAGAACTTATGGTGATTAGGTATAATGGTTAGTTTTGTAAGAACCCTAATAAGTGGAAAAACCTAATTTGCAAAAAATTTTGTATTGTCGCTGCTAAGCACAAAAATCCTATTTTAGTAAGAAAGTCTTAATGAACCTTGCATATTTGATGTTGAGCAAGAACAAACTCTCAATAAGTGTGATAATCATAGAGAGTCACAAGAATATGACGTTAGGTGATAGTGAACTCTCACTAGCGTGAGAGTCACAAAGAGCCTTTTGAGTTTTGATGCCAAGTATAGGAAGACCTACTCAAAGAAAGGGAGCCATAAAGAGCCACTAGAGTCCTAATGCTAAGCATGAAAGTTCCCGACTAAGTGTGACAACAACAAAGGGTATTGTAGGTTGAGCATTAAGCGAGGCAATGGTCTCACTAAGCGAGGGAAAGAAAAGTTGAAAATTTGAAATGATCACACTTAACATGCATGAATTTGCACTAAGAGTAGGTTAGTTACCAAGCAAGGTTGTCTTTGCTAAGCGAGAGTGTATATAATGAATAAATAATGATTGCTTTGAAAATGTTGATTTGTTAAAGATATGGTGTTTAATATTTATGATAGATATGAATTGTGGTGATATATAAGACACATAAAATCATTGTAACAAGTTACCTAGCTTGTGAAAGGCAAACTAGGCTCAATGTTGTCTTGTAAAAATAGTGTATATTCATTAAGACATGCATCATGACAATGTAATTTTTATGGGGAAGGTAGTTATTAATATGGGTGGTGGAGGTCATGATAGGATTAGCTTAGACTTTGAGGGTGAGTATACTTGGTGTGGAAACCCCCATGACTTATGTAAATCCCATAGGACTAGAGCGTACTTGCAAAGTTGGGTAATCCTGACTAGTCATTAAGGATGAGAATAGGCTATAAATGGGGGTCTATGACTTAACCTCTTTAAAGTTTGACTTCTTTTTAATAAATAGGTCAAATTTAAGCTTAAAAAAAACTTATTTATTTAAAAAAAATTGGACTAAGACTTATAAATTTTTTTGTTAGGCTTAATAAGTTAACCTATTTATTTGTATAACAATAAAAAATTGATATATATATATATATATATATATATATATATATATATATATATATTATTAACAATATAAATAAATAAATTTATAAAACAAAAGCAAATCATCTATATTTTTTTATCACTTCACTTAAACATTTTATTGTTTTATTCATACAAAATCAAGAAATCATAAATAAAAATCCTAATAGTCACGTCTATTGTACATCATTGTACATGAGTGTATATAAATTGTTCCTTTAACATAAAATGATTCTTTTTATTCCCTTTATGTGACATTGTATATGTACCCCTAGATCATCTCATGTATAATGAGTATTTTTTTTAATTTGTTATCATAACTATTTTATTTTTAAAATAAATAAATTATTTAGAATATGCTAAATGAGAAATGAGAAATATTAAAAAACTTTGGATAAAAATAAGATTACCTTCACCTCCAATGGATTATGTGATAATATTGGATTGTTTGAAAGGGCTCATAAGCTTGCATAGTACTATTATTCCATTTTTGTTGTGGGTCACATGGAAGTCTTGAAATAAGGTGGTTTTTGAAGTGATGTTGAATACATTACATACTTTCATCGCCAAGGTGTGTGTGGAACACAATGCATGCCAGAGGGTGTTTCACAAGGCCAACTTGGATAACAGGTCGAATATCATACATTATTTGCTGATTTGGGAGGCATCGAATCCATCTTAGGTAATGTTGAAAGTAGATGGTAGCACTCTTCAAAATCCTAGTTGTGTTGGGTTTGGAGGATTGGTGTGGGACTTGGATGGTCAATTTTTACTTGGATTCTTTGGAAACCTTGGTAATTCGAATAATCTTCATGCAAAGATTATAACTCTTGTTAATGGGTTGAGGTTGTGTTAGGATAAGTGGTTATTTTATGTCAGTCATTTAGATTCACTTTATCTAGTTTAGCTTGTTAAGGAACTAATCCTCAACATCGTCACGCAAATGAGATTACACTTTATTTAGAAATGCTAAGTAGATCATCGAGTTGCCCCCTGACTCACGTGTTTTGAGAAAGAAATTCATGTGCGGAATGGTTGACAAAGATGGGCTCAATGTTAGACACTCCTTTAGTAATCCTTGAAGAACCAAAGGCTACTCTTTAGTTGTTGTTAGTTATACATGCGTTGAGAACTCTCCATCCCTGCTTGTAGGGGTCGAATTGTGTTGTTTAAGGTTCTTTTAGTTTTATCTTTCTTGATTTTTCTTTACATTTATCACCAAAAAAAGGATTATCCTTTTTCATTACAAGCTTACAGCCTATGCGTGAGTGTACCTTAACACACATTGGTGTGCACGAATTGTCTCTCTAACAGAAAATGATTCATTTTTCTCCTCGGTGGCATTTTATACATTTCTTTTAAAATCTAAATTTTAATCATATTGAGTAAATTATTTTTTAATCATGTAAATGAAAAAAATAACTCGCAATAACATATTTAAAAATAAATTTATTGACTTTTTAAAGCTCATGATTGATAATAAGCTAAACTTAGACTTTAATTTTGTAGAACATATATATATATATATAGTATTCAAAGTTTGGTTTAGTCTAACCTATTCTCACCCATACTAGTCACCAAAGGACATTATTCTAGTGTAATGTTATCTATATCCAAGGCATTGGACGATAATGGTTCTTATTAAAGGTAGATGTTGTATTTCTAGACTAATTCTTGTGTTACAATTAGTAGCACATGCATACAAAATATGATTTAAAGGATTATGGCATTGCATTGCATGAGCATCCTATATTATGTGATAATTAAAGATATGACATCTGATGTAAGTGTTAATTTTATTGTGTGTTTTATTTGTTTCTCATGTTACACCTAGAGCATGATACAAGAAGTATCTCACTATTTTTTTTTATTGTTTTCTTTTGGGTTGAATGCTACTTGAAAGTGGGGTCCAACTAAACATAAATGACAAGGGTAAAGAAGAGGCTTAGGCCTCTTTTTATGTTGTTTCTTTTAGGATTCGTTTTTTTTAAAACATGTTTTTAAGTTCTTACATTCTAGATTTAGTTTCAATTTATTGCATGGCCTTTAGAGTGTCAACTACTTAAAGTATGTTTTATGTTTTGGACTTGATATAAACATATGATATGGTATCCCTTATATCCTTGATAAAGAAGTTTTTGAAATACATCATTTTATTTAATTTTGTAATGTAAATGATAATAATTATAGTATGAGGGTAGAGAGTGTCACATTAGTTGTTAACAAAAGTATTTGCATGATATTTTCAATTGTTAAAATAGCACCACACAATTTTTTACCATGTAAAATATTTTTTAGAAACCAAGAAACAAATTTGATCCCTAAATAAACAACTCAACCCAATTTACACTCTGAGAAAGTAAAATAAAAATAAAACAAGCAAAAATACATTTAGCTTAATTGAAACAACACAAATTCCTTTTCAAAGCATTATCACTTTTACTAACATTGCTAAGCTTCTTTGTGTATTGATTAAAAAAAAAAAAGGAAAAACTATAGCATGTATCTCTAATTTGAGAAAAGGCTAAACTTAAAAAAAAAATAATGCACCAACCCAATTGAACCCTATGTTTCAATATTCATAATAACAATGGCAGGTGGAAGTGGATTAAACAAATGAGAATTATCTATCCTTCTTTTAACTCTTTCATTAAAAATATAACATTTTCACACAACTATCACCTAATTGAAAGTGATAATTTGCTCACAAAAAATCTCCCAAACATAAGTGTTAATTTATAGTATGTGTATTGTTCTTCAATAAAAAAAAGTTTTAGAGTCCTAAAATCTATAAGAGATCCATAAGTTTTATTAACACCTTAAGATCATATTTTTTTAGATTTTTGTAAGCTCAACTTCACTCACAAGAATTATCATGTTCAACAAAAGAGTACTATTTTGGATATTGACAAATAAACTCTTTATCATTTTCTAATGTACAAATTTAGAAGATATTTTGTAATATCTAATATCCTAATTAAAACATAATAGAAATATTTACATGTGAATATAAACATTTTTTTTTATATTTTCAATATTAAATTTATAATGAAAACAACAATAGAAAGCAAATGTAAATTTGAGAAATAATAGTTAGAGAAACTGTTGGGATTGAATTTCATCTATCTTATTCCTTTACTCTCCTAAGATTATTTATATATGATTTCTATCACTTAGTGTTATTGAATTGTTAAAGATCATTCTAAATCAATCCATTGTCTTAAAAAATTCTAAGGATCCTAATTTAATAAGTGATTCCTTAATTTACCAAACTAGAGTCTTTGCTTAAGTTCAAGGATTTGTTTAACTAACGACTCTAAATCTATTGTTAACCTTTAGAATCATTAGGTGATTTGATTCAAAACGGATTTTGAAAATGCTTTCTAGCCAAAATCTAAATCAAAAATCAAAGGATGAATGATTAGTTCATTTTAAGCATTAAGAACAGAATCAAGTCACTATCACTGAATAATGGAGCATCATATATAAAATTCAAAAGGATTGCATAAGAGTTTGATAGATTACATTCAATCCCAACAAAAGAAAGGAATAGCCACTCATAACAATGAAAGCAATCACCATATAAAAAGAAAGTATAGAAAGAAAAGATTGAACCCAAGATCCTTATCTCCAGACAGTCCTAAAGCTTTCCTCCTTCTTTAGAGCTCTCTTCCCTATCTGTTTATATTCTAATCCCTTTGATTTTCTCTCTCTTGATCCCCTTAAATTTGTCCAAAAAATAAAATTAAGCAACCTCCATTAGAGTAAAGAAAGCTGAATCAACTAAGTCAATTCCAATGCATTGAGCACTGAGGATCAAAATTTTCACCCCTCTCTAGACCCAATCCACTCAGTCTTTTCCAAATTACTGAGCAGATTTGGCTTTGTAGTCACTTTTCTCTCTGCTTCTAATTCGTTCATCCCTTTCCAAATGATGGAATGGATTTGAGAAATCTTGGGATCTTGGAACTTTAGCAAATCTACATTGAAAACAAGGGTTCATCGGTTAAAAATTCATCAACTTTTCATAAACTACCCTATTTATACATTGATTCTTATAATATTTTGGGGTTTAAAATGCATATTTCTTTTAAACCTAGTTAGATAAGTGTCAAAATAATCATGGTTTCTAAGTAAAATGGACACTTATAAGAAGTCAAAAGAGTCAAACATCTGACTTTTGTAGTTAGAAACATAAAACAAGTTTAGAAAACTAGAGAGAGGTTTAAAGAATTATTTGTGGATGCTGAGAGAAACTATAGAGGAGATACCTGAAGAGCTTGATGAGTGAGTTTCATATCAGTGAGCCACACCCCTATGCATTAGAGTCTACATATCACCTAGGTAAAAGAGGGAATGAAAATTATCTTCATGTGTGTACATATGATTTTGATTGTATGCAATTGGAGGGGTTATGAAGACCCTATAAGAGTATTATGTATTGTATGTGATTAGATGAATTGTAATGTTATAAGTGTAATGTGATTAAATCTTTTTGTGTGTACCCATTTTGCTTTATAGTTGTTGCTTATTACATTTTCAAGTTCTACCTATCGTTTATAAGAAATGTGAGCCTTTAATGCAAAAAATTATAGTATTATATTTAATTTTTTCCTTTTAGTTTAATAATAGAAAATTCATTTTAAGGTAAAATAGTGTCATGTTTCTAATACTCAATTAAAAATTATTAGATGATTTTGTTTTTTTTTAAATTACATATTTTGTAAGTCTTGCATCTCATTTAATGAGTTTGTCTTTGATTTACTAGGAGGACTTGCCAAATTTTGTGATGTTCAACCAATAATAAAGTAATAGCAAAAAAGTATTAGAACTATTACAACAATGCCTTTATCGTCCTTATCCAAACCAATATTGAAAAACCATTACAAATCATTATCTAAACCTGAGGATTTTGAGTTGTATTTTATCTACCAATAAGTATTTCTTTCATGTCTTTCTTGTAGCACTCTGCCCCCCTCCCTTGGTGTTAAGTCAAAAGATAATCTTAGATACCTCATTTTCTATAAATTTTAATGATAACAAACAATACGTCTTTAAGCAAGAAAATACTTTCAAAAAGTCGTTTCAAACTTTGTAAGATGAAGTAACATCTGTAAAATGAAACAAATTAGACAAAACATACAATTGTTCTTAACATCTATTATTTATTATGATCGATGTTTTTAAATTTTCAAATGAATGTTTTATACCATAACAGATCAAAGGCCATTGTCTTGGAACTCACATTTTGTTAAAAGTGTATAAAAGCATGTAGAGTATCAAAACAAAGGACAAAGATACTAGATTTAATGGAAAAGGCATGGGAAAAGAATTGTATCCTTGCTGCACGCTGACTTTGCTTCCTATTGTTCCCATTTTGCTACTCTACTCTGATAAGTAGCTTGATCTATCAAAGATAAGGAGCATGTTTAGGTGAAAGACATTAATTGAAGCATTTAATGCACCAACAGACACTTCCTCTCTCTGTAGATTAGATAAACAAGTAAGACGATACAATTCTATGAATCAAACTCAAGAAGTTGTAATAGCCATCTCTTTTAAAGCTACTATATAAGAAGCTTTGGAACTCAAGAGAATAAGAAGAATCCATACATATAAAAATTTTGAGATACAGAGAAAATATACGACTCATATAAAATCTTTTTCAAAAGTTTTTTTTTACTTAAACATATGTTGTAATTGCATCTAAAAGAGATGACAATTGCAACCTTGTAATACCTTCATAACCATTGTTATAGGGTAAATCTTGGAGAGGCTTGATTGTAAAAGAATACATGAGGTTAAACTTGGAGAAGGTTATTTGTAAAACAAATACTTGTTGGAGTCAGTAGTGGCTTGGTAAAAGAATACTTCTAACTTTGATAAAAGTTAGTGAAACTCAATTTGGTTGGATTGAGAATTGAATATAACATCGGTAGTTGAGGTGAACCAATATAAAAAAATTATTGTATTCATTGATTACTCTTACTAACCCTTCGTCTATTGTAGATACTACTTCGCGTACTTACAAATGTGCAAGTTTTTGATATATACTATTCAACTCCGCTTCTAGTGTCTATCTTTTCTCCATACTTAACTTGTTATAAAGTTAAGATAAAAAAAAGTATATTTAAGTGCATAATGTCACGTATAACTCATAAAGGTAATTAAACAGTTAAAGTATATAAATTTCCTAAGATATAATGAACTAAGGTTAATTAGAAAATGAGATAGTGATTAAGATAGTACATAATTAGTTGTTTATAACTCCAACATATACAATTCCCTTTCCCAGGCTACTAATATTTATATGTACCTTTGTAGCTAGTAAGTGACATGTCTTTCTTTTGAAAAAGATCGAAGGATAGTTCATTGAAATTAGGGCAGTGATTAACAGACAGTTGGGAATTCTCCACCTAGCATCCACATGTTACACATGGTTAACTACATGTGACAATATGAACAAGTTACATTTTGTGATAATTTTTAACTGCCAGAAAATGTTGAATGTATAAATAAAATTGCATTTTGTGACGATTTTTAACCCATAAATTGATGAATGGATACAAAAAAAAAGTAGCATTTTTTTTTTGCAATTTCTAACAACAAATAGTGGCATTTACAAAAAAAATTTCGTGAGAAACTATTTTTGGCACATGCCAATCTAGGGGGTTATTTTAAATACTAAAAATATCTTTTGTGACGATTTTTAACCACCAAAAATTACAAATTTAAATGTCACAAATCACCCTTTTTTTTGTAGTGTATCTTGTTATTTATTGGGGGTTATTTAGGAGTATTTACACACAATTTCAGTTTTGTATTGATGTTGTACATTTTGAATCTAAGCTCTCATGAATTTTTTTTGTTATCACCCAAAAAATTTCTAACCAACGACTATGTATGCACTTTATAAACTTTTATTTTTTCTCTTATTCTAGTGATATGGAATTTTATTTGTATTCCAAAAACTTGAATTTTCCAAGAAATCTTTTAAAGTTGACCTTTAACATGTTTCACCCTTCACTTCTTGGGATCTTGTAATTAGCTTCATCCAAATCTTCTTTCTGTCAACTGTTAGTTAAAATAAAAATTAGTCATATAATTACATAACATCAACCTAATCCTAATTAATTACAAAAATAAACTAAGAGGAGGATCAAGTTGGTTAAGATTTTTAAGAAAGTTGACAATGTTATGATAAAATGAACATTAATTGTAAGAACAATTGAACATTATCAACAAGATGTCCAAATATTACATAAGTTTCTCTTTTAATAATTTTCTAAATTTCACTTTTCATATAAGTTAACATTTTAATATTTAAAAAATAAATAAATATATAATTTTAATACATTATAACAAAAAGGATACAATAACTAATTAATATTTTTGAGCCTATTATTTAAATCCAAGAGTAAGAGCAAAAAGACGTTAATACTTAAAGGACTAATATAGTTATGAATATATGAGTAAATGTTATTTAGGAGGATATGATATTACAGAAAATTATTGTTATTATGTATTCAGACATTATTATTTTTATTATTATTATTTTCTTTAACTTTTTTTTAAATTTAAATGTATTAAAAAAAATCTTAAATTCTTATCGTATATAAAAAAATCCATGAAATTCTGGAAAGTCCCGCAAAATTTATTAAAATCATAAGTTAAAAATATTGTGGAATTCATTAAAATCCTGATTTAAAGTCTTACAAAATCCTGCAAAATCTTGAAAGACATGAAAATCCTGCAAAAAATTTTAAAATCTACAAGATTTTTTTAATTAAAAAAATTCTTTAAAATTCTAATCCAATACACTCTCTAAATATTTGGCCGATAAGTTTAATAAAAAAATTTAATAGTCTAGACTATATAATCTTTTTTATTAAATAGAATTTATAAGAATTTTATAGTCGGGTCTATTGTATTAAAAAATTGACTTAAGCCTAATATAAGTTGTGCCATATCTAACCTATTTTCACTTTGTGAGTATTAAGAGTGAAAGTTTTTTCTTCCTCTCTTTTTGTATTAAAGGTGAAAGGTTTGAATCTCAACTCCCATATTTTGCGAATTAGTTTCTCAATTTTGTTTTTGTTTACCATGTCAACGTGTTAAATCATAATATTGTGAATTTGTTTGGAAAATAAAATCGCACAATTATTATAATTTGTGATAAACATGTTAGCTAACGGGACGGATGACTAACAAAGACACTTAATCATAAACAAGAGCATACTTAGCCTTAGCGGGTCCAATTAGCCCAAAATCATGACATTATTGTCTCCAAGTTGCATTCTTGCATCAATAAAATATCAGTTCTTTGGTAGTTTTCACAAGATATTTTGAATTTGAACGGTGGATCGAGGCATGTTCAGAATGTGTATAGCACACGTGCGATTGGTATATGCTCATTGTATAAGCAAGTTTGATTAATACACGAATAATAAATATTTCTTTTTATAAATATCGCAACCAAAGTCTGTTTCTTGATTCCTTTCTTGCCAATGCCAGCTAGAAGGCCGCCACAAACTATCAAGAAAGGTATAAACTATGGTACAGCAAAGAATAAAAAAAAATATATTCTGTGATTGAAATAAATTTTAATCTATCGCTCGAAAATATTTTAATGTAGCGTGCACCAATTAGTAACCATGTCAGCAGCTTTATTCTTTTCTCTTAGTTTTAAAATCTTTGATGTTTTTCTCAAATCGCATAGTTTATGTTTTTCTAGTTGTTAATTTCTACACGTTTCTATTGATTTGCTGTTGTGTTAAGATTCCTTTCAAATTAGTATTTTAACTCTATATAATATTAATAGGGTTGAAATACTTGATATTTCTGTGTATTTTATTTAAATTAAAAATAAATATAAAAAATAGACACAGTTTAACACATATTACAATATAGAAGAAAAAATAGTTATCGGATGTATAAACGTTATTAGTGAGTGAAATAATTAAAAATATATATATAATGATCTAAAAAAGTGAAGATTAAGATGAAATTATATCATCAATATAGAATGAAAAAAATAAACAATTTGTGTCTTTATATATATTTATTTTAAAAAAATAATTAAAGTTACTAAAAAAATTCATAATAGTGGTGATTTTATCTAGTGAGAGAAGAGAATTATCCAACAGTGATAGTTATTAGAAGATAATTTATGGTTACTAAAAGAGGTTTTCTGCTTAAAGAAGTGACAAATACGGGTAAAAACAATTTTTTTTCTAAACCAATATAAATAAATAATTTTTAAGAAAAGTAAAAACTAAAAGAAAGTATCCTTTTCATATATAACTCTATATAATATATGGGTATTTTTCATATTTTATTAATATTTATAAAATTAAAATATAAAAAGATTGTGTATTTTAAATAATTAAATAACTTTTTTAATGTCTTCTGACTGCAGAATTTTTAATTAGTTTTGTTTGACAGCAGAATTTTTAATTTATTAATTTTTTGATTATTCTAATTTAAAATAAAAAGTCATGCAAATATTATTAGATAAGAAAATTTTCAATCACTTATTTACTTTTTTTTATTACTTTAATATATTTTAAATTCTCATAAAATGAAATAAATGATATTAGATAAAAATAAGTTAAAAATTTTGTATTGATAAAAATTTAACCTTAGTAATAATTTTATAATTAAAAATTAAATCAAGATAAAAAAAGATCCATGATAAGAAAAGAAGAGTGAGAGAAAATATGTATATTCAAACTAACACACTCTTGAACTTTCAAAATTATGAAACAAACCAAAAACATTATTCAATATAAGGGCAAGATGAAGATGAAGTAAATCAGATACTGTTGGTGAGAGAGGATGAATTTTCTTTCTGCCTCTATCTCGCCAAATCATTTGACTTTGATGTCAACATTGTTACTTCTCTCAACTCCTATGGTCTCTCTTTTATCCTTTGTCTTTGTGTTTGTTCTTTTGTCGTCTTGTGAAGGTTTTGATATTTGTATGTGGGGTGTTAAAAGAAAATGAAAATGTGTAACAAAGCAGTTTCTGCTTTAATACTTTGCTCATATGTGAGTGTGGTTCTTATTTTGATTTATTTTTCGTTTGAAATTATTTATTTTTTCTTGATTGTTTTGAGGATAGTAAAAGATTTAAAGGTATCTGAACATTTAAAATTGTGGACATGATAGTGGGTTGAGTTTCCATCCCTTGTACTTTAATCTATATACCAATAAATACACAAATATTTTGGTAGATATTGCACTTAAATATATGAGAATACTTTTCAAAATATTTGAATGATATTTCTAAAAAAAAAATTTGAAACAGAAGTTTGTCTAATAAATAAAGAATTATACTCATATGAAAAACTCGTTTATCAAAGATATGTCTGTTAAAGAAATGTTAGATGTGTTATCTCAAGAGGCGTTTAAAGTTAATTATGAAGTATTGCATAGTTAAACACTTGGGATATTTTGTTCCAAATGGAAATACTTCAAAATTTTATGGAACAAGACGCGGATGCCTTACGAAATTTAAATTCGTGCACTCAATATGTTTTATACTTTTATTAATTAAATTGTCAAAAAAGAATATTATTATATTTATAATAAATTAATAAATATCATTAAAAAATGCTTTAACTATATTTATCAGGAGCATTTAATTTATTATGTTAAATATTTAACTATTTTAAAATTAAATTAAAGTATTTTGATATTTAATATTTTCTTTTACATCAGTCTCTAAAGTCAACTTTACATATAGAGAAAAAAAATATCAAGAAAGAAAGAAAATAAATATCTAATTATATATATATATATATATATTATAAACGTATAGTCGTATAATATACTAGTAATTAAAATAAAAGCTAAACAAACACAAATATATCATCCCTTGCATGAATCAACTGATATACAGGATTTCAATTGAAGGAACTTTGATAAAAAATTTAGGAGTATCAAATTAATTTTTTTATACATAAATTAAATTTTTTATTAATTAAAAATAATAATAAAATTCCTCATTTTTTACTCAATTTTTTAATTTTATTATAATCAATAATATGATAATATATAAATATAATATTAATATATATATATATATATATATATATATATATATATATATATGAGTATATATATAAAAAAATATAATTTAAAAAATTTGGGGAAGTTGTGGCTCCCCATCATAACAAAGATCCACCGTTGTTTCAATTATTCTAGTTTAACAAAGGAATGTTTGAGTTCGTTTACTAAATATAGTATTTTTTTCTTTATCATAAACAAAAAAAAATACAAATTTTTAAATATAAGCAAAATTTCAACTGTTTTTTTTTTGTTTTATTTAATAATATGTTCCTAAAAATATTTCTCTTTTAATGTATGATTTTTTAGCTATACTACCTTGTTTTGAAATTTAGAACAAGGACAATTTAAGAAAATTATTATATAATAAAGAAGGTTCAAATGATACCAGTATAATTTTTGTCAACTATTACACTATTCAATAATTTTATATTAAATATGAATTATGTTGATCAAACCTTTGATTTTTATCAATTTTTACACTATTTAATAATTTTATATTAAATGTAAATTTTGTCGATCAAATCGTTGAATTATAACCTCATATCACCTTATATGTTTATATCAAATTTTGTTATAATTGAATAACAATTTGAAGGTAATCAAAATATTCATATTTAAGTATATTTTGAAATACATATTATGTCAATTATTTTATGAGAAATAAGTATCAAATCATCTTAGATTAATATAAAATTTTGTATATATGATCTACGAGTGAGAAACTTTCAATTTAGCGGTAAGTTTTAAAAAATTTATATTTAATTGAAAGTTATTAAGTAATGTAATAGTTGGTAGAAGTTATATTAGTGTCATTTAAACTCTTTTCTTATATAATTATTAAAATTTAATATAAATAACCAATTTTCTTAAAATGCGTAAAATCAAATTTTTTTTATACTTATAATAGGAAACAAAAGGAGTATACCATTTGGTTAATAATCAACCAAAAAACTCTACCATCTATAATTAAGATAAAATAAATGCATTCATTAATTTTTACGTATATACTCTCTCCATCCCACAATTACTTCAGTTTAAGCTTTCTACTTTTATTACATATTTTTACTTATAATAGTTTAAGCTTATTATATAACATATTTTTTTCTGACGGATAAGTCAACACCCATTATAGAAAGGTTAAAGTCAAAGGTTGACCAATAAATTCTATGACGGGTGTTGACTTACCTGTCATAAAAATAATATTCTATAACAGTTAAGACAATACATGTCATAGAATATTTTGACATATTTACAAGTATTTCACAACACTAATTTCTATGTCATGTGTATATCGTGACATAACAAATGGGCTAGAGAAACTTATTTTTGCACTAGTGATCATTCATTTTGAGACGCTTTTAAAATGATAAAACTAAATTGTAGTCATTGTAAGACGAAGTATAGAGGAAATATATTACTTTTTTTTTCCTTTTTAGTAGTTATTTAATGATTTTATACATGTAATAAATTTTCATGTTTTTAATAAAATAATTTTTTTATTTCCTATATATTATACTCACTTTAATTTTTACTCCATAACAAATATGCTCCTTAGTTGTCAATATTATAAATCAATTAAAAATTAGATGAAATATAAGAGTATAATTAAAAAAATATAAATAATATTTTAAACTTTGAAAACGACATATAAATATAAACAAAATTTTACTAAAGAAAAATTAAAAAAATTTTAAAAAAAATGGAAAGAGTAATAGATTAGATATATTGTCTTTCTATCACGTTTTTCTAATAATTCTCTAATTTTTTTTTATAAAACATTAAATAAATAAATATATTCAACATCTTAAAACCATAAAAAGATATGTATCATTTTTATATTGACTACGAGAATTATTATAAAGAGTATTAGAGCATCTCCAATGGAAATTGCATATAAGTAACCCCTATACTACATCACTGCCAAATCAGTTCTGACTCACTTTATGGGTTGCTTAAATTTTAGCAAAGTTGTTTCTACAAACAACTCTGCTAAAATTTAAGCAACCCATAAAATGAACCAGAGCTGATGTAACAGTGATGTGACACATAGAGTTGCTTATAAACAACTCTCATTACAGATGCTGTTATGAAAAAATAGAATCTCTTGAAAGATTAGGTCACAGGAAGGCTAGAACTTTTATTTTTAGCTACACTCCAGCCTCATCCAGTCATTCCCATGGTGCACCACTGAAGCAGGGACATTATTAAATTGACACCCACTACTAATAAATTGCACCACCTACCACAATTCAATGCCATACAACTACTAACAGCAATTAATATACACTGGGTCGAGGGAACACACGAGTCACCATCCCCATTTCCCTTGGTCTTTTCGAAACCGACACATTATTCCAAATTTTATTCATTCTTCTTAAATTAAGCTCAATAATGGACTCACCACACCACCACCAATCATCAACGAACAAATGTTAAAATAACATTCATAAAACTTAAGTACACTAACTAACATAAATACTGTTGGTACTAGTATTTTTGGTTAAAATTAAAATTTTAATTTAATAACATACAAATTATACATTCAATGCAATTATCAATACCATCAATATAAATTTACCCACATTATGAAAATGAAATTAAATTTCTAACAATATTAATAATACTTATAGACTACTGCAAATTTAGCCCTTAAAGAGTGTTAAAAATTAAAACACGATGTTACTAGTCTTTGTTAGTGTTTAGACGTAATGTCAAGACAAATGTGTTTGAGGATGACAGGAATGACGATGTCCGGCGAGCTTAGTTGCGGCAAATGACCCTCCGTGGGCATGACCTCGACGACGGAGTGGCTGCGGAGGTGTTGGTGGAGGTACTCGGCGACCACGACAGGCACGGCGAGGTCCTTCATGCTTTGGATGATGTGGCATGGGACAGTGACGAGGTTAAGGATTTGGCGCATGTCGCTGTGGAAAATGGTCTGCAACACGCTTAGGGCAATGTCGGGGCGCATGTTGAACAAGGTTCGGCTGAATTCCTGCACCGCCACGGAGTCCATGTCACCGCCAACGGCCATTGGAGCGAAGCCTGAGCACCATGCCTTGTAATTCGCCGCCATTGCGTTGAATAGTTGGTCCAGATCTTCATGCTCAAACCCTCCAAAATATTCCGTGTCATTCAGATACCTTGCACAAAAGAAAACGCCACATGCCAGATTCAACGTTATTAATCAATTTGTTTTTCACCACCACTACCAAACCATCACCAATAAGAATATGAAAAATGGTGTTCTTAAGACACTTCATACGAAATTAAAAGTTTTATTTATTTATTTATTTAAGGGTAATATAGTGCATTCTTTGGTTTTTTAATAAAAAAGTTTCTATTATTATTCTTTAATTAGTGCATTTTATATTTTTCGTTGGTTTTAAATTGTTATACGGAGTAAATTAATTGAATTTCACAATATCTTTCTTAAAATTCATTCTTATATAAATTTTAATTTATTAATAATATATTACAAAAATATTATATATAATAATATATTAAAAAAATGTCATTATATATACAATATATATATATATATATAAATCTATTTGACATATAGTTACAGTTAATTTAAATGTCAATTTTGAATAAAATCAATAATATATTTTATGTGTAATTATAAATTATACATATATTTTTTTAGTAATATAATAATTTATATTATATTTATAGTATAAGTAAAAGTAATTTTTATTAACAAATATCGTATTATTACATAATGTGTTTGACTAAATGATGATCTTTTTAACGACTATTGATTGATTAACAATAAAAAAAAATTTATATTACAATGTGTAGAAATTTAACTTTAATTGATATAGAAATTAAAAAGTATATATCTTATGTTGTCTCATTATCTGTCTTTTGAACATAATGTAAAATTTTTAAAATTATTAAATACATTAATTACTATGATAAAATGTTCATTAAAGCATTCTTATTTAAAGAATTAGAATATAGCTAAAAGTTTAAGTATTTAGGTGTGATATTAGTAAAAGAAAGGTATAACATGTTTTGTTTGTCTTCGGAAGTGACAAAAAATTTGAGATAAACTAAAACAGGAAAACACTCAAGACATAATGCAAAACAGAGACACTAAATTAAAAAGTTAATCATTTAAGAACTAAAGATCTTGCTAAAAAATACCTCAATTAAGAATGATAGTTAGAGTTAAAAATAGAAAGATTTAACCATAGCTTATAGTGAGATACATTGTTGAGGTTAAATTAACGTTAAACTTTTTTGTGGAAGTTTTTCAATAATAATAATAATAAAAATAATAATGCAAAATGAACGTCCTTAATTAAGAAAATGAGACTGTAACAAAAGAGGCTTGAATTAGAATTTTCTAAGGTCAAATGCATATCATTATCCAATCATTAAGCTGCAACTTGAAATCAATCATTATGAATTGATTACCTAGGGGAAGCGGAGATCATGATGATCTTGGTGAATAGATCGGGTCGAGAAACAGAAGCAACGGTACCGATCATAGCAGACACGGAATGACCGACAAAGATACATGAATCAACTCGAAGCTCTTCTAATATAGCAAGCAAGTCGTAGGCATAGCCATCCAAGGTTGAGTATCGTTCAAAATCGAAGTAATCGGGGTTGGTGGTGCCAGCTCCCATGTTGTCGTACACTATGACGCGAAACTCGTCGAGGAGATGGGGCACGAGGTGTTTCCACACCGATTGGTCGGTGCCAAAGCCGTGAGCCAGAACTATGCAACGTTTGCCAGATCCCAAAACTTTCACGTTGTGAGCTTCTTCCACTATCCCCATTTTTCCCCTTTAATTTTGTGTTTTCTTGCGTCTCTCAATCGCTCCACGCGGTTGTTGGGATGGAGGCTTTCAGGCTTATTCCCGAGCTTCAGGCCTCGTTGTCATATTTGTACTTAAGAAGAAGGTTGTGATGGTAACGGAGAGAAGGACCATACCAATAGAAAAAACACACTTGAAAATGATATGTGCTTACATTATTTCTTCGAATCATATTGAAATAAATAAATAAAAGAACATGTTGCAATGTATTTTTGGTTTTATTATTTAAAGAATTAATATAAAAACATATGTGATTGAAATATTCTTTTATAAAAGTAAAAGGACCACCCATTTGCATGTTTTTATAAAGGAAAATAATTTATAGAGATCAATACATGGTGAAACCTAACATTATTAGGATTTTTTTTTATTATATGTGATTTTTCATGTGAATTTTGTATAAAAAAAAATAACAAGAAATGTGGTTTTACAAATTTTTTTTACAAAATTTTATCTTCAAATAATATCTTTATAGATAATATAATTTTGTAAATTTTAAAATTTGGTAACTTTCTTGCAAATTTAAAATCTACAAGTAATTTTTGTGCAATTTTTTTTTTGCTAAAATTCTTGTGAATTTCAATTTTACAAAAAAGTATGTCATAACTATGATTGTCAAATCAGCATTAATAATTCTTTCATCATTATTTTTTAAATGTTCACAATGAATTCATCTACTTCTATATCTCTAATATGTAATTCATAACTTTTTAAACTCTTAGAATGTGAATTATATGTCTAATTTAATCTTACAAAATTAACTTTTAAGGTGAGTGTTTCCTCTACTTAAATAGTCTTTAATTTTTTTTTTTATATCTCTAGTTGGTGTAGAACTTAAGATTTTCCTTAAATATTAATTAAACCATGTCCTTAAAAAATCAATTTGTTATACTGAACTACAAAATTATTTCATTATAAATTATTTTAATACTTAAAATATTTAATATTCTCAAAAATAAAATATTTAGTTTTTTATTGAATAATTTTATTTTGAAAACTATCATTATCATTAAATTAAAACTCATTATCATTCATTTATATATTTCATTAAAATAAATGTTTAATTGACTAATACTTTAAATTAAAATGAACTTTTATGAAATATTTATAAATAATTTAGTAAAATGATATTTTGTTAAGTAAATACTTTAAATTTTAAATTTTATAAATTATCATTAAGTTAAAACTCATTATCATTAATTTATCATATTTATAAAATTTTGTATATTTAATTTAAATAAATTTAAAATTAAAATTAATTATAATGATATATTTCTAAATAATTTAGTGAAATAAATTTTTAAATTTTAAACATTTTTTTTTTATATTTTTCCTATGAATTAAATTGACAAAAAAAAATTGCAAAAATAAGTTACTTACGAAATTTTTCTATCATTTATTATAATATTAATAAATATTACCTATGAATTTATTTTTACAAGAAAATTCATAAAAAATAAAAGAAATTTTTATGCCATTTTTTACAAATTTTTACCATGAAAAAAAAAATTAAATGCTATAATTGTCAAAGATTGTTTTCCAATGCTAATAGATTGAGAAATTGCTTAATGAGTTGCTTGGAGCAAAATTTTTCTCTATATTGGATCTTAGATCCAGATACCACCAAATTTTGGTCGAGCCACAAGATAGATATAAGACTACTTTCAGAACACATCAAGGTTATTATGAGTGGTTAGTCATGCATTTGGACTAACTAATCCAACATCTTTTCAAAGTTTGATGTATCAGATTTTTCAACCTAATTTGAGAAAATTTGTGCTTGTAGTATTTGATGATATATTGGAATATAGCCCCTTGTGGCATACTCATCTACAATGTTTAGAATTAGAGTTTTACACATTCAACAACATACTTTATATGTTAAACTTTCCAAATGTTTTTTTGGTACGACTGAGATGGACTACCTAGGACACAGTATTTTAGGAAAAGAGGTGGCAATAGATAAGAAAAAAAAAGAGCAATATTAGAGTGATCAAGACTAGTTAATGTGAAGCAACTAAGGATTTTTGGGTCTCACATGGTACTATAAAAGATTTATTGGTGGCTATGCGTACTACACCCTATGTCCAATCAATTATCAAGAAAGAGATTTCCAATTGGAGTCTAGAAGCGGAAATAGCCTTTGAAAAACTCAAGGTAGCCATCACAACTTTTGTATTAGATCTTCTAGATTTCACCCAACCATTCACTCTTGAAATTGATGTTTCAGGAATTAGAGTATGGGCAATCCTAAGCCAAAAATGACACCATATTGCTTACTTTTCTAAGAAATTGGTTCCTAGAATGCATAGACAATCCACCTACACTAGAGAACAATTTGCTATTACAATTGCATTGACTAAGTCCAAACATTACTTATTGGGCCACAAATTCATTATAAGAATGTATCAAAAAAGTTTGTTAGACCAGTCACTACAAAAACCTAAGTGTTCTTACCGGAAATCTGTCGTAGAGGTGATTCGCCAGGTAAGATCGATGAGCCTCCTTCACGGGTACGCTGGTGTTCCAAGATGGGGGTGGTACTTGCAAAAGAGACTCCGAGGCTAAAGTTAGTGTTTGTGGGAGTATGAGTCTCGTATAAATAATGCACGTACCTTTGTGTGAATTAGGGTTATGTTGGGCCTTGGGCCTGAGATCTGTTATGATCTGATTAGATAGTAGATCTCGTCTGGAGCGAGCTCCCCGAGATCAGTTATGATCTGATTAGATTGCGGAGATCTCCGAGATCAGTTATGATCTGATTAGATTGCGGATCTCATCTGGAGCGAGATCTCCGAGATCAGTTATGATCTGATTAGATTGCGAATCTCGCTTAGGTCGAGATCTCCCAGTGCGTGCCTGAGGCTATTCCACGTTGTGATACCGAGCTCGAGCTCGTCATGGCAGTACGGATAGTACATTAGCCTCCCGAGCTCCGAAGATCGTAGGTCGAGGAGTTAAGTCCGAGCTCGTCAAGTGGCTGTGGCCCTTCGCATACATCTGCCTGTCGAGATACCATGTGTCATAGCCATCACCTCGTTCCCATAACGCGTGGGCGGGGCGGCGACAAGATTGTATTTTTATTAGGTTCGGACTCGACCTTGGAATAACAAGGTTCGAACTCGACCTTGGTTAAGAAAATGTGATCTCGAGGTTCGGACTCGACCTCGGCATAACAAGGTTCGAACTCGACCTTGGTTAAGAAAATGTGATCTCGAGGTTCGGACTCGACCTCAGCATAACAAGGTTCGATCTCGAACTTGTTTAAGAAAATGTGATCTCGAGGTTCGGACTCGACCTCGGCATAACAAGGTTCGAACTCGACCTTGGTTAATAAAATGTGATCTCGAGGTTCGGACTCGACCTTGGAATAACAAGGTTCGAACTCGACCTTGGTTAAGAAAACACTACTAGAAAAATTAATATTTGTGACGAATTTTGTGACGGAAAAAATAGCATCGCTAATAGTGACGGATTTTGTGAGGGAATTTTAAGTTTTGTGACGGACTAGAATTTATTGACTTTTGTGACGGATTTTGTGACGGAATATATTCCGTCTCTAAAAATCCGTCACAAATTTCGTCACTGAATCAAAAAAAAAAAATTTGTGACGAATTTTGTGACGGAAAAATTTTCGTCTCTAAAAATCCGTCACAAATTTCATCGCTAAATAAAAAAAAATGTTTGTGACGGATTTTGTGACGGAATGAACTTCGTCTCTAAAAAATCCGTCACAAATTTCGTCACTAAAATGAAAAAATTTAGTGACGGATTTTTCCCTCTCAAAATTCCGTCACAAATAGGTTAAAATATTTTGTGAAAAATTTGTGACAAATTGTTTCCTCTCAAAATATTAAATTTTATTTATGAAACTTTTATATTTAAGAATTATGCATAATTAAAGAAAATATGTTAAATTTTTTTTAAAAAAATAATAAAATTAAAAATATTTTATTTCATTAAAGAACTGAAAAAATTATGAAATTTATTTAATTAAATAAAAAATTGTCAACTTTGAACATAAGAAACTAAGACATTCATTAAAAATATTTAAAAAAAACTTGTGAAATTAAAAAATAAGAATATTAATTTAATTTTGGCTTAATTACATTTTTGATCCCTCAAGTATTGTAATTGTGCAATTTTGATCCCTAAGATTTTAATTGGATAATTTTAATCCCTAAAGGATTGTAATTGTGCAATTTTAGTCGTTTAATTTTTAATTGAACAATTATAGTCCCTCAAAAATCATAATTGTGCAATTTGAATCTCTCCCATTAAAAATTTAATAATTTTAAAATTTTAATATATATATATAATAATAATAATTTAAAATTATACAATTATTTGCTTATTTAAGTTAACATATACTATAATTTTTATTAATGTAACAAATGATATATATTTATTATTATTAAATAAATAAAATTTATATATTATTAGTAATTTAATATTGCTTATAAATTAATATCAATAATATTTTTAGTATATTTATAGATAAATTGATAATTTGATAAATATAACTTAGTATATATTAATTTACTTTTACAAAAATATAAATATAGTAGATAAGATATGTATATTTATATTTTTGTAAAAGTATATTAATATATAATAAGTTATATTTATCAAATTATTAGTTTATGTATAAATATACTAATAATATTATTGATATTAATTTATGAATAATATTATAAAAATATAATATATATATATATATATATATATATATATATATTTTATGTATTTATTAATAATAGATATATATTATTTGTGTGACACCCTCTACCCCACATACCATAACACAAATAACAAAAATTGAATAACATAATATTTTTCATAATTGAAATACCAAACATGTTTAATTCAAATCAAAACTCATGTATTTGTGGAATTAAATAGATATTCATACATGTCATGCAACAAGGAATACAACAGAACAATCAAAAAGCAAAATATAAACTTGCATAGTTTGTTTGTTTCTCTCAGGGTTCTCTTAAGAACCTACCTAGTACTCTAATCCATACAATAAACATCTTACTCATATAATTGTCTCTTACAATTGCATTCTCTTATGGTGTGTTTAGATGATGAATTTTACAAATTCAAGGAATTTTAAATTCTTGGTATTTGAATTACTTTGATTTCAATTTCTTTCATTCTTAAAATATTTTGTTTGGATAATTAAGTCAATTCAAATATCTCAAATTTTAAATTATTAGGTTAGATATGATAATTTGATTCCATCATGATAAAATTAATTTTAAAAATATATTTATATGTTGAGATTTTTAAAATAAATTTTATAAAAATAAATATTAGCTAATTTTTAAATATTTAATAATAATTATTTATAAATATTTAATAATAAATATTTATATCTTTCTAATTTCATATAAAATAAATAATAATTAACTAAATCAACAAGTTTAATATTTAAAAAGATAAATAAAAGTATATATAATTTCAATATATTATTGAAAATTTAATATAATATATATTTGATTACTTTGTACGTTTATTAAATATATTTGATTACTTTGTACATTTATTAATTTTTGTATGTGGGTGGAGTAAATTACATTATTTTTAAAAAATATTGTGTTTTTTGTTATATATTTATGTTAAGATAATTCTATAAGATATAGTTTAGATATACTAGTTTATCCTCTCCTAATTTCTAGTTTAGTTTCCTTAGTACTTGAATCTGAATGATTTTCATGCTATTGAACTAATGGACACAATAAAATAAATAGGCATAAAACATAATCAATCCCTAAAGTTTAGGGATTTAGATAAAACTGACTAAGGAAACTAAACCAGAAATTAGGAGAGAATAAACTAGTATATCTAAACTATATCTTATTGAATTATCTTAATTAAAATATATAACAAAAAACACAATATTTTTTTAAAATAATGTAATTTACTCCACCCACATACAAAAATTAATAAATGTACAAAGTAATCAAATATATTTAATAAACGTACAAAGTAATCAAATATATATTATATTAAATTTACAATAATATATTGAAATTATCATTCACTCACTTTATCTACAACACAAGTCCTCATTGAAGGATGATATAAAGTTGAGATACTATTTAAAGTAAAGAATCAATTCTATAATTTATGATATATTATAAAAAATATTAATATTTTTTTTTATATATTTTAAATTTCACAAAGAAGATAAAAATATATTTAACAATTACTTTGATCTCTTGACAATTTCACAATGTAAATAAGCTTGTTTAGTATCGGTGTTTATAATTTATTTTTATAAATTAATTGAAATAACACAGTTTGTAAGTCTTTTTTTTTTTATTCTTTTTACTTTTTTATCCTTATTATTTTTTTGAAATTATTTTTTATTTTTTTTAATTTAAAAACTACTTTATCTTTCCTGTCATTTTCTCATCCTCGTTATAAGAATTATTTCTTGA
The DNA here is from genome assembly GCF_000230855.2 of Cajanus cajan. Classification (NCBI taxonomy): domain Eukaryota; kingdom Viridiplantae; phylum Streptophyta; class Magnoliopsida; order Fabales; family Fabaceae; genus Cajanus; species Cajanus cajan. The sequence continues at coordinate 50,237,642 of NC_138521.1, forward strand.
CATTTTATAATTATCAATTAGCCTACAAAAAACTTCCAATTCAATTAGCTAGTTCACAAACTTATAATTTTTCAGTTCTTAACTAATAAGTTTTCAGTTTCCAATTTATAACTTATAAATTTTCAGTTAGTTTATGAGCCAATTTTACTAAAAACCTTTAATTAACTTTATAATTCTTGTAACTTTTTTTTTACAATATAACACTGCTTATTAAATAATTAGTAGCAAGTATTTTTTTTTAATTATAGTCATTTTGTACGGGTTATCTAACTCTTGCTCGTATCAGTATATATAAATTTAATACATTTAATTATAATATTATTTTTATTGTTCAATTACATTTTTCATTTTTGATTTTAATTATTTTTCATTTCCCGCCCCTTTTTTTTATCAACTCAATCATTTTTCCCAAACCATCTTCGAAATCGCGCGTAAACCCTAAAAAGAAGAAAGATTCCCCCAATTCCTTTTCCTTCACTCACCCACCTCACTCACTCCCTCACCATCACCACCCACCACCTCTATTCCCTATTCCCTATTCCCTTCGCAAAAATCCCCTTTACATTTACACTTCACACATTCATTCCATTTCCACACTCCATTCTCTCATTATTTTCCCAATCATAACTCTTAACCAACCCTTTCCATTGTCTTTCATGGTTTTCTTCAATTCGGATTAGGCTTCCAACGCAGCTCCGCTTCTGTCCATGTCGCCGACGCCTCCCGATGCTGCCCAGTACTCATTCGCCGTCGAGTACGACGGCCTGCCGCTATCTTTCGACCTCCCTCGGGCGGTGCCAATCAGCGTCGACAACATTCCGGTCGCCGCCGTCGTTTCCCAGGTTCCTCTCTCCGATGCTCTCGCTCTTCCCGTCGTCCAGCCGCTCCTGCCGCCGCAGCTCCACCACCCCCTCCGGACACTCGGTTCCGAACCTAGGGTTTCCAAATTAGCGTCCGAAACCACGGTCTCGCCAACCTCCGTGATCGCGTTCGACCACAGAGCTTCCCAGAGCAACGTCGGCGAGCTCTCCGGCGAGCTGAGCAGCTCCGGCGCGTTCGAGTTCTCCGCAGGGAATGACGGCTCCGGTGAGTTGTTCGATTTGGGGGATAGTTCGAGAGCGCTCGAGGAATCAATCTCGCGTGATCGAAGCTCCAGTGCCGTCGAGTCTTGGGACAAGTCGGGGAGAAGTTCTGGCGGGTTTAGGCTTTTGGATGATGGAAAAGAGAGTGTGGATTTCAACGAGTTGAATCAGCAAGATTGTGCTTCCACTGAGACGGTGCTGAGTTTGGAGTATCCCTCAACTCGGGTTTCGTCTCTCAAGGCTGAGAATATCGATGCCAAGCGCCCACCTGTTGTTACGTTGCAGAACTGCGCAAACCCTCCAAAGAAGCTGAAGCCAGGAAACTATTGGTATGATAAAGTGTCTGGTCTTTGGGGGAAGGTATTTATTTACATGCATTTGTGATTTGTATGATGTTTGAGTTCTAGAGTGTTGCTGCGGATGTTGATTGGTTTAATGACTTCACAGGAGGGACAAAAGCCTTCAAAAATTATAAGTCCGCATCTGAATGTTGGAGGCCCCATCCAACCGGATGCTAGCAATGGAAACACTCAGGTTTTCATCAATGGTCGGGAAATAACAAAAGTGGAGCTTCGGATGTTGCAGGTTGAAAATTCATATTGAAAATAACACGTCTAGTTATCGTCCACAATATATCTACTTCTAATTTTTTATTCTTAATTTGTTAGATTTTTATATGTTTTAGAATTTTTTTCATGATGTTATGGGGAAAACGCATTTTTGGATGCAGGGTGTTTTGCTGAAAGGTGGAGATTCATTCATGGTAACTTTTGCAATCAATTTTTTTTTTGCTGAAACTAAAATTATTTTGTAAATTAGATGAGGTGGTTCAATTAAACAGAGGGTCCCACTCCATGACATAAGCTGGCTGTTGCTACGGTGGTGGGCATGAACGATCACAAAACTGCATGCTACGCACAAAGGAGTTTTATTAAGTGGAGAAAACTAAAATTAAATGTGACTATATATACATAAGTTGCCACCACGTTTTCATTATAGAATTTTTTGTTTTCTTTGAAAACATTGAAAACAAATTTTTATTTTCGGTTTTGTGCTTCATTTTGAGAACACTTCTTGAGAAAATAGTTTCTAAAATCAAACTAAATGTATTTTCACTACAAATTTCATTTTTAGTGAAAATGAAAACAGAAAATAGAAAACAGACCATACCAAACAACCCCTTAATTTTCTGTGTCAATACATCATTGATTTAATTTTAAATCTTTTGTAATCTAGATTATCTTAAGATGTTCCCTAAGTGAAGTTCTGTTGCAGGGTGCTAATGGGCTTCTAGTTCCAGGAGGTTTTGGTGAAAGAGGAGTGAAAGCGAAAATTCTTGCTGCTAAGTATGCTCGAGAAGATAGAGTTCCATTTCTGGGCATTTGCTTAGGGATGCAAATTGTTGAGTTTTCAAGATCTGTTCTGGGTCTTCATGATGCTAATAGCATATAATTTGATCCAAAAACCAAAAACCTGTGTGTCATATTTATGCCTGAAGTATATTTCTATCTACTCATTATGGTAATAATCTTCCTTGGATAATTTAGTTTAGGTGTGCTTGCAAAGATTCAATCTCTTCTCCACCATTTTCGACCCATTCCAAAATCAGGTTTCTTCGTTTCCAACTCCCATGCATAAATATATCCATTATATCTCACATTTGCTTGTTGTGTTGAAAATGTCTGTAAACTGAGATCCATTTTCCTATATGTTGCCACTTGATCTGTGAGGAATTGAAGTACTACTTTCGGTCTTTTCTGGAATGTAGTGAATGAATCTCTTTCCCTTTGTTTTATTCATTTATTATCTTTTACGATCTATGAAATTTCAGGTTATTGAATTTGTTAAGAGACATGTTAGTGCATACACACCTCTCTTAGCCGGAAATTCAATATATGTTGATTTTCAATTTTTGAAGGTATTGATTCTGCCATAGTAATTTCTAGATAGTGGCTTTGCTGAAGTGTAGTTAATTTCTATATTCTAATAATCATAATGTTTTTCGGCTTGAGATTTTGGATCAGTTGCAGTGCTTATGTTGAAGTTGGGAATTCCCACTTATCATATTTTTGAACATCATTATGCATACATTTTTTTTAAAATTTATTCAGTATATTAGAATTTTTTATAATTGGATATTTATTCTAAATTAATGGGATATATTTTTTTTGTGCTTATCAGGCTGTGCGAGGGCGGAGAATTACTTGACAGAATTCTAGATAAGTAAATTTGAAAGGCTATTTTTCATTTGTACCATTCGTAGTTTTGTACTTTTGTGGTCAACACTTTTAGATTTTGAAATATTGATAGTGTAATGGAGGACTAGTATTATTATTATCCTAAAAAAATAGTAGTATTATTATTACTGTCTAACTTGCTCTATTTTTATCATATAATTATCAGTTATCTACGGATTTCATCATTATCTACGGATTTTTTCCGTAGATAATGTTGATTTTTCTTGTAGTGAATCCTGTGCTAATTGGTGAGCCTGGTGTTGGAAAGACTGCAATTTCTGAAGGGTAAGTACTTAGGTCTTCATCCTTGCTGTTTACTATAATTTATTTCTGATATGGTGCTGGCCAGCGTTCATTTCTCCACCTCATTCGTATGCATGTGCAAACTCTCTTTTCCATTCTTTCTTTCTAAATCTTAAATCTTTCATATTTCTTCTGTTTCACTAATGCAGTTTATAACTTCAGTTCTGGTTCTGGACAACCACAATTCATTTCCAGCACTGGGAACAGAAGCCTTTCCAATGCGCCACTCAATGAGAACTCAGATACTAATCAAATTGTTGTGCCTGATGTGAGTCTCGGTTCTCATTTATTTTGCCTATTTGACAAATGTTAAATTAGTAGCATTGACTTAGATCATGTATTGACTGAATGATAATTACTCTGAATGAATTTGATGATGGACTTGTGCTCGATTTATTAAACATAATCACTAAGGACCCATATAAGTATGTGCTGTTTTAGCCCTTTTTTCGTTTATAGGTTTCGTTTTATCATTTTGATATGCCTGGTTCCCTTCACTTCGGTGCGAAAGCTTTAAGTTTTTTCTTTATATTAATGGCTTTGCTAGTGCTGATATTATATGCAATGTAGTATGTGTGATGATGTATTCATTAGAACCTATGGCCTAAGACAGAAATGGAATCTGCTTTTTTCATTTCACAGCGATTAATGTCTTTTTGCATAGAAAGGAATGATGCTAATGGAGTAATGGACCAAAATATCTGTTATATTTGGCTGCTATAAAATGTGTTTTAATTATAAAGGTTAATGGATATATGGGTTTTGTGACACTGGTAATCGATTACAAGAAATAGGTAATCGATTACCAGAGAACCTTTTAATAAGTAAATTGCGAACATATGATTTTCATTGTCTGGTAATCGATTACATGTTTAGGTAATCGATTACCATACTCTTCAAACAATAGTTTCCTCATTAAATTAAGACGCCTAGTTTGTGAGGGATTCAACCCAGTTAGTGACGGATTTTATCCGTCGCAAATTGTGACGGAATTATGGCGTCGCAAATTGTGACGGGTTCTACTCAATAATAGGCATCACAGTTTGTGACGGATTTTCTTCGTCGCAAATTGTGACGGATTCGTTCATCACAATTTGTGAGGGACTCACATACCTCTCAATCCCTCTCAAATAGCGAGGGATTTAATCCCTCACAAATTGCGAGGGATTTAATCCCTCACAAACTGCGACGGATATTTATTAATTTCTAAACATTTATTATTACAAATTTGTGACGGAAATTATATTGTTTGTGACGCCTTAATTCCGTCACTAATTGTGACGGAGAAAATAATCCGTCACTAAATATTTTGTGACGCCAAATTTTGTGACGGAATCATTTCCGTCACAAATTCCGTCACTAACTTATTTGTGACGGATTTTATTAAGTTTAGTGACGGATTTTTTCCCTCTCTAATTTTAATTTTTCTAGTAGTGAAATGTGATCTCGAGGTTCAGACTCGACCTCTGCATAACAAGGTTCGAACTCGACCTTGGTTAATAAAATGTGATCTCGAGGTTCGGACTCGACCTCGGAATAACAAGGTTCGAACTCAACCTTGGTTAAGAAAATGTAATCTCGAGGTTCGGACTCGACCTCGGAATAACAAGGTTTGAATTCGACCTTGTTAAGTAGATGTGATCTCAAGGTTCGGACTCGACCTTGGCATAATAAGGTTCGTACTCGACCTTGGTTAAGAAAATGTAATCTCAAGGTTCAGACTCGACCTCGGCATAACAAGGTTCGTACTCGACCTTGGTTAGGAAAATGTAATCTCAAGGTTCGGACACGACCTCGGCATAACAAGGTTCGAAATCGACCTTGGTTAAGAAAATGCGAGGTTCGGACTCGACCTCGACATAACAAGGTTCGAACTCGACCTTGGTTAAGAAAATGTGATCTCAAGGTTCGGACTCGACCTTGGCATATCAAGGTTCGAACTCGACCGTGGTTAATAAAATGTAATCTCGAGGTTCGGACTCGACCTCGGAATAACAAGGTTTGAACTCGACCTTGGTTAAGAAAATGTGATCTCGAGGTTCGGACTCGACCTCGGCATAACAAGGTTCGAACTCGACCTTGGTTAAGAAAATGCAATCTCGAGGTTCGCACTCGACCTCGGCATAACAAGGTTCGAACTCGACCTTGGTTAAGAAAATGCAATCTCGAGGTTTGGACTCGACCTCGGCATAACAAGGTTCGAATTCGACCTTGGTGAAGAAAATGCAATCTCGAGGTTCGGACTCGACCTCGGCATAACAAGGTTCGAATTCGACCTTGGTTAAGAAAATGCAATCTAGAGGTTCGGACTCGACCTCGGCATAACAAGGTTCGTACTCGACCTCGGCATAACAAGGTTCGTACTCGACCTTGGTTAAGAAAATGCAATCTCAAGGTTCGGACTCGACCTCGGCATAACAAGGTTCGAATTTGACCTTAGTTAAGAAAATGTGATCTCGAGGTTCGGACTCGACCTCGGCATAACAAGGTTCAAACTCGACCTTGGTTAATAAAATGTGATCTCGAGGTTCGGACTCGACCTCGGCATAACAAGGTTCGAACTCGATCTTGGTTAAGAAAATGTGATCTCGAGGTTCGGACTCGACCTCGGCATAACAAGGTTCGAACTCGATCTTGGTTAAGAAAATGCAATCTCGAGGTTCGGACTCGACCTCGGCATAACAAGGTTCGAACTCGACCTTGGTTAAGAAAATGCAATCTCGAGGTTCAGACTCGACCTCGGCATAACAAGGTTCGAATACGTCCTTGGTTAAGAAAATGCAATCTCGAGGTTCGGACTCGACCTCGGCATAACAAGGTTCGAATTCGACCTTGGTTAAGAAAATGCAATCTCGAGGTTCGGACTCGACCTCGCCATAACAAGGTTCGTACTCGACCTCGGCATAACAAGGTTCGTACTCGAGCTTGGTTAAGAAAATGCAATCTCAAGGTTCGGACTCGACCTCGGCATAACAAGGTTCGAATTCGACCTTGGTTAAGAAAATGTGATCTCGAGGTTCGGACTCAACCTCGGCATAACAAGGTTCGAACTCGACCTTGGTTAATAAAATGTGATCTTGAGGTTCAGACTCGACCTCGGAATAACAAGGTTCGAACTCGACCTTGGTTAATAAAATGTGATCTCGAGGTTCGGACTCGACCTCGACAAGTCGTCACGATTAATGTGCCAATACCAAAAATGTATGGGAATAGAGTTGTTTTGTTGATTATTTTTGAGGTGTGCCTCGTTAAAACCTTCCTTGGCCAAAAACCCTTTTCTTTAGTGGGAAAAAAGGTTGAGGAGGAAAAAGAGTACGTCACCTGAATTTACAAGTTAAGAGAAATAAAATTTGAGGTGGGTGACATTCCAAGTTCCGAATTTCCCTTCGGAGGGTTCTATTCTTGCCTCTCTCACCCCACCAAACAAGGTCGCCAACTTTAAATGTTTGTGGCCTGACCTTGGTCTTGCTTTCCTTGTGGTTTGTTACGAACCTGGTCACGAAAAGCAGAGTGCTCTTCCATCTGTATGTACCCGGCAGCTCGGGCACGGAGTTCGTCCATATCAGCGGGAGCTCGGCGACACGGGCTATCCACAAAAGGTCCCGGCTTAAGCGCCATGAGCATGGCGTGTAAGGCGACCTCGGGATTCAAGTTGCGAATCTTCACCGAGATGCCAGCAAAACGTTCCATGAACGTCCGTAGTGGTTCGTCGTCGCCCTGTCTGAGGCTGGCCAGAGCAGCCGACGTTATGAGGTGAGGTCGACTCGTTGCATACTGCGCCGTGAATCGTCTGACCAGAGTGCCGAAGCTGTCAATTAACTCGGCAGGTAGCTGGTTATACCAGTTGAGTGCGGCCCCTTTGAGCGAGGTCGGGAAAACCCTACACAAGATAGCATCATTGTTAGTGTAGAGGTTTACCTGGGTCGTATACAGGTCAATATGTTCATCGGGGTTCGTCGTGCCATCATAGTGATCAAGGTGGAGAGGCTTCCATCTGCGGGGGAGTGGATTCTCCATGATGCCATCCACAAAAGGATGACGGCGGAAAGTTTCTTGACCCTCTGTGACATGAGTGGGGGCCCTGCTGACATCCTAAGTCGACTTGTGCGTCGGTGCATGAGACCGATGCGTGGCAGGTCGTGGAGTCGGTGCTCTGGTCGCAGTTCGGGGTTTAGAAACCGAATGCCCTTCGTCCTCATTCAGGTTACTCTGTAGAGGGGGTTGATTTGAGGGACGCCGAGGGAGTTGGGCACGAATGCGCTTGTTCTCGGTGCGTAGTGCCGCTAGGTCGGCTTCATTAGCGGTGCGCATTGCCGCTAGATCAGTTTCGTGCTTGGCACGCATGCTTTGTAGGTCGGCGGTGTGTTGTTGCCGCATCTGTTCGACCTGGTCGATCAGCCTCCTCAACGTTGTTGCGTCACTATCCATGGTAGTTGAGTGATCCAGGTCGTCTGTTGCGCGTCTATTGTGGCTTCTGGTGAAAACCATACAGGTGGCCGATAAGAGCTGCCTTGATCGGCCCCATGGTGGGCGCCAAATGTTCTTACCGGAAATTTGCCGTAGAGGTGATTCGCCAGGTAAGATCGGTGAGCCTCCTTTACGGGTACGCTGGTGTTCCAAGATGGGGGTGGCACCTGCAAAAGAGACTCCGATGCTAAAGTTAGTGTTTGTGGGAGTATGAGTCTCGTATAAATAATGCACGTACCTTTGTGTGAATTAGGGTTATGTTGGGCCTTGGGCCTGAGATCTGTTATGATCTGATTAGATAGTAGATCTCGTCTGAAGCGAGCTCCCCGAGATCAGTTATGATCTGATTAGATTGCGAATCTCATCTTGAGCGAGATCTCCGAGATCAGTTATGATCTGATTAGATTGCGGATCTCATCTGGAGCGAGATCTCCGAGATCAGTTATGATCTTATTAGATTGCGAATCTCGCTTAGGCCGAGATCTCCCAGTGCGTGCCCGAGGTTATTCCACGCTGTGATACCGAGCTCGAGCTCGGCATGGCAGTACGGATAGTACACTAAGCAACAAGAATGGCTACACAAGTTTGTTAGGTATGTGTTCACCATATATAAAATACAAATTAGGAAAGGAAAAATTAGCTACAAACTACATAGCATAGATTCATACACGACACGATACAAACATGGACATAGGGATACGATAAAATCAAAAAACATAGGACACATGGATACAACATATATATAATATATAATATAAATAACATGACAAAACAATTATTTATTAATATGACAAAAACTTGCTAAGTCTCAAAAATAAACTATTAAGAGACATATTCCATAATATTTTTTTTAAAATCTCGAATCCTTTTTTTCATTATTTTTATTTTTATTAAGATTTTTTTTTTCTATTATGTGAAAGTTAAGTGAGGAGAGACGAGAACAATTCTCTTTCTTGTTTCTATTTTTATCAAGAATTTTTTTAAAAAAAATATCAAATTCTCCCTTCTTTGTTTCTATTTTTGTCGAGATTTTTTCTTTTTTTTTTAAATATCAAATTCTCTTTTTTCTGTTTCTTTTTTATTGACATTTATTCTTCCTTTTTTAAAAAAAAAAAAATCAAATCCTCCTTTCTTTATTTTTTTTATCGATATTTATTCATTTGCAAGTGTCTATGATGAAGACACATTGGTTTTGTAGTTGTGCACGATGGAAATGTGTTTGGTTTGTGTGAACATAGTTTATCGAAGTGTCTGAGGCGTGTTCTCGACATGTTCGCTTTGAAAGAGTGTCGAACTCGAGGACACAACAGTTCCATGTTATATCCGTGCAACATAGGTTGCAAATGCTCTTTCTAGATTCTTACTAATGGCTTGGTCTGAACCATAGAACTTTTTTCTTGAAGAATTAAAAGTAGCAATGAACAAGGATCTTCAACTTCAGGGAGTGATATGCAAACAAAATGCATAAACTAAAAACCATTATGTAGTAAAAAGAAGGGTTTTTATTTTGGGAGAATAGGTTGGCAATGTCTACAAAGAGTGAGTTGATTCAAAAAATTCTACAAGAATATCATAATTCACCAATGGGAGGTCATGTTGGTATTGCTAAAACAACTGCTAGAATTGTTTCACATTTTTATCAGCCAAAGATGAAAGAAGAAATCAAGGAATTTGTGCAACAATGTGTGATTTATCAACAAGCAAAAGCTAAACATGTTGCCCCTATAGGTTTACTCCAACCCCTATCAATGTGTAGTCAAGTATGGGAGGATGTTGTAATTGATTTCATCACAAAATTACCATTATCTTGTGGATATTTAGTAATTATAGTGGTTATTGATAGACTTTCCAAATATAGTCACTTCATGACACTGAAAAATGATTATAATAACAAGATAGTTGCAAAGGCTTTTATGAAAAATGTGGTCAAACTACATGGTATTCCTAAGTCTATAGTATTAGAGGGGGACAAGGTTTTCACGAGTAAATTTTGGTAGCAATTGTTTCAACTACAAGGAACAACATTGGCTATGTCTTTTGTGTACCACCCACAATCGAATGGGTAATTTAAGACCTTGAACAAGTGCTTGGATATGTATTTAAGGTGTGTGATGATGAAGACATGATCAAGAGTAAGGAGCATGAAGCACTTGAAGGACTTGGAGGACCTATGACAAGGGAAATGATAAGGAAAGCCAAGGAAGCTTTACAAGTGTTGGTAGCCATTATTAAATTAGGACCATGCCTTGAAAATGCAAAGCATAAATTGTACAATTACATAATGATTGAAGAAGATGATGCATGACCTTAATGGAAGGGTAGTTTGACATAAATAAACTCAAGATTGGAGTGCAAAGGAAAGCTAATAATTTGCCACCAGACTTGAAGGATTGGGCCTGAGTTATTATGCAAATTAAAACTCATTTTGGTTGTTACTTTCTTTCAAATAGTGGGTGAGACAGCCTTTGCACAAAAATAGTGGGCTGAGTTAATAATTTTTTGGGCAGTTACACTTTGATTTTAAGGCAGCCAATTATTAGTTTTTATGTTATTTTATTAGAGATTTTTCTCGTACATTTCTGAATACCAAGAGACAAGTGAAACGTGCATAGGTTAAATGTTTCAAGCCATATATTCTAGGCATTAGGCTAATAGAAATCAGAATATCATTTTTGTGTAAACTCAGTTTTAAGAGAGAGCTTTTCTCTGAGATTCTTGTCAATCCACTTATTGAGGTTTATCAAAGGAAATCACTCCTTTGTGTGTTCAATCTTTGGGCTTATTTTCCATCCTTGGGAGTGTGATGCCTACCAACAATTTCTTCCAATTTCTTTTCTTTCAATTTGCACAAGTTACATTTTGCATTGTCTTAAGCAATTTGATTGGCATTGGATTTGTTTAAATTATTTCCTTTTCTTTCCCTTTTATATCACGTCCAATTCTGGTCATGTTTGCTTGGTTTTAATTTGTTTCTTTATTTCAATTCTAACAAATCAACAACTTAATTTTCTTAGAGGTCCTAATTCAGAGTCCTAACAAGTAAGAGGATTCACATCATGTGACCTTTCAAAATCCTAAAACATGGTTTCAAGCACTAGCTTGGGTAGAATTTTTCAGGACATGACTCCTTTAAGGTATTGCATTGGAGGGATCCTCCTACATTGATAAAATATATAGCTATCCCTTAAGATTCCCTAGTTGTGCAATAAGAATTAGAACAAAGATATTTGTTGCTAACTCAATTAAAAGGAAATTTATAAAGGACACAACAAATGATGAAAGATCAAGCTGATAAAAAGAGAAAAGATGTGAATTTACAGATTGGTGACTTAGTGGTGTTGGAAAAGCTGGAGCCATATAGACAAAACTCGGTGGCTTTTACAAAAAAAAATGGAATTACGTTACTTTGGACCCTTTTCAATTATGGAGAAAATAGGAGTTGTGGCATATAAGGATTCGCCCGGTGTTTCACATTTCTCAATTGAAATTGTTTAATGGTGTGTTTGGATGAGGAATTTTACAAATTCAAAGAATTTTAAATCCTTGATATTTGAATTACTTTGATTTCAATTTCCCTCATTCTTAAAATATTTTGTTTGGATAAGTCCATTCAAAATTTTCAAATTTTAAATTGTTGGGTTGGATATGATAATTTGATTCCACCATAGTAAAATTGTTTTTAAAAATATATTTATATGTTGAGATTTTTAAATTAAATTTTATAAAAATAAATATTAGTTAATTTTTAAATACTTAATAATTTAAAAAATTAATATTAGATAATATTTAATAATTTTAAAAATATTTTTGAATATTCAATAATTAAAAACATGAAGAGATAAGAGATAAGATAAAATATATAAGTGAAATAAGAAGAAAAAAATATAAGAAATTTCAAATTCTTATTTTTTTGGGAGAATTTGAAATTTTACTATTTCAAAGAATTTCAAAAATACTTGAATTTTAAATTTCTTGTAAATTTTCCATCCAAACAAGGTATTTCACCTCAAAAAATTTGAAATTCATCAAATAAATGAATTACTCCATTTAAATTTCCCATTCAAATACATTATAAGGGTCCTTCAAGTGAGTCATATATTCCCTTGCCTTTAACAACAAATGAAGTGGGTTTGATCTTGCAACTCAAGTCCATATTCAGTGGGAGCACTTGGGGGAAGGGGAAGCTACTTGAAATTAAATATCTAATGAAAATAGTTGATCATTATCCTAATTGACAAGGTTAATTCTAAACGGACAGGTATTGTAACAAGGTTGCCAAGTCATTATGGACACGTGACAACAAAAGTTGGACAACAAGAATCAAAAGTTGTTAGTATACAAGAATATCCTGAAAACTAGAAGAAGCATGAGACAAAGGCTAACATACTCACAATCGAGAAATTTTGTATAACATTATGAGAGAGAGAGGGAAAATATGAAGAGGGGGATCATTATGTTGGAGTTTATCTCATTCTTCTCTAACTATTTTTCCTTCTTTTCTTATCATTTTCTTACATCAATTATATTATAATAGATTACTTTTCCTCCTGTTCAGTCTAGGAGTTAATTGTTGATATAGCAATAAATTTTAAACCCTAAACCCTAAACCTCACATATATTTATCAATTTAACTTCGATACATGGTGCTCATAGTCAATGAATTGGTGCATGGGGAAAAATAATAATTAGGAGATCATGTGTTTTAAAGTAGATTTTGAGAGAACCTATAACTCGGTTGAGCTGGAAAATTTTAGATTTCATGATGGGATGATTGGATTTTCATGAAAAATGGAGGAAATGAATTCCTGAGTGTTTTCACTAGTACAAAAAGGGTAATTTACGTCGCTTATTTTAAGCTTTTTACGTTAGAAACAGGTTCGACGTGCGGGAGACGTAAATTTACGTCGGCTGTGATAGCCGACGTAAATTTACGTCGGAAATTCATAAGAGCCGACGTAAAAAAGTTGGAAACCAAAAAAAAAAAAGCAAGCAGAACTGCCCGTTCTTCTCGGAGAACGGCCCGTTCTGCTTGGAGCACAGCCCGTTCTGCTTGGAAAATGGCCCGTTCTGCTGCAGATCCACCCACTCTGCTTGCAGATCCACCCACGCACAAAGCATTTTCTACCTGTATTAACAAACGATGATTCAGCCAAACGCGAAGAAGATGATAATATTAACTAGTATATTAATAGATAAATACATACATTTATTTTCAACATATAAGCTAATATATTAAGAAAGGATTTTCCAAACTAACCTCAAACGCGAGCCCAATGTAATCGGTCAAAAACTCAAGAATTACCCAAACGCGCAAACATACACTCAGATGCAATACACTCAAACGAAATCTTAACTCAGAAAACCTGAATGACACTTACACTCAAAGCTCTCTTGTTTAAATATTGGCGCGCGCGAATACAGTTTGAAATTTGTAGATATTTTACGTCGGACCTCGTAGGAGCTGATGTAAAAAAGTTAGACTTGATTACAAAAATGTCACCGCGTTTTTTTAATGTCGGATTTTTCTTTGTCCGACGAGAATACAGTGACGTAAATTACCCTTTTTCTACTAGTGTTTATTTCTAGTAGAGGGGTTAAGTATATATGATGGTGCAGGAAGCAAAAGTGAATAGGTTGTTTAATGGATATGCAATGGAAGGCAGTGATGTGAATATCACACATTTATAGTTTGCAGATGACACTTTGCTCTTAGGAAGGTGAAACTGGGATGTCACAGCGATAAAAGCAATCCTTCAACTCGTTGAGCTCTCATCTGGGCATAAGGTTAATTTAATATTGAAAGGAATGGGGAATGTGTTTCCATTGACATGAGAAATGTGTAACTTATGTCTTTTTGTAACCAAACTATATATTTTGGATGTACAAATTCTGCAATTCTTGTGTTGTATTTGTCTTTTCTTAATAAAATTACCTTTTGTTTGTTATGAAAAAAAAAAAATCAATGACAACAAATATCAGTATTATCTTTTTATCACTTTCACCATTTATAATTTTTCTCGCATTTTGTCTCCATATCTATTTCCAAAATATATATTGCTCATTTTGCTATCATATTTTCAAAACTTACACATTTAATAATTTTGTACTTTTACATATTACACGTCGCTCCTAATTTTATGGCAGTGCAACATTTATTAATTACCCCGTCAACATCTATGTAATATTAACAGTTGACGTTTATTTTTGAAAGAATTAACAACTAACATTGTTACATTAGCAACGTGAACTTTTTAATTGGTCAAAAGAACCATCTTATTATTTTAAAATTAATTCAATTTATGAGTATTTAAGTAATTTATCCTTCCTCCACTTCTCATTCCTTAGTCCCTCTTTCCCATTTATGTGATCGTATGCAAAATATTTGTAAAATACTAAATTAAATGAATATTTTAATATTAAAGAAGTTAAAATATTACTATTAGAATTTTTCTTATTATATTTGATTTTTCGTGTAAATTTTGCATAAAAATTCATAGGAAACATGGTTCATATGAATTTTTTTGCAAAATTTTATCTTCAAGTAGTATTTTTGTAGATAATGTGTTTACAAATTTTAAAATTCACAAGAAATTATATATTGCAAATTGTCATTGATATTTTTGTAAGAAATTTTGCAAGAAGATTTGTTACAAAAAAAATTAAAGAAATTATTACAAAAAGTTTCATATAAATTTATTATTTGTAGGTAACTTTCTTGGAAATTTAAAATTTGGAAATATTTTTTTGCTAAATTTCAAATTTACAATTTTTTGAAGCATCATGAATATGCTTCTACACCTTCATATGATTCATAACCTCTTGAACTCTTAGAATGTGAGTTATAGGTCTAACACAATTCTGCAAAATTAACTTGTAAAGTGAGAATTTTCTTCACTTATATATTTATTAATTATTTTATCTCTAATCGATGTGGAACTTAAGATTTTCTTTAAATATTAATTAGACCATGTCCTTAGAAAAAAAAAATCATTAGATTAAACTATAAAACTATATTATAATAAATTATATTAACTCTTAAAATATTTAATATTCTCAAAATAATATATTTAGTTTTTTATTAAATAACTTTATTTTAAAAATTATCATTAAATTAAAACTCATTATCATTAATTTACATATTTAATTAAAATAAATGTTTGATTTACTAATATTTTTAATTAAAATCAATTTTAATAAAATATTTATAAATAATTTAATAAAATAATATTTTTTTAAGTAAACACTTTTAATTTTTAAATTTTATAAATTATCATTAAATTAAAATTCACTATCATTAAAATTTTATACGTTAATTTAATTAAATTTAAAATTAAAATTAATTATATTGATATATTTATAAATAATTTATTATAATAATATTTTAAATTAAAAAACTTTTAATTTTGCAAACTTATAAATTTAAAATTTTTTTTATTTTTCTTGTAGATTAAAATTGACAGAAAAATTCACATGAAAAATTATCTACAAAATTTTCCTACCATTTATAATTTATTTTCACAAGAAACAAAAAAGTTCTTATAACATCTTTTACAAATTTTTATCATGAAAAAAAATCCTATGATCACTACAACCGTAGTAAAATTTGTAAAAATTTATTATAGATTATTTTTCATAAAAGAATTTGTAAGAAATTATTGCAAATAAATTCTGTTAAGTTATTATTGCAAGAAATCGAGAAAAAAAAATCTGTAGATATTTTTTTATAAGAAAAAACAACACTTTTATGGTAGTATGTGTCAACTTTGAATGGTTCGGAGGATACGCAAATTTTTTTTCCAGGGGCAACAGGTTTTCCTTTTCTATATTGTGTTGAACTCGTATCCTTTGTTAGAATTCAACAATATATTGTTGTAACTAATTAACTACTCTATCTCGTGCTTTTAATTTTGAGGGCTGAACCTAGGGATGACAAATATACCCGTACCCGGGGGTAATACCCGAACCCGTCCCGACTTTGACGAGGAATATCCGGTTTGACCGGGTACGGGTACGGGTACGGGTAAAATCCGATATATTAAATCGGGTACGGGTACGGGTATGTACTTACCCGTCTCGTACCCGTATCCGTCCTCGTCCCGGTCCCCGTTCCCATTTTTAATTTAATACCCACTTTCAATTTAATTATATTAAAGAATTTTAATATTTTTTTATGTATAATTATATATTATAATATGAGATAAAAAAATAACCTAATTATAATTATAATATAATTAAAAAAATAATTTAAAAATATTATATTTTTTTAAAAAAATAAAAAATAAAAAATTTGATGGGTACGGGTACGGGTACGGGTATACCCGATACTCGACGGGGACGGGGATGAGGATGAAAATCACATACCCGACGAGTACGGGTACGGGGATGGGGATGAGTTTGGCTCGCGGGGACGGGTATCATGAAACCCGTACCCGCCCCGCCCCGTTGCCATCCCTAGCTGTACCTAGTGTTACCTATCCTGCTCCCACTCCAACATTTTCCACTGTAATAGTGTAACAAGACTCAAAAGATTCTGGATAATGTGGGGAAGTAGATGGTGACACACAGCTAGCCATGCACCATAGTCACACTCACGGGGTTTTCTATGATGTTCAAAGAACACATAAAGACGGTTAGTGACTATTTGGGTATAAATTTATTGTCTTTATTATACCATTTTCAAGAAAAATGCACATTATATTGTTAATTGCGAGTATAATGTAATGTCTCTGTAAATCATATATTGCTAGTTCCTAGTCAACAAGGAGAATGGTATATAAGCCAAGAACATAACACCATCAATTTGGACACAACAATTTCTAACTATTTGATTGATTGACCTGGGGTGAGTAGTCAAGAAAAAAATTCAATTGATGGGTAAATTCAAGCATTTGATGTATCAAATCATCTTTAAATACTTCAATAAATACTGATATTATCTTTTAATTATCCAATTATCTAATGTTTAAATATTAATTAAGTATGAAATAAATTATGTTGGAAGGAGAATATCTATATTGTATGTGTTTACAATCTTAGTAAGAATTAGTCATTGTTTTCGATGATAAATATTTCATACCAATATCAAAATCAATTAATTTAAGAGTTTGTCTTGGTAAATTTATTTTACTCAATAATTCATGTTTTATATTAAATTTTAACAATATAACTATTAAATTACAAGTTCTTAGTATATAAATTAAGTTTACAAATTTTTTTTAAAGAAAATAAAAATCATTTAATATTTTATTTCATTAATTTAAATTGACAAAAAATTATAAAATTATTTTATATGTTTATTTGAATATATAACAAAATATCATAAATTTTTTAAATAATTTAAAATTTTAGAAACTTATATGTACATTAAGAATTTTTAATTTAAAATTATTAAAATTTAATATAAAATATTAATTATTACGTAAAATAAATATATCAAGACTTATTTTTAAAATAAACATATCAAAATTTACTTTTAAAATAAGTAAATTTCTCTCATAAATTATATTATTGAGTATAAGAAAGACTTAAAAGATAATGATCAAGCAATAACAAATAATAATAATGGCGGCTCATATAAAACTCAACCGGCTACACTTTTACAAGATCCGCCATAGGACCAAAATGTTTAAGGCATGTCCCTTATAAATAGACCAAAAAAACAAATTACACAATTTTGATACAATACAAACTCGCGGCTAAAGGTCAGGTACAGAAACAAGAATCCTTTATAATGCTAACACTCAAATTTAAGAAAAACTGAGGCAACTTGTTATCTAATAGGATCATGACCATACTCAAATTATTGGGAGTGTATATTATAATTAATGAATTTCAGACTCATGAAATGTTAGCTCCCATGAATCGTAGTTTTGAATATAGTAAATTTCTCACATTATATTAAAATGATACAGTAATGTTAAAATTGAATTTTACTCTTATAAATAAATTCACAGGAGGCTAATTTATTTTTATCCACAATGTAGGTGTTGTTTCCTGGAAGACGTTCAAATAGACCTGTATAGAGTATAATCTAATCTACAATGGGGGTCAAGCTTTTGCTCAATTAATTTCTAAGAAATCGATGTTGATTAGCTAAGAAAATTTCTTAGTAGATGTTATTTATGAAGAAATTGTATCCTCTTATCCATACATTACATGTTTGTCATACGGGAAAACAAAAATGATTGTCAAGTGGCAAAAGCAGGAGGGAATAAACTTTATAACGTCAAATATAGAAATAGATGTACAAAATGATTCTTTAAAGTAGCTATCAAACGATGGGGTCATATCCTTAAACTATGTGAGGCCAAAAATTAGTCTGACTATTCTTTGTATAAAGCAAGAAGCTAGCCACTGAGGGAAATATTGAGGTAAATGGAAATTGAGCTTTTCTTTTTCTCCTTGTTCGATAAATTTTGACTATATATATATATATATATATATATATATATGAGTATGGTTATAAAAATATTAGTATAATTTTTATTAAGTATTATATTGCTCAATAATTTTATATTAAATGTGAATTTTGTAAATTTAACCGTTAGATTGGAAGTTTATATCACTTTATATGTTTATACCAAATTTTGTTAAAATTGAACAACAATTTGAAGGTAATTAAAGTATTCATATTTTAGTATCTTTTAAAATGTATATATTTCTCTCCATATACAGTTTTTAAATTTTTAAAAAATTTACAAACTTAATCTATGCATTTAAAATTTTAAATTTAATGGTTAAAAAATTTGATATAAAATATGAATTATTGGGTGAAATAAGTCTAAACTTATTCTTGTTATAAGTTGATATCTACTCATATATATATATATATATATATATATATATATATATATATATAATCTCACAAAACCTTACGCATATATCAATATAATTTTTTAGTAATAAAAATTATGGTGACAATAACAAAGTTCAAATTTAGAATCTTGTTACATAGTTTATTGGTTTAACTAAGATTATAGTTGGTCCTCAAATTTCAAAGTTTTTGAGTTCAAGTTTTGAAAGATAATATTGAAAGAGAATCTTAATACAATCAAAGTCTTAAAAAAGTTAGTTTTCAACAAAAGTGAAAGATATTCTCGTCAATGATATAATCTCTTCAAAATATAAAATTCCCTAAAATAAATATCTCCAATAAATATCTCCTCTTAGAATATTTATTTTATATGCATAAACATTCACGTAGTTCACATATTTACAAAAAAAAATCACAATTATCTATCTGAAATTATTATCGCATCTTTAAAAATTGTATCATTTTGATATTTTAATGTGTATCAATAAAATAAATACAATCAATTAATATATCAACTTTTTAAATATCTTTTATTTAAATTTTTATATTATTTATTTTTAACTCCTTATCGATTAATTTTTTAAGAAAAATAATAATTGTTGGATACTTCTATTTTAAAACTCCTATATTAGTGTCTCCGACTATAATAAAATAATTTGTTTTTATAGATAAACAATCTCCTGTATCCTTGTAGCAAAATGTAGACAACAGATATTTTTTTTCTTTCTAGATTTACTGTCTTAGATTTCCTTTCCATGCATCCATGGTAATAATTTAGATCTTATTACACAGTACTATGTAGGGCTGTTTTGGCAATAAAAAGTTAAAAAAAAAAAAAAAAAGAAGGAAACGACACCGTAAGGGCGAGACGAAAGGTATAACGTGTTATTTAGGGCTTTTTTAGGGTGATTCACTTAAAAGTGGTAAAATTGATTTCCACTATTTTGACGTCCCAAAAGAGAGAGTGTTCTATTTTACCTCCGCCAAATCGTGGTGGATGTGGTTGAGCAGCACCGGAACGACGACGTCCGGCGAGCTCAACTGCGGCAAGTGACCCTCGGTGGGCATGACCTCGACGATGGTCTTGCCGCCGAGGTTCTGTTGCAGATATTCGGCCACAACAACGGGTGCGGCCAAGTCCTTAGTGCTCTGAATGATGTGGCACGGCACCGTCACGTGGCCCAGAATGGGCCTCAGGTCGAACTGGAATATGGTCTGGGCCAGGCTCAGGGCTATGTCGGGCCTCATGTTGAATAGGGTTCTGCTGAACTCCTGCACCGCCACCGACTCCATGTCGCCACCTATCACCAGCGGAGCGAACCCCGAACACCACGCTTTGTAGTTCGATCGAATTCCCTCGTATAGTTCCCTCAGATCTTCTTGCTGGAACCCTCCAAAATATTCCGAATCATTCAGAAACCTATACAAAAATACCAAACTTCACTTCTTCTCCTACCATATATATCACCTGTCTTTTTCAACACATAGTTTCCGCAACATGAAATGTGAAATTTTTTTCTTTTGTTCCTTATGAAAACTACAAAAATCTATTCCATAATAAGTATTTTTCCATATATATATATAAACCTTAACTTTGACTGTATGCTTAATCTGTATAGTTATAGGAAATTTTCTGTTTACTATCATCTCAAATTTTTTTCAGAATTTTTATGGATTTTTTTTTAAAAAAAATTAATAACTTTGATATTGTTATTAAGAAATTTAATTTTCTCTTTCTCTTCCTTTTTATTTATTTATTTATTTTTAACGTTTTGAAATTCATGAACTGAAGTGATAATCATGCATAGCAGAACTCTTGAGTCGAGGGTCTCAACTTTTAGTTTTCCGTTTTAGAAAATTAAAAGCTTATAATAAGAAAAGCATATGAAGAGTAAGTTATATAAACAAGTGAATGAAAGATTTATACCTTGGAGAGGCAGAGACGAGGATGAGCTTAGTGAAGAGATGAGGGTGGGAGATTGAAGCGAGGAGGCCGACCATAGCGGAAAGAGAGTGACCAACGAAGATGCAAGATTGCACTTGAAGCTCTTGCAAAATGGCGAGAAGGTCATAGACAAAACCATCGATTGTGTAGTATCGTTCGAAGTCGAAGTATTCAGGGTTTGTTGTACCAGCGCCCATGTTGTCGTACAGAATCACACGGTAATCATCGACCAGATGCGGCACCAGGTGCTTCCACACCGATTGGTCTGTGCCAAACCCATGAGCCAGAATCACAATTTCGTTTCCTTTTCCAACTATTCTCACGTTATGAGCCTCTTCCACGATTCCCATAATCTTTCCTTTTCTCTAAGGGCCTGATATTTCTTTCCTTTCGCTTAGTTTTCAATTTTCGATCGTAAATGGTTAATTTAAGTATTCCTGTCATATCCATGCCCGGGGAATTAAAGAGAGTGGGGTCGAATATAGGGTGGTTCACAATCTACAAATGATGCTAAAGGCAACTTGCATAATGTGGAGGCTGAATTGCCACGTGACAAAACGCTGTCATGTAGGTATTAGGTGGGCTTAAATTATATGTGTATAACAAGTCCACCACAATTAATAAATAATCAAGTTTCTTAATTAGCTTGAGAGGGATTTTACTCTCTAATTCAGATAAAATCTATTTAAAGAAACCTTAAAAAAATTCCTTTTCAACTTAGATAATTAAGACCATCTGCATGCAGCCCACTGTATTACTTCACCTCTTTTTTTCTCTTTTTCTTAAACAACTAAACTTATATAAACAATTTTGTTAAAATTTAAACAACACATTTTAGTACTCAAATAATAAAAATAGTTGATGTAGCACAATATAATCAACTGAAACTGCTCTAACATTCAAAACTATTTAGGTCGATTGCGATCGTCTCAGCTCCCTCTGTCGTTCAAAAAGTTCGGCTTTCCGCAAGGACGGTGTAGTATTTCAGATTTCATAAATATTTATGAATGTCATAGTTAAAAATATTACCATAAGGTAAGGTAGGTTAAAGAATTTTTAATTTTAAAAATAAGGAAGGAGTGTTTGGACAAACAAATATAGAGAATAAATTTGTTGCAGAAAAATTTGCGCACTCGCGTATCTTCAGCCTCACATTTTTTTTCCGGATATTTAGCATGTAGGGCCCATGGCACTCACTCCAACATAGTCAAACATATATGAGAATTGCTACACGTTCTGAAAAATGAAACGAATCATCGCCCAAAATTTAAAAAAAATTTATATTTTTTAATAAATTTATTATAAAATAATTATTTAATTTAATATTTTATAATTTAAATTATTCTTTTTTATACATTTGGAATATATTTCAGAGGTTGCGTTCGGAGGATGAAGAATTTTCCAACATATATATCTACCCAGATTCGGTTAAGTGTTGTTTTCTCGGATATTTAGTCATATATATCTGTTAGGTTATATAACTAACAATAATCAGGGTTAGGAAGAATTTATAATGGAGAAATGTATTTGGGGGTTGTTTTTTTGATACATAAATATTTTTAAGTTTATAAAAAAAAAATTGATTACATTTTTTTTTATAGTTATTAACTTTTGACAATTTTCACTTTTAAGGTCTATTTGACTTAAAGGAAAAATATGAAACAAAAATAATTAAAAATTTTGTTTGGTTGAAAATAGAGAAAAAGGGAGATTTTTCTAAATTTGTCTTGTTTGGTCTTACATTACAAGAAATGTTACATATAATGGCATATCAAAATATCACTATAAATACAAAATATATATGTAAATACAAATTTATTTGACATATAATTGAATACAATTTAATATTAATTTTGAATGAGATTTACCAATATATATCAATATAACTTATAACGACATTTTTTAATAGTATACCAATATATATCATATTCATAATGTAGATAAAAGTAATTTTTATTGATAAATATTATATTATTATATACTACAAAAAAATTTGGATTTAACGACTACCAAAATCGGTCGCTAAATTGCTAAAATCGGTCGCTATTTGCCTTAGCGACCGAATTGGCGACCGAATTTAAGTAGTCGCAAAAACCTTAGTCGCAAAGCTATATAGCGACCAAAAAATTTTCGATCGCTATTTAGCGACCGAAAATTTCGGTCGCAAAATGGTTGTAATGATTTTGGTCGCTGATGTGTATGGGGACCAAATTAGTGACCGAATAAATCGGTCGCTAAAGATTTATTTTTTATTTTATTAAATTTTATAGACGTTGCAAATTCGGTCGCTACGAAATACTCATATTTGTCCTCTCAAGGATTCTATTTCACAATACTTCACTTTTCAACATGTTTTGTCTTTAATTACACAATTTTTGGGAAACTTCCCAAAAGGTCACCCATCCCTATATTACTCCAAGTCAAGCACGCTTAACTGTGGAGTTCTTATGAGATAAGTTACAGAATGACATATGCATATTGTCAGTATAGGTAGTACAAATTAATTCATTTAAGTCATCCTCAAATATACAATCTCATACTTATACTATCTTTGGATCTCTCTCATTTCGGTGTATCCGAACCGTTATAAAAATATAATAATATATTTAATAATTATATTACCAATAATAATAATTATATTATATTTAATTAATCTTTATTTATATATATTTACTTTTATAATTAACAATCTACTTATTTCTATTTTAAATTAATATTATGATACAATTTAAATTATCTATTATAAATTTAAAATTTTAAATAATAATTTTTATATTTTAAAATGAGAAGGGTTATAATAACACTGGTATAACTTTTACTAAGTATTACATTGTTCAATAACTTTATATTAAATGTGAATTTTGTAAATCCAACCGTTAAATTGAAAGTTCATATCACTTTATATGTTTATATCAAGTTTTGTTAAAATTGAACAACAACTTGAAGGTAATCAAAGTGCTCATATTTTAATATATTTTGAAATGTATATGTTACGTCAATTTTATTTTACAAAAATGAAGTATCAAATCATCTTGAATTCATATAAAATTTTGTATATATGATCTAAGAGTAAAAAACTTTCAATCTAACGGTTGAATTTATAAAATTCACATTTAATATAAAGTTATTGAGCGATGTAATACTTAGTAAAAGTTACACATGTGTTATTATAACACTTCTCTTTTAAAATATTATTTTTATAAATTAAATTTTAACATTTTAAATAAATTATTAATTAACTTAATATATTTATTCATCTTAAATCTAAGATATAAAATTCAAAAAATGTATTTATCCTTGTTTTATTTTCTAATTATCAACCATTAATAAAATACTAATTTAAAATCTTATTAAGTTATATCATAATATTTTCATATCAAGTTTAAAACCAGATATTAGTTATAAAATATGTTAATTTGCATTGGAATTTTATTTCAACATGAAACTTTAAAATAAATGTGCGAGTAAAAAAAACTCTGTTAAAACAGTCACATATTCTATTTGATAGAGAAAAAGCAAGGAAATGCATTGTGATGTATTAAAAACTGATCAAAAAGAACCAGAGGGTGGTTTGCCCAATTAGTTAAGGGGGAAGACTTAAGATTTTCTCCACGTAAGTATGTGTGTGGATTCGAGCTTTACTGTCAGCAATTTTAGCCTTTTTATACAAAGCAAGTGTAATTGTAATAAAAAGAAGGTGTATATATCATAAGTTAAATACTATGAACATCTATGATTAAATTAAAATCAAAGGATAATATTTTTTTAAATTACTATAAAATATTTCATTTTATAATTATTTCACAAATTCTTACTAATTTTTGTATAAGTCAATTACTTTTAAATAATGAAACTAACACGATTATATCAATTGAATTGAATGATTAAGCCTAACTTTTAAAATAACAATTGAAATAAAATAAGATTCATGAAAATAATTTCAAAATATATTAGGTAAATAATTTTTATATATAATAAAATTAAAGACAAGGATTAAAATAATCAATGGAGTTAATGTAATATTCATTTATAAATATTTAAATAAATTATAAGTAGCAAGGTATTATTTAATTGATGTTTAAAATAAAATATCTAAATGAAATGATTTTTAAGATAAACTATTATATACATATTTAATTAATATAATTTTAAAATATATATGTATAATTAGATATATTTTAAATAAATATTTTTATATTAAAAATTAATTTATCATTAAACAAAATAAAAATATTTCAAAATATGGTTGTTGTTGAATCAGTTTCCCATGGTGGGATTATATTCATATATAATAATAGAATCATGTCTCCTCAAAGAAGCGATATCTACCCCAAAGTACTACGAGCATAATCAAAGATAGATGGTATAACGTATTTTAAGTAATTGATCTCATGTGTTATTGGTGTATATATTTATATATATAATTTATTTTATAATTTTTATTTATTAAACTAATGGAACATTAATTATATTTTATCAATTTTAGATTTGTTTGATAAATTTTTATTAATCCTTATATAAGCCAATTATTTTTAATTTAATGGAACTAACGTGTTTATATCAATTGAACTAGATGTTTAAGTCAATTTTGAAAATAATAATGAAAATAAAATAAGATTTATGAAAAGAAATTTATTTATCTTAACAAAATTGGAAAGCACAATAAATTATGTATTTTCATATTATCTAATAATATAATAAAATATTAAGCATGATAAAAGAGAAATAAATTTCTCAAGAAAAAAATAAATAAATTTTCTAGATAAATTATTATTTAAATTAGTCTATTTTTTTAAGAAAGATTCAATTAAAAAGATTATTATTTAATTTTCATTTATAGCATTATGTTTCTCATTTTTTAATACATCATGATATATTAGTTATCTATTTTAAATTATATAATTTGTATTATTTTTAAAAACAAATTAATTTTATTGGGAGGGTATTGATTTTTATTTCTTATCATTAATATTTTTATCATTATAAAAATAATATTATATATTTTTATATTTTCTTTCATTTAAAAGAAATATATTTCTAAATTATTTAAAAAATTTATATTTAGCGACCGATTTTAATTTGGTCGCTAAAATTATTATAAATAATAATATTTTTATTTTTAGCGACCGATTTTAATTTGATTGCTAAAATTATTATAAATAATAATTTATTTTTTTTATTTTTTTAGCGATCGATTTTAATTTGGTCGCTAAAATTATTATAAATAATAATATTTTATTCTTTTAGCGACCGATTTTAATTTGGTCGCTAAAATTATTATCAATAATAATATTTTATTTTTTAGCGACCGATTTTAATTTAGTCGTTAAAATTATTATATATAATAATTTATTTTTTTTAGCGACATATTTTAATTTGGTCACTAAAATTATTACAAATAATAATATTTTATTTTTTTAGCGACCGCTTTTAATTTAGTCGCTAAAATTTTTATGGATAATAATATTTTTTTTATTTTTTTAGCGATCGATTTTAATTTGGTCGCTAAAATTAATATAAATAACAATTTATTTATTTTTTTTAGCGACCGAAACCATTTCGTCGCTATTTTAATCAACAATTATTATTTTAGCGACCGATTTAGCACTGATTATTTGTCACTAAAAATTCGGTCGCTAAATTGGTCGCTAAATAAAATTTGCAACCAAATCAAATTCGGTCGCTAATTTTGTCGCTATTAGCGACAGAAGAAAATCGGTCGCTAAATTGATATTTTTTGTATATAATATTTTCTTCACAAAAAAAAAATTTGGTGTCAAAGATAAAAAATGTTAATAAGAGGACAAATTTTGAGACTAAAAGTAAAAAAAATAGAAAAATATTAAATATTAAATCTAGTAAAAAAAATCATAGAGTGACCAAAAAAGTGAAAATCGTAAAAATTTATAGATTTAAAATATATTTAATCTAAAAAAAATTATAACTTCTATAAAATTTCTAAACTTATTTTAATAAGTTGTTTATATCAATTAAATTTTAAAAAATTATTTAACTGGTTTCAAAGAAAGAATTATTTAAATTATTCTAGTAAATTTTATGATTAAAATTATGAAACATATGTGATAAGAATTTATTAAATAAGTGTTTAGCTAGCTTATTTATTTGCATTATAATTTTTTTTATGATATAATGTAATAGTTTTTCATTCTTCTTTCCTATCTCTCTTATTAGCAAGGCCCTGCCCCTACAAAGTTTAATTGATACGATTTTACTTTATGTTCATCGCTAAAATAAGTAAAAGATCATAAAAGGAACTTAATTAACTTTAATCTTGATTTATCAATAAAATCAAAAGAAAGTATAACTCTAATTACGACTTGTTGATAGAATTAACATTATGACATTTTTATCCTTAGAACAAAAGAAAACTCTTACAATGGAGAAATAATTAATTTGATTAATCTGACAAGTTTGCTTTGAATGTTTATAACAAGTTCTTATTTATAGATTAAGATAAACAACTTATTATGTACAAGTAGTAAATTTTCACTAAGAATTTTATTAGGAATTAAATTCTTATTAGCAATTATTTCCCACTTAGCATTAACTTTTTACTATAAATAACTGATCACTATTCCACTAACCATCATAATGGTTTGCGAAACCTAAAAATACTAAAATTGGCATCGAAAATATTAAAAGTCATATAAACTTATTTAAATAAAATTAAATATACTTTAAAAAAATTATATTAGAAATTAAGAAAATGGATTTAAATAACTATTCAATCCGAAACTAAGGAATCCAACTAGATAAAAGTGACCGATTTTAAAAGTTGTTAATTTTTTTTTAAATATTTGACTTATTTTAGGAGGATCTCTGAACAAAACCTGCAAATTAATAAAATACCAGACAATTTATATATTTTTAATATACCAAATTACATACAAATAACAAGGGTTGGTAAATGTCAACCATATATGTAATCAAAGTAACTTACAAATTATGTATATCCTAAACTACAAAATGAGTAAAACTATAATCATAACTCGTAGCTAGCCAATGTTTCAATGAAAAATGTAGCCCATTGCTCCCTAATGAAAAATGAACCACTCGGTGAAAGTCTTGTTATGCTCATTCAACACCCATTTTTCAGGCATTCGAGGGTTGTTTGTCTTCACTAAGTCTTTATGGGCATTTAAATAAGGAAGAACCTCATCGGTGTTGTTCAATATATACAAATGTGCTTGAAGCACTTCTTCTCGTGGCATGCTCTTCAATTTTGTGCCTATCGTACCCTTCCCAGCAATTCGTTCCTCATGACGAGTCTTAGGAATGCCTATTGATTCAGCTTGGGACATGTATTCAGAACAAAACTCAATTGCTTCCTCTGCAATATACCTTTCTACAATGGATGCTTCTGGACGATGTTGGTTCTTCACATACCCTTTTAATATCTTCATGTATCGCTCAATTGGGTACATCCATCTCAAAAAGACAGGACCACACAACCTAACCTCTCTGACCAAGTGGATGATTAAGTGAACTATAATGTCAAAAAATGAAGGAGGAAAATACATCTCCAATTGACACAATATTAGAACAGCTTCATTTTCCAACTCATCTAACTTATGTGGATCAATTACTTTGCTGCATATGCCATTGAAAAACAAGCAAAGCCTAGTTATGACTTATCTCACATTTTTAGGTAAAACGTCACGTATCGCGACAGGAAGAAGTTGTTGCATTAGTACATGACAATCATGAGACTTCAAGCCAACTAATTTCAAATCTTTCATTGATACTAGACTTTTTACATTAGAAGAGTAACCATGCGACACTTTGACACCATGTAAGCACTCAAAAAAACTTGTTTTCTCCTTTTTTGACAATGTGTGACATGCTGGGGGCAAATATGTTCGCTTACCCTTAGGTTGTGAATACAATTGTTGTCGTATTCCCATGAGTTGCAAATCTAGACGAGAGTTGAGTCCATCTTTTGTCTTGCCTTGAATATTGAGAAGTGTGCCAATTACACTATCACATACATTTTTCTCAACATGCATGACATCAATGCAATGTCTAACATCAAGAACTTTCCAATATGGAAGATCAAATGATATCGACCTCTTCTTCCATATGTTTCTTTCTTTGGGTTGTTTTCCCTTCTTTCCAAGTGTCATATTTAAATTCTTCACCCGTTCATAAACTTGCTCACCAGTTAATGCAGTAGGAGCACTGTCATATTCTTGAAATCCATTAAAATCTTTTTTTAACCTTCGATATGGATGATTAAGTTTAAGAAATCTTCGATGGCCAAGGTAAACTGTCTTCTTCCAATTAAGTAGTTGATGGTAACAAGTGTCCGCTTCACATATAGGGCAAGCTTTATGCCCCTTAACACTGTAGCCGCACAAGTTTCCATATGCTGGAAAGTCATTGATTGTGCAGAACAACATGGCACCCAACCTGAACAATTCACCTGAATACCCGTCAAATACATCAATTCCCTCTTCCCACATCTTTAAGTCTTCCACCAATGGACTTAAATAAACATCAATGTCGTTTCCTGGTTGCCTTGGACCAGAAATCATCATAGATAACATTAAATATTTGCGTTTCATGCACAACCACGGAGGTAAATTGTAAATTGTCAACAAAACAGGCCATGAACTATGCTTAGTACTTAACTTACCAAATGGATTCATTCCATCCGTAGCTAGTCCAAGCCTCACATTTCTTGGCTCCTTGCCAAAATTTGGAAACATAGAATCAATTTTTTTCCATTGCAAACAATCTGCTGGATGCCTAAGACTTCCATCACACTTCCTTTCATCTTCATGTCATCTCATTAGCTTTGCGTCATCCGCATTAGCAAACAAACGTTTTAATCTTGGAACAATTGGAAAATACCATAAAACCTTCGCTGGAGGACCCTTAGTGCTCACATCATAATCAGAATCATCTTGTTTCTTTTTATATCGTGACAACCCACATCTTGGACATTGATGCAACCCTTCAAACTCACCATGATATAACATACAATCATTTGGACACGCATGTATCTTCTTATACTCCAAACCCATAGGAAACAACACCTTTTTTGCCTCGTAGTTACGATTAGGCAATGTGTTACCCTCTGGAAGCATTTCTTTCAGTAGCTCTAACAATTCTGTGAAGCTTTTATCACTCCATCCATTTCTTGCCTTCAAATTGAACAATCTTAATATCGCTGAAAGTCTTGTGAATTTTGTACAGTTTGGATACAACGGCTTCTCCAAATCGTTGCACATAGTTTCATACATATGTGCACGCTTGAATGATTCTGGACCAACATCACGAAGCATCTCCTCTAACCGATCATCCATATCTATCTCTTGTGTAAATGTTTGAGTTTGAGTTTCGACTGATTCACTTTGAATGTCAACATTTTCACCATGCCATATCCAACGTGTATAATTGTTAAGAAATCCATCACACAAAAGATGTTCTCTTATAACATCAAGTTCTAGGCGAGTCGCATTACAACAATTAACACAAGGACAAAAAAACCTTCCATTCATATCATCATTAGCATTTCGTATTACATATTCAATAAAATATTCTACTCCAGTCTCATACTCATCACTTATACATGATGCATGTATTCAACTTCGATTCAATAACCAACTTTTATCCATAACTTCTGTTCTTCATAAAAAAAAACATAGACCATGCACGTTAATCTCACTATTTTAATCATTTGTATTAAATTTCAAAAGGGAAACTAAGGTTCACTCAATATGTGCATAAATATAACATCATACTAATTTATAAAAATCAAATAAACCACCTAATTTTTCTAAACACTAAATTACTAGGTAGACATTAATTATATCACAAATTATTAATAAAATACAAATATATAACACATACATACAAGGGGTCCAATTTAGAAAAATGCCTAAAACTGCTTCAGTGTCTGGAACGGCCCCAGAACGGGCTGTTCTGCAAGCAGAACGGCCTGTACTGCATGCAGAACGACCCGTGCTGCAATCAGTATAGGCCATTCTTCTTGTAGTACGGGCCGTTCTGCTTGCAGTACAGGCCGTTCTGGGGCCGTTCCAGGGCCGTTCCAGACTCAAAGTTCGCCCAGAAACAACGAAATAAGACGCATGAAACGAAAATGTTACCTCAATGTTGTATTCGTCCCAGAAAATGAGAAGATGCACACTTCAAATGAGAGTCTCAGAGAGTAAAGAGGAAGAATATATGATATTGAAGCAAAATAGTAGAGAATGGAGCAATAGGAGCAGAGATAGTGTAATTAATTTTCTGATACTACTTTTAAAATCGGCTGTTTAATAACCGATTTTAAAAGTGATACTTTTAAAATTGGCTACTCAATAGCTGATTTTAAAAGTAGACTTTTAAAATCGGCTACTTTTAAAATCGGCTCTTGAACAGTCAATTTTAAAAGTAGACTTTTAAAATCGGCTGTTCAAGAGCCGATTTTAAAAGTAGCGTCAGAGACTTTTAAAATCGGTCATAACGTAGTCGATTTTAAAAGTAATGCCATTATTTACAAAATTGCCACCGCATCACTTTTAAAATCGGCTACCTGATGACCGATTTTAAAACCCCGATTTTAAAAGCCATTTTTGTACTAGTGACACCTCGATAGGTTTCTATCATTCCCTCTCTTTTTGACATGATTCATTCTTTAATCAAGTTTTGCACATATTGTTTATATATGGACTTACCACATCATTGAATTGTTTTTCCAATTAAATCTTTATGTGTTGTTCTTCCTTTAACATCAAGATAAAATAAGTTACAAAATTAGGTTGAAAAGAAGAATTAAGTACGTCAACAATCCAATGTTAAACAAAGGATTAGAGTAGTAGAAAATGACTCATCATTGGCTTTAGAAGTCAACCATTCTCTAGTTATCTTCATTTCTTTTTCATCTTGAATATTTTTTAACTTTGGTAAGCTATGCAAGTGTCCAAACTTGGATCAAAATATGGAAAATCCACCAAGTTCCTTAAGCTTTGAGACATATTTGCATCTTTGAAAGCTCATATACATTTGCATTTTTTTTTCTTTGGAAGCACATCTTTAAGTTCCCTTATAAGAGACCTAGCACAAATAAACAATGCGCGAGAATAAAAAGAATAATATTTTTTTTGTTGTTCGACTTTTTTCCTCAATTCTTTCTTTTTTAATTTTTTTACTTTAAACATTTTTTCTCTCCTTCAATTATCTTTCTCTCATCTCTTTTACTTATCTTTTTTAATCTTTTTTAGGCCTTATAATTTAAAATAGGTTTTTTAATCTCAATACTTGTAGTGTTTTTCATCTTTTAAACCCTATAATTAATTTTTTGTAACATTGTCTCTTTAGTTTCTTTCTTTGTAAACTCATATTTTTATTACATTTAAAAAATAATTGTAACAAAATGAATGATTGATATTTAAGATAAATAATTTAACTATGGTTAAAATACTTTTATAGTTTCTATAATTTTACTTACTTTATTTTTTAGTTCTTATAATTTCAAATAGATCTGTTTGGTTCATGTACTTGTTTTTTTCAATATTTTTTGGTTCTTATAGTTTAAAATAAGTCTTCTTAGTCTCAATACTTGTAGTTTTTTTATTTTTATTTTTATCTTTTTGAACCTTATCATTAATTTTTTGTAATATTGTCTCTTTCATGATGATGCGATGAATGTATTAATTAATTCAACTTTATGTGTATTATGTTAAATTTATTTTGTTGGCATTATTTTAAATTAGGTCTCAATATTTCGTAACTTTTTTGTACTCTCATTTACGATGTTAATTGTTGAGATACCATTTGCTTTACCCTCACAAAATTAAAAATCTTTATCATATCAACACAAAACAAAAAATGTTACAAAAAATTATGAGGTGACTAAAATGATCACAAAACTGCAAGTATAGGAACTAAAAAGATATATCTTAAACTATAAGGAGTAAAAAGGATTGGAAAAAATAAGTATAAGGACTAAAAATGTCTATTAAACTATAAGGAGTAAAAAGGATTGGAAAAGTTAATTATAAAGGACTAAAAATGTCTATTTTAAATTATAGAAACTAAAAGGTAAAGTAAGTGAAACTATAGAGAGTAAAAAAAATATTTTAACCTTTACCTATAAATTGATAAGAAAAACTTGTTTTTAAAAAAGGATAAAATTTAAATATCAATTAGAATGGAATTTAAGTTTTTAGTATTTATTTGCAAAAGAAGTAAAGTTTAAGGATTATTTGGAACGAAGTTGAAGTTTATGACATCTATTTACAAATGTGATAAAGTTTAAGGATTAGGATAAAATTAAAGTTTAGGATAGGTGAATACTCCTTTTCATAATAATAAATTAATAAAATTTTAATTAAAATAATTGCAATAATTATATTCAAAATCCATTCATAAATAACTCAAAAATAATATTAAATGCAAATACACTTAATATTAAAAATAAATAAATATAACATTAGTGTGTTCAAATCCATGTAAATATATTTATTTAAGTAAAAGTATAATTACTTTTCACACATTATTTAATATAATAAGAACGAACTCAGATAGATATTTTAGTACTTGTACCTAGATCCATACTAAAAATAAATTTGTGGGTGTATATTCGTCTCATACATAGACCCAAAATTATGAATGAATTTCTTGATGAATAAAATTCAACAGATCATACATATACATAAAAACAATTTGTATATACTCCAACCATTATTTTCTCTAAAACAAAGTCAAAATACACACAATACTTCCAACTCTTAACACTCTAAATTGATGGGTGTGTATTTACTTCTTGAATATGTTTAGGTCGAAGACTCATATAATTTATAGAGTTTAATTTTTGGCCATCATAAAAGCGGATCCCTATTTTTTTAGGATCTATAGATAAATCATTTTCATTATCCAATAGTAACATCTTTTAATGATAAAAGAGTGGATGGTTAAACTTTGACCTAATAAAAAACATGAAGGAAAAAAAAAACAAAAAAGTGAGCGAGAAAAATTACGGTCACTATAACTTTAAATTTAAAATTTAAAAATAAGTCTAACATCTCCGACCTTGCGAATATTTTTGTAAATACCCTTAGGTTTCAGTTACACTTTGTCATCTTTGGTATTTTCCCCCTTTCATGAGTAAATGTTGTATGGCTCTTGGTTCTGAGTAGCCTATGCGCGGTGGGCCTTGAATTGAGTTACGACTGTTAGCCCAAAAGCAACTATACGTGATGTGATTTTTTGGAACATTTTTTTTTGTCTTTTTGTACATATACATGATGTGATTATTATATTAACTAATTTCAAAACAATATACAAAATTTATTAATATTAACTCGTGCACGGGCTTTCTCCACTAATTCTCTTCATCGCTATTCAAAAGGTCTACGGATAAGATTGGATTAATTTCTAGTGTAACGTACCATTTTGGATCCATCTTTTTCATCTTTACGACCAAAACCAACAATTGTTTTCTTCGTAATGCCATCGACCACAGACAAAAACAAATTTATCTTCTTGTTATTCATAATATACATTTATATATAAACTCTTTTACGATGGTACGAAATGAGAAAGACAAGAATGAAAGAAAAATAGTTTCCACCTCCGTATAACTTAATATCTATTTCTTATCTCAATCTCTTTATTTTGCTTTTCATTTCACGGTCTTCCCATCCTGAGTTCCGTCTTTTCTCTCTCCAATCGCATGACTTGGTGCAGTCCCCAAATCCTATTTCACATTCTCCACCCAACCAACCCAAAAGCATCGATATTCACACTTCAATCATGACAAGCATAAACACGTACCCATTTTCACTACCAATGTTGGAGCTTATCATTTAAGACTCCATCATGGCCACAAACCTCACCCACATTAATTAACATAATATCTCAACAAACCCAATTCAATTATTAATTAATTTACAACCAACATAGTAACATCAAAAAACGAATTTTAAAAAAAAATTGATTACAACCTCGTTCTCACGAGAAAGCAAGAACTTTTGATTACAGCGCCTTGACTAGAATATTATAATTTAATTCAAATAAAAGTAAAGAAAGAAAGCCAATCCAATCTAATCTAATCTAATCTAATCTAATAAAAGTAAAGTATAAGCATGCGACACCAGCACTCATGATGCGTTTGATAACAAAGGCTCTTCGTCAGGATGAGTTGCATGAAGCTCCTTTAGCCATTCAAACGTTCTACTACGACGTGACGTAACCTTCTTCCCCTCCTTGTGCTTCTTCTTCGACTCCACCACTTTTTCTTTCGCGGCGTGCGTTGTACTTTCTGTCTTGTTCACGCTTTTGGCAGCAGCACCACCTTTTATCATCATGACCGTGTTCGATTGCACCGTTTCAAGAGAACAATCACAACCACTCAATAGACCACCGCCTTTCCCAACCAACTGTTTCAAAACCTTGTTATGACTGCCCTTGTTCCTGTTAACACTCTTTCCACTGTTGTTGCTGCTACCGCTACTACTATTCCGACTCACGCAGCTTCTGTTATTACGAATCTTCAGGTCTTGTAACCCTATCTCGGGAGCAGGGACTACACCCAGACGGAAAATTCCCCATGCTGACGTTGATTTTCTACCTTGGTTACCCAAACTTGATGGGGTCGGTGCTCTTAACTGAGGTTTGGGACTTGGGTGTGTGTGAAACTGGTTTCTAGCTCTTGGGGATGTAGTAGTTGTAGTTGTGGAGCTAGTGCTACTTGATGAGTTTTGGCTTCTGAGACTACTACTTCTACTGCTACTATTACTCGTGAAATCCAAGGATTCGGAACTTGATTGCTTACCATAATGTTTTTTATGAGACCCTGTTGTGGGTGTGGCCAATAAGCCAGCTTCGGAGCTGAAGGAGAGACGCAAGGGGAGAATTTGGCCTTTGAAGAAAACCTCATCGGCCACACACATTTCAAAGGGAGCACCCCATGAGCGGAAATCGAAGTCCTCTTGTGTTGCTTCGTTGGCATGAGAGTGTTGTTGGTTTGGTGGTTGGTCGATTGGAAGATCGCAAAGAGACAAGGCTTCTTCCTCTTCTTGGTCTTCTTCTTCCTCTTCCTCTTGTTCGGCGTTATTTTCCCATTTTGCTTGGACGATGTTTGTGGCCATTAAGGAACCAACAGGTTTGGTAATTCGAAAGGTGTCGGGGAAGGTGGGGAGGGGTGAATTAATAAGGAGTAAAGGTAGGTACTTGAAGGGGGAAGGGTAGTGTGTGGGTGACAGAGTGACACGAATACGGACATTTAGAATATAAAGGAGGTAGCAACAGATGGTAGACTCGATCACTTTAAGGAATATCTCCATCTCGCATAGTGAGTGGACATCACTAAAGATAATTAACAAAGATTTTATTTTACTTTGCGTTATAACATGTTCATATAATATTGAATAATGAATTAGAAAGGAAGGTGGTGCCCAGCACTAAAGTAAGAAATAAAATGGGGGCAGTGTAGTGATCACTTGAGCGACCCGAGAAAATAGTGACTTGATTTACTTGTTTCGGAGTGAAGAAAGGAAGTGTGACTTTTTGGGCCTGCCATTATCCATTAGTAGAAAGAGGACCTCTCTATATATATCTACTATTTGGTGCTATTTTTCTGGAAATGAACATTTGGTGGGTTTGTCTTGCCAAATAGTGCTAGTGTGGGTGTGGGGACGAGGTATAATTTGAAATTGAATTATACGGGAAGATGAAACATGAAGTACGTACGGTAATGCATTCTCTCTTGAAAATGACGATAATGTTATTATCAGGAAAAAAAATTTAACGTACACCCACGGGATGTATAAGAGAATGAACAAATTTATAGGTTTTTAATTATGGGGACAAAAAGATAAAATTAATTTAATTATAAATATAAAAAATTAATTAAACAAAAAATAAAAAATAAAAGATCGAGAGAGAAATTGATTTACAAACAGTGTGATGTAAAATAAAAATGAGTGTATTTTGAATATATGAGTATTAGACATGTAACAAGAGATTTATAGCTTGTATATTTTGCTCAACCAACTAAGTTAGACCTTCTTCATAATTAAAAATATTATATGAATAAAATAATTTTATTCTTATAATAAGTTTTACAATAACTTTTTATGTGCTTTTCCCCCCCTTAATTTCTCTTTACTGTATTATTATCTATTTTATTGGTTTAACATTTTTACGAAAAATAAATTGATGAAGAAGTGTTTAAGACGGATAGTCAACATATTCATGGTACACTGCACTAATGAACCATTTAAGCAATGCCAACCAAAGTATAAGGCTAGGCAAACTCTTGCTTTAGGCCTCCAAAAGTTGTTTTATTTTTGTAAGGCTTCTATATCTTCTTATATATATAACTTCCACTCACTAAAAAATCAATTAGTCAATAATTTAATTAAATAAATTGTCTCTTAATATGTCAATTCTCACTAAAATTAAAATCAGCAAATCATTACTTTTAAATAAATCATCTCTTAATATATCATTTTTAACCAACACATTCTTGAATTAATTAATAAGGCATCAGCTTGAAATTTATTTTAGGTTTAAAAATATGTTGGATCGTTATTCCGGCATTTGAGATGGACATGGATAGAATGTCTAAGGTGAATGCTAACATGCCTGATGAGGTGGACAATTGGTATTATATTGGACTCATAATGTTAATTTTAATGCGTCTAGTAGGCTAAAATCTAATTCTCCTTAGACCGGTTGGTGTTCTCATGCAAATAAAACATCATGAGAAATGGATGACACCAATTACAAAAGGTATCGTAATGCTTAAGTCAATAATAATATATTAACAAAATGATAATTTTTATTGAATGTTTGCCTTATGTAATGATAATGGTAGTGTTTATAAGAGTCGAAGATGAGTTGCATCTGAATGTCTCTCACTGGCAAGGACAGCTCACTAGGTACCATGCAACAAACTATTGACTTCAATCAAGGGCTACTTCCTAACGATAAGGGCTAATTCCTAACAATAAGGCATTTTGGGCCAGCGCAACTTGTCATACAGGTTTGACTATAAACTCAATCCATAACAATATTTAAATATCTATTTAAAATTTAGTTGAGAAATTATGATTCATAAGATAACAGAATATAGTATTTTATGTCTCATTCTCTTCTTTATTTCTTGTTTTTGCATAAAAATTAGACATACTTAAGGGTGGATCCTTCTTTTATTAAGGAAGCTTATGTATATTTGGCAAATAATTCAAATACTCCTCAACCTTACTCCTTTAACTTCTCTCTTATTTGGAAATAGAAGTTATTCATCCCTCAATTTTATGGACCAAAATTTCTCTTATTTTGTAAGCCTAAAATCTTAGCCAATTGTTAAGTTTAAGCCTAAAGTTTAGTCATTTTTTAAGTCTAAGTGTACAATTTTGTCATTCATTAAGTCTATGCCTAAAACTTGGTCATTTGTTATTTAGGAATGAGATATTAAGTGCAATGTTTGTAGTTATGCATCAAGTGCATTATGCATTGTTTTGAAATTTGGTTGTGAATTTGATCAAGGAAATCTCTATGGTCATCAAACTTGACTTGGGAATTTTCTTAATTTGGGAGCTACTTATCAAAATGTTGAGAATGGAGAAACCTTGACAAATTTTTAGGGAATACATACATTTGAACATAATAAAATAAGAAATTGGAAGATTTCATAGAAATTGTCCATTTGAAAATTTTTCAAATTGTTGATAATGAGTACC
The DNA here is from genome assembly GCF_000230855.2 of Cajanus cajan. Classification (NCBI taxonomy): domain Eukaryota; kingdom Viridiplantae; phylum Streptophyta; class Magnoliopsida; order Fabales; family Fabaceae; genus Cajanus; species Cajanus cajan. The sequence continues at coordinate 50,276,206 of NC_138521.1, forward strand.
CTAATGAAAGTTTGAAATCATGACGAATTTCCAGTAAATCTTCATCTTAGTTAAGAATGACTTGATCAAATACCCATTGTACAATAATCCATTGATTGACATATACTCCTAATCTACCTTAAAATATAAGAAATTGAGTTTAATGATATTACATACATCTTAAAATAAAAATATAAAAGTTATAATTTATGAGGTGTATTTAAGTGTTAAATTCTATTTGCATTTGCATATATTTTCTGGTCTATTTATATAGGTATTAAGAACATGATGTAAGGTATATTTGTACTCCTTTATTTTGTTGAATTATTTTTTTTATTTTTTCGTCAAACACCGTTTACCGGTGAAGTGCAGCTAAATATATAGATAATGTTGAAAGCAGCCAAATATAGATGATGTTGGAAGCAAAACTTAATTAAGCTTCATGATTGTTTTCTTTTATGAGTTTTAGTTCCAATAGATATAACATTCAAGACTTTGAAATAATATTTGTAATTCTTAGTTGTTTAGTTTTAGTCTTGTCATTTTAATTATTACATTATTGTAAATTTTATAATAACTTCGTGAAGGCCTTTAGGACGCTTGAATTATCTTTTTGAAAAACATATTTTACTTATACTTTATATGAGCCAAGTATAATTTGATCCTTTTTCAAAGGATAATATTGTTTTTATGTTTATGTTTATGTTTCAGATTGCACATATTTTAATTAATAATTAAATAAAATCAAGTATAATATGATCGTTTATGAAATAATAAAATTGTTTATGTACAAAAATAAAAACATACTGACAGGCATCATGAACCTTACAACATATAACCTAAACCTCAACCAACAAAAACAAGACCTTTCAAGAAAGAGATCAAAGAAATAAGTACTTCATCTTATGATTTTTTAAATCCTCCCACGAGGCACTACTTGTAAGTTGTAGCCTATATATATCATTCATGATTTAAGAAAATTACTGCATGCTATAAGAATCTTAGAATTTATGATTCTCACATATATTTATAATAGTAAGAAAGACTTACCTTGATCCATGACAACCGTAATGAGAATAAGTTCTTCAATCACATTTCTTCGATCTATCTCTTTCCATACTTCATATTCTCACATCACTTTCTTTGATGGTAAAATAATGAGAGTTGTTTCATATGGCAGAGATAGAACTCAAATAGTTCCTCTTATTCAACCAACTTCCATCAAGTTAGTTATCGGCAGTTATAAATTTTGAAAATAATCCATATTTGTCAATAAGTCCTTTTATTTTATTAAATCACGTTTAAGTTCTTAATTCACATGAGTCATATTATAGTGTTATTTAATATTTTATAACATTCTCTCACTTGACTCATGTGATGTCATAACACTTCATGATTTAATAATTACATAAATCATAATGTGCATTAAACACCTTAGATAAATTGGCTCCACCATTAATCATAATTAAAGATACATATAAGTAATAAGGGTCATGGTGGTTACATGTCATTTAATCAAAACATTTCCTTCCATGTACTACTATATTATCCTTCTCCTTAATATGACTGTAAAATGAGAAGTTCATAATGGGTTCAAACATAAAGTCACTCTTTCATTATTAATAAACACATAATATGTTTTCTACATCATAATTTGCATGCATATACATAAAGTAGAAAACACAAATTTCATAAACTTGTATATATTAAATTAGCTCAGAGTGTCAAATAGGCATTAATAACAACATTAACATTCAACATTCACTAGTAGACATAATGCCCATATTCTTTACATGGCCATTAAATACTTTGGTTTGTTAAAGGGTCGGCAATCATAAGATTAGTGCTAATATTTCTATTGACACTCTTTATTTTTGAACTTCTTCTTTAACTGCAAAATATTTCAATTCCATATGCTTAGCACCTTTGGAATACTTGTCATTTTTAGAAAGAAAAAAAATAGTTGCAGAATTACCACAATAAATTTTCAGCGGCCTGACAATACTATCAACTACTCCAAGTCCTGAAATAAAATTTTGCAACCAATTAGCCTGAACTGTGGCCTCAAAACATTATTAATGTTTATTGTTAAAATAAGTCATATTAATAATTAAATCACTATTATTTTATTGATATAAAAAAATTTAATTTAAAATATTAATTATTTTAGAACTAAGATAAATTTTTAAAAAAATGAATTTTACGCTTAAATTTTTTTACTATTTACTATCAGATATAAATATAAATATTTTAATAATTTCTTTTTCAATTTCACGCTTTCGCGCTTTCGTTATAACTTTATAAGTTCTAAATTCTCGATTTTTAATAACATCCTTTCACTTTCAATGACTCTTAGCTCAATATAAGAACTATTGTAATTTGTAAACAATACTATTTTTTTTCCTCCTCAAACTCTAAGATGCTACAAACTCTAAGATGCTACTTGAGACTCTTAATAAAATATCCTTACAAGTCAGCTTTTTCTTTCTCCACTATTATTACCATGTTCATAAATGTCTAATTTTAGATTTTCTTCGAGTTCTAAGTTCTCGATTTTTAATGACACCCTTTCACTCTTAATAACTCTTAACTCAATATACAAACTACTCTAAACAATACTTTTTTCCCCTCAAACTTTAAGATGTTACCTTTAACTTTAAATACTACCTTTTAAAAACAAGAAGTCCTTGATTTTCTTTGCCGAAAATGAAAACAAAATAAAGAGAAAAAAATAATTAAATACTTCTAAAACTTCGATGTCTAAGTTAGAATAACAAAGTTTTAAATATAAATTTAATTTTTACCCTAAAAAATAACAATATTTTAAAATAATGAATATTTAAAATTTAAAAAAATAATATGGAATAACATTATCTTAAAATAATGGATTTTTAAATTAAAAAAAAATCATTTGAATGCTGAAGTGGCTTATTTTAAAAGTAAAAATTAATAGTGTTTAAAAAATAATTAAAAATAAATATTATATTAGGATTAAAATAATATTTTTTTTTAGGTTAAAACTAAATAAAATAAAATTTTAAAGGAGCAAAATCATATTTAACTATCGGAATCTAATTCTTCAAAAACTATTTTTTGACAAGAATTGAAAAATTACCTAATCTCTGAATACTATTTTCTTTCCAAAAATAGAGATCAGCTACGTGAATCGATATCATCTCCTCAATAAATTGATTAATTTCTTTTTTTGAATTCCAAAAAAAATCATTATCTCGTAACTAAAAGGAACTAAACAAAATTATTTGTGTATTCCGTGAGAATGAGACAATTCATATTGATAAGGCCCAGCTTTCCTGGAAATAGGCCCTGTTTAAGTTGGTTGTCGACCCATACAGCTGGAAACGTCAATTCCAGATACAGAATCACTTGCACTTTTTCTCCCTAAATCACATGTATCCCTTTTAACTCATCTATACTCCATAATCCAATCCAAAATCTCATGCACATCCACAGCAATCTTACTTAAGAAGAATTAAAATAAAGAATCAATTTCCAATCAAGAATGATTACTCTATATCTTTTCATGAAAAGAATAATTGATACCCACAAAGGTAAAAAAAAAAAAAAATACCATAACTACTTTTCTCAATTTGTAAAGACATGACTCAACATGGGACCAAAAAATATAATAAGAGTAAAAGTATCATTTCTATCCATGGTATCACAAATACAAACACACCCTATCCTGATATAATCTAAATTTGAGAAAGGAGGATTTACTGCCACAACATGTCAACATCCAAAACGTGCTATATAGAAAAATACAATACGCTAAATGCAAAGTCTTGTATCCCAGATTAAAAGAAACCATTTGGTATTAAGGGAAGGAGAAGTGTGAATTAATTAATTAAGGGGCTCATTTGGTATTGAGTTTATCTTTGGCAGTGAGTTGTGCCTGAGAGGAAAGTGCAGCACCAGAGAGAGTGGGTGCTTCAGTGGCTCCAGCTCCACGACCTGTCTTTGGTTCTTGGTGACCTTGGGTGCCATAACCTTGATGCTTGTAATCCTCCAAGTCCTTGTAATTCATGTAGGGACTGTCCTTCATTGGAAGCCCCTCAGTGCTTTCTTTACCTGACTCCTTTGACATTTGCTTCTCCATCTTTCTCTCTCGCTTCTTCTTCTCTACACTTTGAAACATGCTTTATATAGGACACTAGTATTTTCTAGCTGCTACGCCACTTGGCTGAGTGTAACACACGTGGCGATCCAACACAAATTATAGGGAAACGTGGCACCTTTAGGAGGTCTTTCACATTTACATCCACAAGATATCATCATTCAACCAGGGGAGTTTCCACATACTTCTCAGCTCCACGTATTGTTTGGAGTTTCTTTTATCATAATTTGTAAGTTCATGCACTGCTTATAAATTTTCTCTTTTATCACTCTTTATTAGGGGATGGCAATGACACGTGGGAACGGAGTAGGAGGGTACCTTTCCTATTAAAAATTTGTCTCATGTCTATTCTATATATGCGAGAGCATATACTAGTAAATTTTATAAAAAATTTGTGAATAATTTTGGATATTTATAAATTTTAAAAATTAAGAAAAATATTATAAATAATTTTAAATTTATATTTAATATTAATTATATTAAAATATTATATATAAGTAATTGACATTAATTTTTTTGTTATTTTAGTACTTAGTAATCTTTAGTACCCGTTCAGGGTGGAAGGAGAGAGACTGGTCATGATTTTTTTATTTTTTAAATATATCAAAATTATTTTAAAAATATTTTTTTCTTTTTAAAATTTATAAAAAATATTATAAATTGATAGATTAAAATTTTCATATTAATTTAAATTTATAAATATATATATATATATATATAATATTGATATATAATTTATTAAAAAATAAAAATATATAAATAATAAAAAATTATTTATGATGTTAAAATATTTTTATATAAATACTAAAAAAAATTGATTCAAAAGTTCTGACTTGCTCTGCCCGCCCTGCCCATGTTTCTCTGTACTGGGACAAATTTAGGTATTTTCTTCGATCATTAAATAGAATATATTAATACACTACAAAAAAATAGGTAATTATTGGCGGTTTTTTTTTTTGCGGTTTCCATAAACCGCAAAAAATTGTTACATTTGTGGAAAGGATGACAAATGCTACAAATTATCGACACTTTCTGGCGGTTTTAAACCGCAGGAATGATAATCGTTACTGTGTTGACACTTTCTGGCGGTTTTAAACCGCTAAAACGTTCAATAATTTTTTATTTAATTAATTATACGTGCTTTAGTTCTTTTATGAAATTAAAAAAAACTTATAAAATCAATTTAAAAGAAATAAAAAAAACAATTTCTAGTTCAAGCCTCACGAACCCGCCATCCCCAGTTTCCGCGCGTCCGTCCATGTGCTTCAGCACCTCGAATCCTCTCTTTGCCTTCTTCATCTCACCCTCACCTTTACAATTTTAGTTCAAAATTATCAACCTAAACAACCGCAATATTACTGTTCAAGCTCCTTCGTTTGCTCTTTCGTCTCTATTATTACTGTTCGTGAGGAGCTTCTCTTTTCTACTCGATTAATCCATTCATAGTGAGTTTTCAATCATCCAAGTGCATTAAATCTGTTCTGTTTTCTTCGACTCATACTCACAATTTGCCATTTTCTAATGAGAATCAAAACCTAGGTTACGAAACCTGCACGCGGGAAATGTATGCATTCAATTGATCTTAGATTAGGATTTCATATACAATTTGTTTCTGTCTAAGTCAATTTGTTTCTGTCTAAGCTATCATTTCCTATTCTCCTGAATTTTGCACATGGTTGTGTTGTCCCTGTAGCTTCGAATCGGACAGCGAAATTTGCTAAGAGAGTTTCAATTTCAAATCCTGTCGGGGATTCATTTGGTATTGCACTCGCGTTTCTCTTTCTCTATTTTCGTCGGAAATTATGGTTTTACATTTCTAGAGGGGTGGTTTTTATGCATAAGTCAATTATGGGTTCCTAACTGATAAATAGAAGAAATGAATTGAATAGATAGATAAGAGTTTCTGCTCAAACTATGAAACTATGACCACAATGTTCAAGCCCATGAGCCAGTTCAACAAGTTGAGCATGAGTGAGCCTGGTTTGGCATCCAAAACTTACATAAAGTACTGATCCCCTTGAATGCTCAGACTTCTGATCATTTTCAATTGTACGCTGTTAGTGGGATGTAGTCTGCATGCGACCAACAGGCTCACTTGCAACATTTCCAAAACTAGTTGGGCCAATATTATATTGTATAATGGATGGATTTGGTGGAATTTCTTGGGGATGAATTGGATGGATGGTAGATTAATGGATTGCTTGCCACCCCTACCCTTGCCACACATTGACTATAAGGTTTTAGTATAGGTGAGAAATTGGAAGAAAGAGATAGAGAATAAGAAAGTTTAGAGTCTCAGATAAGAAGTATATGCAAGCTGTTACTGCTGCTGGCACTGGTAATTCTTGTTTCATAACCCTTATCTTCGAGTAAATTAAATTGTTTTGCTTTGTTATAGTTAGGGATTCATGTGATGTGATGATTCCTCGTGTTTTGAATTTGATGGCCATGTTTTGTTTCCCTGTTCTCTGCGTTTTCCATTATATATCAGTTTGAATCAAATTAGATTGTTTTGAACATGTTATGTCTTGAGTAGGTTCATATGATGCCTGGTTTTGAAACATTGTGGTGGAACTCATGTTTTCTCCCATGTTCTTAATGTTTTCTATTTTTATTTGGCAACGACATTTGGTAGAATCACATGTTGAATATATTACAGCATACTTTCAGCATTGTGCATCATGTAAGATATAATCTTTAGTTGGCTCACCTTCACCCCAGTTATCTGTACACTATATGATAATAGTATTTCTATCAACTATGTTCTGTTAGAACTTGGAAATCATAGTGATTCTAAGTTCTGTTTTTTTTTTCTTTTCAATTCTTATTTGGGGTTAGTCATTTATACAAGACAGAATACGGAATTAAAAATTTAAAATAACTAATAGAGTAAGAATACAATCTGGTATTTGAAGCTCAAAGTGGATTAGTCATTGATTTTGTTTGATTATGAACCCAATTTTGCATTGCTCTTGTAAGGGAAACAGGAGTCAAAATACAGGGGATTTACTCTGATATAAATAATTGAATTGAACGGGGCGAATTGTAAGAATATGGAATCAGCTAATTATTTTGCCTTATATTCGAATTTTTTGAACTAGGAGTAAGTTATATCGTGCCATCAAAATGATTTCATTGTTTGTGGTTTTGACTTTGTTTGGTGGCCATTGCATTTAAAAGTGTCAATAATAATATGTATAACGCAATCAGAATCAGATTTAGTGTAGCAATAGCTTTATTCTCCCAAAGGATAATGGAATTCATATTATTGGTGCAGGGTGTATGGCAGCCTTGGATGCAGAACATTACTTGCAAGGGATTGGTTTGCAGGAGGGTAAGAGTGTTTGATGTTGTACCCGGAGTTCAGAAGATGCTTCGCTAGAAGCAATGTTTAATTCATATAAGTGAAAGCTTTTCTTTACCCGGTTAACATGTTTATTTGCACGATTATATTCATCATTTGATTGTAGAGAAAGTAGACTAACATGATTTTCGTGACGAATATAATAGAAACCATAAAAGCTTACACATAAAGGTTTATAGGTAAGTTTTAGAGTCTGATTGCGTTTTTGCTTTGGAAGAAATTATAAATTCCATTTTTAGACTTAACCAAACGGGCTATTATTCTATAAACTGAACAATTCATTTTAAAGGAATTAAATTCAGCGATCTGATTTTTCTTGTCTAGGGAATGCATCTCCCTCTGGAAGTTAAGGGAAACATTTAGTTGCACATTGGTTGATCTTGCTACATTATTTAGAAACCAAAAATGTGAAGTACATCTAGTCGATTTAGATACATTATTTACATGCACATCGGTTGATTTAGAATGGAATGAAATTTTTTTTCTTTTTTTGTATAGCTAAAAATATAAAATAAAACTTTGCATGTGATTAATAAAGTACATTTTAGTTTTATTAAAATGAATATAACAAAGGGAACTTGGAATAGCATCTTAGATCATCTTCTAGGGATAAAAATGGCGTTGGCATTTTTAGGAAGAAAGATATTATATTTTAGGGACTGAAACATTCTCAGTTTATTATCACGTATGCATCCCATGTGATATATTTTCTGTTTCTTTTTGCTGAATGGGCTGGGGAAAAATACCTTTCTCAAATGCAAGATCACCCTTTTTATGCTTATATTGCGCTCAGAATATCATCCTTCCTGATATAGATATGAGCCTATGTGATATGGACATTTTTAATGGATATCTGGTTCTTTTCTTCACTAAGAAAGGTCTTCTTCTGCTATGCTCATTGAACTTTCCAATGCAAATTGATTTCAAGGTATATTATTAACATTTGTTGTTTACCACTGAATTGAAAAAGGCTTATGAGTTATGTCATCATATTTTCTTCTAGTTTGCATCAGCGGCCTCTAAACCATTGGATCCTGATGAATATGACCCGTGATTTTGAATACCCTTGTTCAAATACTCTTTCATGCAAACATCCACAACCTTTGTTTTATATTTTGCACTAAATTAAATTATATTAATACTTAATTGAAGTTTAATATTTTATGCATATTTTATTAATAAGGATAACATTAAACAATTTGTATTTTATAGGATGAAGGGAGTGGACATGACATGCCAACACTACAAGGAGGATCTTCATTAGATAGTAATGTTCATGGAGTTTGACATTATTATTGTTTTTTTTAGACATGATGAACTCATGAATTTGAACCTATGTTTTTATATTTGAAGCAAGATTAATTTTGGGACAATTTACATATTTTACTTTTGAGCATTGATCATGAATTTGATTTTGAGTTACTTAATATGTTGGATATGTTTTAAAATTGATGGATGTTAATGTCTTAATAATAAAAAAAATATGTCATGCTAGACCTATGACTAGATGTTGTCTTGATTTTCTTTTTATAATAATGTTAAAAGTTGTTAATTTAATGTATCTTTAAGTAATTATATTTGAACAAGAAACATACAAAACACATAAATATTATTATAATTATAGGTATAATTTATTAAAATAAGTGATCCTAGAATTTGACAAGTAAATTTTTTATTTATAAGTTACTTGAATTAAATAACAATATAATATAGTCATTATTAATTTTTAATGATTAATATGGTTAGTGATAATTTTAAATAATAATTTGATAAATGTCTAAAATATACAGAATATTATTTGTCAATTTATAATAAAAATGCGCTTTTAAAATAATTCCAAATATATTTTTAAAAAAAATTACTGTAAAATAAAGTGTATTTTTGACGTTTAAAATTGTTAGAAAATGCGAGAAATGGCAATCTAAAACAACCAGCAAATGTAAACAACCAAAAATAATAATAATTTTGTGGAGGTTTAAAAATTGTCAGAAATGTTGAATTGGGTATTAAAATGAATATTGTGGCGGTTTAAAACCGCCAGAAAATGATGAACAAGTCAAACAGAGCTGCACTTTTGTGGCGGTTTTGGACCGCCAGAAAATGTCAAACAAGTCAAACCAAAATGCATTTTGTGGCGGTTTCAAACCGCCAGAAATAGATTGGATTTTTTGGCGCACAGAACCAGCGTTTACAGAATATATGCCACAAACGGTTTTTGGCGACCGTAGATCCGGCGGTTATTAATGACACCGGTAGTGCAATTTGTGGCGGTTTTTAACCGCCAGAAACCACCAAAATAACCGCCACAAATCACGCATTTTTTTTGTAGTGATATGGTGTCAAAAAGAAAAAATATAACATATTAATTGATGCTTTATATTTTTTTTTCTTTTTGTAAAAGGCAGATATTTAACATGTACGTACTTTCGAACGACTAGGTGTCATTTACATCCAAGATATTAACTCGTCCTTTTCAAATTTAACTAGAAGTGTAGAAGTAGTTGCATAAAAAATGGGTAACACCTTTCGTACAAATTGATGTTTTTAGAATATTTTTGATACGAAAGTAGAAAAATTATTTGATACTCGTTGATCCTCTATTTTAAGAATTTGTTCACGATATGCGACGATCCTTTGGTATTTAACAGACTTAGAAAGACTTTTCTGAGAGAGTTATAAAAAATAATTAGTCAACCGTTTTAAGATAAATTCAAAACATTTTATTTAATGAATATATTTGTGCCCCAATTATTCGTCACCCAAGAGACAAACTCATTTATTTGTTATTGATTAAAATAAAACTCATTTCTTTATGGTTATACCAATTTTCTTGTTAGAGTTTGATATATATTAAATAAGTGAATATTTATTAGAATTTGATTTTTTTTTACCTTTTTAAAAATTAGAATTCAAACTTTAACCATTTAATTAAGTAAAATTAGTCTTTAATTATATGCAATTAAATTTGGGGTGCATTTATACGCATTAAGGTTCAAATAGGGATCTAAACTGATGCTTAAATTACTAAACAATTTATTATTTAGCACATTGTTTGGTGGATAATATAATATAAATAAAATAATATTAAATTTAGTACACTATCCTTTTTAATATTAGTTATTATAATAATTTTTCTATTATTTTAATGAGAAATAATAGCAATGAAAATTGTGATGACGATAATAATATTGATGATGGTAGTAGTAGTGACACAAACAATAATAACAACAATGATAGTAATAGAGTGATGGTAGGTTGTAATAACAATAGCTGTCGATGTTAGTGGTGGTGTGCTTGGGTGACGATTGTAAGGGTTGGGGTAACACTGATAATGAGGATCTTGTACTTTAGACAATTTGGTCCTATAATTTATTGAGTAACAAAAATAAACTTTTATCTTGCCCTTTTTCATCTTTTTTTGTCATGTATTATGATCTTCTTATAAATCAAACATAAGACAATTACTTTTTTACAATGAATTTGGTAACTATAATTTAGTACAAAATGTAATATTTTAAAAGTCGGATTGAACCGATAAGTTAGACCAGTTTGATCGGGAATTGATTCTTAATCAATTCGATTGGTCTAAAGAACCACTTTGTATTGAATCAGTCAAAATTGGTTAAAAAAAACTAATCAAATCAATTTAAATCAGTACAATCAAAAAAGTTATTTTTAAAATTTAATTTAAAACATTTTATAAAAAATAATATTTAATAAAAATTATAAATTATAATAACTTATTTTTAATACTTGTTTCATAAATATAATTTAATCATTTATATTAATCTATAATTTTTTATCTTTATTTTTTATAGTTTATATTGTATTATTTGATATTTTTTATTCTAGATGTAAACTTGTTATTATTAATAAATATTTTTATATTTTATTAAAACTTAAACTTAAATAGTATATTATATATAGTTTAGAATTTTACATATATATTAAATATTAAGAATTTACAAATAATTATTTATTTTAATTTTTAGTGTTATAAAATTATAATATTATATTTATTTAATATTATTTTTGTATTATAATAATAATAATAATAATAATTAATTTATTAATATCGATTTGATTATGATTCAACCACAATTGAATCAATTAATCTTGAACCAATGTCTATATCAATTCAATGACCAATTTGATTTTAAAAACATTCATGAAGCTAATAGAGAATATTTGCATGTAATTCAATAAAATAGAGTTGTTTGGGAACATAAGTTTGTATGGATTTGAAAGTAAATGAGAGCGACTCCCATGCAAAAAAAAAAAATAATAATAATAAATAACCCACTAAAATTAGGTGATTTGCATAAAATTTTGAAAAAATGCGAAGATATGTTGTTTGTTCATTGCTCATTTTTTAATCTTGTTAAAAAAATGCTTATCATATTCAATTATGTAATGATTATAATAATGTATAATCAATTATGTTTTTTAATTATATATTATTGTAATCATTTAAGGTATTCGATTACATATTTCATATTTGATTACATCCATTATCATATGTTATTTGTGTACTGAAGGTGGTGACCATAATCAATTATGATGTATTGGTAATCTATTATCTGACATATTATTTGTGTATAAAGGTGACCATAATTACATGTGGTGATTATAGTTTAGGATAGTAGATTATATCAATTCATCATGGTTTGGGATAGTTGATTATATGCCTTTTTTTTTTATAACTATTACATTAGTATTAAATATTTACTATTAAAAATAATGATTAATCTTTGTTTGAGAATGAAAACACACACAAAATAAATATTTTGAAAACAACATAACATAATCAAATATACTATAACTAACATAATTGATTATGCTACTAAATTATATTTAAAAGAATCAAAATCAAATATTATATGTTAAAACAAATAAAGGAATAATATAATAATTGTTTTACTAATTTATTTATATGAAACATTTTAACTATATAAAATATAATTTTAAAATATCAATTTTTTTTTATTTCTCACATAATTTCATTTTACCAAACAAACACAAATTCCACCTTATTTTTCATCAAATAATTTCTCATCTATTCATTCTCTAAACATATCTATTCCCTCTCTAAACAGAGCATTAGTAATCTATAAATTTAATTACCAGAGGTATAAAGCAACTGAACTAAGGTTCCTGGATTGATAGAAGCTAAAAATCGAAGAAAGAATATACGATGGCTATTGATCAAAGATCAAGCTTGGGTGTTACAACTAAATGTTATATACATGAAATAATATCATCGTCTACATGTTTATCATACAGGTAGCAGTCATATTTTCCCCCTCCAATCGATATCAAAGGGGAACAAGTGCCATCTATTTGTACACAAGACTTTTCAGATTGATTCAGTTGCAAAAGTATATTATACTTGTTGTTTTGATTTGAGTAGATGTAACACATTCCTCACTTGATTATTCAGCGCTTTCAAATCTATCAACCTCAATTTTTATAGTCAGGACCGCAGTTACAATCGTTTGTTGACCGAAATTAGAACCAGCTTCTAGAATACCATTCATTGTACCGTTGAGGCACAGTAGAGGTATGGCGTGTGAAAAATGGTTGCAACCAACGTGAAGCAAATAAAATACTTTAAAGTAAAATGGAAAGTTAGTGCTTAAAGTGGGTATGCAATAGTTGAACGAAACCTAGTGATGGTTGAAGAAATATTCATCAATGATTAGCATGGTGTACACCGGAAGAAATAGATGACCCAAACATTTTTACCCGTTGCAACATTTCCCCCAGCTAGCAAACAGACCCACACCAACCAAACACAAGGTCCCAGCCATCATTAATTTCCAGCTAGTTAAAGCCAACATTTTGTTTGCAAAAGTTAAATATAATAATAATAATACATATATAAATATAATAACTAGCCAATCAATCAATCAAGACACACCCCTCTTCGAGTGAGTGATGAACCTTAGATCAACCTTATGCCAGGTGTGACGATCAATCCCAATTAATTGAAATCGGGGTTCCAACCACGTGCTTCCCATCAGACCACTCCAACCGTCCAAAACCAAAAGCATTTACTCTCTGGGGCGAACCCGATGACGAAAACGTGATGCTGAATGATTTTTTCTCATTTTCCTTGAAACTCAACACTTGCGGCTCAACCGAGATTTTCACGGATGAGTTCTCTGACGTCACTGAAGCCTTGTAGGTCCCAGCGGGTCCCACGTTCGTCAGGGTACGCGTGTGTTTAACCACGCTCGACCCTGATCCAAACACCACCCCAAACGAAGGGTAGTTCAGCTCGCTCACACTGTACCGCCTGCTCGCGTCGCACTGGAACTTTCTCCTGGCCAGGGTTAAGAAATCTGAGGATGAGTAATTCAACGCGCAGAGAAAACCAAGATAATCATCCACGCTAAGATCGTAGACCAGCCCTGGATTAAGGGCGGCAACAGGGTCCACGTGTCCGGAACCGTGATCCAACGGCGTGGAGGGTTTACCCGTTGCACTGTCTTGCAACTTGGCACCGGTCTTGTAAACGGTGTAAGCCGTTGTCATGAGAGCCGAACGAACCGCGGCTGGGCTCCACTCAGGGTGAGCCGACTTGATCAGCGCGGCTAGACCGCTCACGTGAGGGCACGACATGGACGTGCCAGAGATGATGTTGAAATCCACGCGCCTCCCATCAACGGGCAACCCCGTGGGGCCCACGGACTTCGACCACCCCGCTAAGATGTTGACACCTGGCGCGATCAGATCGGGTTTCAAGATCTGCGGCGTGATCGAGTTTGGACCACGCGAGCTGAACGCAGCGACCACGGGGGATGGCTGAATCCCCACCTTCGTTCCCTCGAACACAATCTTCACCGTCGGTTTGGCTGAGGTGAACAAGTACTTCTTAATTGCGTCACCGGCTTTCTCCCCAACCGCGGTCGCCGGCAAGAGATGAGCGTCGGCCACCAGCTCCTCGCCGTTGGCGGCGGTGTTGCTCAACACCATGCCCAATCCTCCGGCGGATTTCACCACCGAACCTTTCTGAACCCTAGCAGTTAACCCACGGTCGCATAACACTATCTTCCCGGCGACCTTCTCCGGAGACAGCGTTCCCGTGACGCACAAGTTCCCATTGGTGGCGTTGCTAGCATTCCCTGCGTAGACAAAAGGTAAAGGAGAATCTGGCAAAGCGCTACCCCTGTAAAGCGACACGCCGGAGTAGTTAAGCCCATTCCCGAGTGAAACATAAGCAGGGAAATCACGATCCAGTGTGCCAGCCCCTACCGTAGTAATCCATGGAGCCACATTGGAGAGACTCCCGGAAGTAGGACCCGCGTTCCCAGCGGAGCAAGAAACCAAAATCCCTTTCTCCATCGCAGAAAAAGCTCCGATAGCTACGTGGTCTCTGAAATAATCAGCCACTCCACCACCCAGCGACAACGACAATACATTCACGTTGTCCGCGATCGCCTTATCAATCGCCGCCAGAATGTCGGAGCTGAAACACCCTCCCTTCCAGCAAACCTTGTAAACAGCCACTCTCGCGCGCGTCGCCATCCCACGCGCCGTCCCGGCCGCGTAGCCGAACAAACTCGCGCCGGAAACAACCGACCCCGCCGCGGTGCTGGCGGTGTGGGTGCCGTGGCCGTCGTCGTCACGCGGCGACCTAGACTCCTCCGTCTCGTTAATCGGACCAAGCATGGCTTCGCAACCGCTGACGAAATACCTAGCTCCGATCAACTTTCTGTTACAGTTTTTGGCGGTGAAATTGGTGCCCGTTTCGCACTCGCCTTTCCACCCACTAGGAATAGGCCCAAGTCCAGCGTCGTCGAAGCTTTTACTCTCGGGCCAAACACCCGTGTCGAGGACTCCGATAATGACGTCACTCGCGGAACTCGAATCGGGGAACATGTCCGCGCTTTTGTCAAGTCCGAGGAACAGAGGCGTCCTTGTGGTGTGAAGCTCGTACCTGGCCTCCGGCAACACCGCCAGAATCCCCTCTTGGGTCTCCAGCAGACGCGCTTCCTCCGCGGTTAGCCTAGTCGCGTAACCGTGGATGGCGTTGTCGTAGGTGTATATCATTTCCGCGGAGTCCGACACGGATTTCAGCGACGACTGGTACCACACGGTGTGGTGCTCGAAGGCCTCCGGCATTTCCGATTTGGCCACGTGCACAATGTAAGTGGTCCTCTCCGGTTCCGCCGCACCGGAGAGACCCAGGAGCAGAAGCGAGAGAAGTGCGAGGAGAGGCTGGCGAAAGGAACCCATGTTTGTGAGAGAGCGAGGAGAATGGGAAATGGAAATGGACGATGCTGCTTTACCGAGTGCTGTTTTTAATGCACACTTTCTGTGACTGTGACTGTGACTGTGCGGGAACACAAAAAAAAAAAAGAAAAAAAAAAAAGAGTAAGGAAGCGGTGGGTGGTTGTCTGGTTCTCAAAATAATTGCGTGGTGACAGAAAGTGGAGAAAGAGAGAGTGGGGATAGTGTCATAGTGCGCGCAAGGATGGAAACATCTCAATTAGCTGATTCAAGATATTTCATTTCGTTCACATGTGACTTTAGTTTATGAGTTTGTTACCCTTATAGACTATCGACTATCGAGTGCTCCACTTTTATTTTTAATTTTAATTTTCTCCTCCTTTTGCTTTTTCTCTGTTTTTACAGATTAAAGCCATTATACTCTGCCATTCAACAGTACCCTGCGGATCATCCGTCACATTACAACGTTCTCCAAACGTTACTTCATGCACCCATCCTTGACCTACTAACCTTCAATTCTCAACTGCAACTCCAAGACGAATTTTATATACGTTACTATAAATGCGCAATAAAATAAACAAAATCGTTTAAATGGTACATGATGCATGTTGTGGTAGACAGTGAAGATAAGTGGGTGCTGAAGATATTGTAAATTACGCGTTTCGATTCACGGGTACTAATTTGTAGTGACCATTAGGCAAGCTTCACTTAGCCATTTATTAAATGTTTAAATAGCAGATATTTCAGCAAGGTTTGGACCTTATCGTCTCTGTCTACACCAGTCAACCAACCAAGTTTTTCTTACTAGTATTTTTCTTTTCAATTCCTCCTTTGTTAAGAAACCGGTTCACGGACTACCAAAACGAAGAAATTTCGGTCACGGGCTTCATCCTGTGCTGGGAGTTTACGACAATTGACAAGAGAGAACAACTTGTTGCGTTGGTTAAACAAATACAAACAAGTAGTTTTACGGCCCTTATTCATTGTTAAAAATAAGGTATTTGTCTATTTTTAATAAATGTGTTTATCTTTTCATAAGTTTTATGGACACTTTTTAAATTTTGTTATCCAGATTTTTTTTCCCACTCTCATAACTTCGGTGTTGTGAATTTACTTTGGTGTAAGTGAGGATGTGGACTAGATGGGTTAGGAACGGAATTTGCTCTCTCATTCTAATTAGTAAAAGACATGTTTAAGTTCCAATTTTAAAAGTTAGATTTATATTTTAAAAACTCATTTATATTTTCAAAGGTTTTGTTGGATTCAACTAAATTTATGAGAAATCCATCACATTTCTTTTCATAATTTTAATTTATTTATACATTTATATAAGTTAAATTTTATGTTAACAGATATATTATAATGTTAATAATATAAAAATATAAATAAGAAAGAACTTAAAAATAGAAAATTTAAGAATTAAAATATAATTTTAAATTAAGCGTATATTGTTAAAAAAATTACTTAATTATTGTTATAATTTAAATTATTTAATATTAAAATAATTAGTTTATATCTTTATTATTGTTCTATCTAGAATATGATAAGATTGAATATCAAAATTCATGATCTCTCCAAGTAGAAGTTTCACATTCAATCTTCTTTCCGATCTATGTTTTTTTTTTCTAAATTGTTTGTAATGGGAGAGGAGTATCAACAAAAAAGACTTTGACAATCAAGTTACTCTAGGTTGTCCCATTTGCCATATTTAATTAATATACATACCTTGATCCTTAGTAATCATTCAACCACTCCTTTTATTCAAGTAACCACTCATATAATTATTTTTTCTCTGTATTGTAATGTCTTCCATTTTGCTCATGCTGACCTATTCAAGTCTACATGATTTTGATCATGCTAACTTACTAAGATTAGACTAGTTGATCTCCCAAGGTTAGATTAGTCGAGCTTATTCATCCAAGTTAGTACATAAGTCCCTAAGTCCTGAACTCATGTAAGAACAAAATGACTTAAGATTACCAAAAGTGAGGTTTCACACATGCTAGTGCTTCCAGTGATGTGTCAATAAACAAATACTAGAAAATAATAATTGTTGTACACGTGTATTAACTTGTCCAAACTCTTTAGGTTGGTATGTTCGAGCTTCAAAGGTTGGCATGTATGAGTTACATGGTAATTTGGTTAGTACCTCAAGGTTAGAAGAAAGGGAAAGGGAAAGAAAGAGGTTGACAAATTAAAGGGGTGACTTCCAAAAAGTGAAAGAAAGGGAAAAGATATTTTTTTTTAATAAAAGCTACAAATATTATTGCACTGGCAAGTTAAAGACAACTTAGTCAGGCTAACATAAATTGTCTTAACCAAGTGGCTATAATAATAAAATAGGGAGCGAATTGAGTTATAACTAAAATTGTTTAGAGTTCCTAATTTTTTATTATGAAAAATACAACTATAAAGGCAATGAAGAAAATGTTCTAAATTAATTCAAATAAAATAATCATAGTAAGGTTCAGTTCAAATTAATATATGAAAATAATCTAAACAATGATAAAGAGTGTAAGGTTAGAAGAGAATGCATTGTGATTTATATTAATTAAATCCATACTAAGACTTAACTTCAATCCTCAATCTATGTTGGAGGTTTCTCCATTAACATATTAAAGTTTATAGTTTAGTAAGCTTTTTACACTTAAGGAACCTTTCTTGATAACCTAACCTAGGACTTTCATCACTTATTCACTCTAATCTCCACTAAGGACACCTTCCCCAGGTTCTACAAGGAAAGTCTCCTTACAAAACTAGGTAACCACTTACACTCAAAACCAGGTTCTACAAGGAAAGTCTCCTTACAAAACTAGGTAACCACTTACACTCAAAACCACCAAGGGAATTCATCCTTGCATTTCTTGAAACAAAAAGTCAAAGTGAAAGCACTACTTTTAAAAGTGTAGATTACACAAATTGAAGCTTAATATTTGACTTTCAAACCTTTCTAAGTTTGGTTCATGTGACTAACCCTTTTCTATTAACTCTTTTGTTAATTTTCCTATTTATGAAATTATTTGTTTATTCATTGGGAATCATATTCGTATACAAAGATTTAATGATAAAAAAATCACAATGAATCTTAGAGATAAAATTATTTCCTTATTATAGTTTAGATTAGAACAAATTACATCTCTTTATTATATATTTTATATTTATCAATTATATCAACTATTTTATCAACCATATCAAATATATTTATTTTTTAAAAAATATATAAGTGAAGGTTATGTTTAAAAAGCTTGTGAATTAATTCTTTTGAGAAGGATTCAATTCTCTCTTAAATATCTTTCTTCAAAATTTGATTCTTTCACTATTAGCTAAATTCCATTTTGTGGAATCAATTTGCTTCCTTTGACGTGGAATGTTATTTTCATTTTAAACTATTTAAATTTACTATTTGGTTGATTTTAAGTTTTTCCCAATTGCCCTAATAAGCTAGATAAAGTTAGAATTGTTAAGTGTTACATAATACATAACTCTTAAACAATAAAATAATTCTTTTTTATTCCTTGCTTGTCTTCATCGAGTCCTTCTTAAAGCTCCAACTCTTTGTTTTCATCAAATTTTTATGATTGATCTTTCTAAAAGGTCACATTCATCAAATGTGTTTTTCAAATTTTACTAAGACGATAGACAACCTTGCTTGGTTGACCTCACTTTCATTTGAAATAGGCATATCTCACCTCCAAAAGTTTACTTGACCTAAACTAATTTTGATTTAATTTTGTTGATAGATGACCCATCATGGACAACTTGTAACTCATCCACTTGTGACCAAATATAACCAACTCAACAAAGTAAGTATGGAATCCCTAAAAAAAAAGGATTGTGGCACAATTCCCAAGTTCACAAAATCTTATATGTTTTTAAATAGTTTCCCAATATATCTAGCATATATTTTGGGTAACTATCTTGTTTTATTTGTTGATTATATTTTTTTATAAATAAAATAGCTTTAATAGGATGTGATTACAATTATCATAAAAAACTTATATATAAGGGCATCAAGTATGTGTTGAACTCTAGTTTTATATGATTTGTGAATACCACCTATTACTTAAGCATTATAGTCTTATTGTTTGTACTACACCTGTTTGGACAATAAAGAAGAAGGTGTCACTAACCATATGACAAAGGTTCTAGAAACTTGTCATAGAGGCACTCATATAATCTAGTAATAATATTTGGCTCCCATCGTAGGGCCATGCCAAAGAAAATTTTTCTTTTAGCCCACCTATGGTATCTACTAGAAATTGCAACCATTACGCACAAGACCAAAAACACCAAGCACTTTTCCTATGGAAGGAGACACAACAGTCTATAAGTTATGAAGATAAATAGAGGAGAAATAAAGGTAAAATGTGAAGGCATTAGGCTCCATGTGTTGTCAACATAAAGTCAACCTTTGTGTTCTTCAATATAAGAATGTCATAATTCGGGATCAACAACATAACATGCACAATGTAGCTAGTTGATCTTAACTACTCACCAAGAATCAAGTGATCATGTCAACTTTCATACTTAGATGCACTAGTCTAAGCATGAGGACACCCAAAGTAATCTAAGCCTTTGACTCATGGACATACACATTGAGTAGTTGTTTTTCATTGCCATCCCTTTATTGATGGAAACATGAATGTCCTCTTCTTCTCATGTGGAAGCCTCTCAATGACCACATTGATATCTACACAATGCAAATGAACCTATACACAAATGATGATGTTATCATATGTCAATTTTTTCCACCAAACTAAAGAGCACAACCTTAAATTGCTATACTCAATTTCAACTAAGGTTGGTTGAAAACTTCAGAACCCTTGTTTATCGATATCGGGGTACGTTCTAGTCTCTTTCTTCTTCAAAACGATTACCTTGCAACATCGAGGGAGATGTATTTGCAAAAGAAACTTTAATGCTCAAGTAAGTAATTCACTTAGTGTAATAAATGCGAATATATAATGAACAATAATTTTATCTCGATATACGATATTATTTATACTAACCATGTTACGCCTAGATTTTAATGGACCCTAGTCTGGGATTACAAATTAGGTAATAGTTTATAATTCACTTCTTACTATACTTAGGCTTAATCATTCTTATTACTTTTACCTAGATTGTACAACCATTCATCCTATTCAGTGACACAAAGAATTGGCATTTGAGTTTCGAGTATGCCAAATAGGCATACTTGGGTTCTTAATGGCATACTGACTTTCAAGGATGCCAAATGAGCGTCCATAGATGCTTGCAAGTGCATCGATGTTCGAGGGTGCTAAGTGTCCCCCCAAATGTTGAGTGAGTGCATTGGCACCCAAGAGTGCCGAATGAGGGTCCCTAAGATGCTAGGCAATGCATCAGTGCTCGATGATGCTGAGTGTCACCGTAGATGCTGGGTGAGTGCATTGGCATTTGAGGGTGTCAAACAAATGTACCCCTAGATGCTACGCGAATACATCGACGCTCAAGGATGTCGAGCGTCACCCTAGATGTTAGGTGAGTGCATCATTGTCTAAGGGTGCCAAACGAGTTTCCCCATTGGTTGTTGTGCAAGTGCATTGGCATTTGAGAGAACTAAACAAATGTCTCCACATGCTAGTAAATGTGTCGGTTATCGATAACCTAAAGGTCCATTTGGTATACCTTGTGCATAGATTTAGTGAATAGTATGCCATTAGTTGCCCACACCACATAACATCAACAACATTGGACAACTAGCGGCCTAATGATGAAGAACCCCTCTAAAAGTTCATGGAGCAACACTACAAGAAATTTTAAAATTACAGACGACCAAAATCCGTGGATAATCCAAAAAATCCATGGATAACACTTCATTTCCGACGAATTACAGATGGACAACAATCCGTCAGTAAATTGCTTGTCTAAAACATTTATCGACATATTATAATCCATGGGTAACTTTCCGACAGAATTACCCACAAATTTTATCCGTGAGTATTGTTGGTAATATTTTTAAAAAATTATTTCAAAGTTATATTAAATAACATCCTTATTTAGTACAACATGCCTCATGTCTGACCTTTCAGCAGTTCCACTCCACAACATTTCACACAACTCCTCGTTGGTCAGAATCCTTCACCAATCAGAACCCTCTATGGGGAGATATTCGTCCGCTTTTAGGATCAAAGATTGACCCCACAAACCCACAAATCAACACAAGACTTTTCAGCGTGCCTTGTCGTCACTTGTGCATTTTTCTGGAAAATTTCCTAGAAGGTCACCCATCCCTAAATTACTCTATGTCAAATACGCTTAACTGTGAAGTTCTTAAGGAATAAGCTACCAAAGATTAGATGCATCTCATTGGTATAAAGAGTACAAATTAATTCCTTTAAGTCATCTTCAACTATATAATCTCATACTTGTACAATCTTTGGATCCTCTCATTCCAGTATATTTCAAGAATTACAATATAATATAATACTATAATTTTTATCTAAATTAAAAAATATTAATATTTTAGTCTGTGTATTTCACAAGTTACATTTTTATTATATATAATTAAAATTTATAATAAATTATATATAAAAATAAATATTATAGTTAAATCAATAAATCATATTTAAATTTTTTATAAACATATATTAAATGAAAATTAGTAACTAATTAAAGAATAATTAACTTCTATATATAAGTTTTTAGAGACTTTTCTATTAACTAGAAGAATTTTATATATTTTTTAATTTTTTTATCTAATTTAATTTTTATTTATCATTATTACTTATAAATTAATTTTATTATTTTTAACATTAATTATTAATAAAAAATAATTATCCACGGATTTATCCGTCGGTAATTACCCACGGATACATCCATATGTAATTCTGTGGGTAATTATCTAATTTAATTTTTATTTATCATAATTACTTATAAATTAATTTTATTATTTTTAACATAAATTATTAATAAAAAATAATTGCCCACGGATTTATCCGTCGGTAATTACTCACGATATTTCTGTGGGTAATTTCGTGGATAATTATCTAATTTAATTTTTATTTATCATAATTACTTATAAATTAATTTTATTATTTTTAACATATATTATTAATAAAAAATAATTACCCATGGATTTATCTGTCGATAATTAACCACAGATACATCCGTGGGTAATTATCTAATTTAATTTTTATTAATTATAATTATTTATGAATTAATTTTATTACTTTTAAAATAAATTATTAATAAAAAATAATTACTCACGGATGCATCCGTCGGTAATAACGTCGGTAATTTCATGAGTATTGTTGATAATTTTTTAAAAAAGCATTTTAAAATTGTATTAAATAATAATCTTGTTTTATTAAAAATAATACAGTTCAAAATTGGTAAAATTATTATAAATGTTGAGAAATTATCTTTTAATATTAGACTATCGTGCATCAATATCATTTCACGAATTATATATTTCTCAATTTAAATAAAATTAACTATATAATATTAAAATATATTGATAGTAAATTATTATTTTATACTATCATTTAATTATAAATTTTATATATATAATAGTTGGTATGACAAATTAATTAGCATGAGAAAATTAGTTAAGTATTTAAGAAATTTAATTTGTTAATCTTTTATCATTAAATTTTTTAAAGTTACCGATAAATTTTTTTTTCATTTTCTACGAACAATGTTTTAGACAGATAATTCATGAGAAATATCCGTCTGAAACATCATAATTTTCCCACGGAAAAAATCCATATGAAATTTCAGATGGAAAAAATTCGTGGGTAATATCCATCAGAATTATTTATGTTTCAGACGGACACATACCCGTCGAAAAAATTCGTCGATAATGTCATTTTCAGACGGATATTTATCCGTGGAAAAAAGTCCGTCAATAATAAGTGTTTTTTTTTGTAGTGCAATTTGTTAAGCTCTCAATGAAGATTGCAAGAAGCTCATAATGCATATCTAATCGCTCTACCTCTACTTGAGTACAAATTGACAAATACCAACAAGGGCAAGCATTGTTGTTTTCACTAAATTACAGTCACATCATCGAGGTGTGTTGGGCCTAGACGACAAGATCGAGGAGATCATATACGTTGGACACCTTAACTAGTATGTCTAATGTCATAGTTCAAATTATGGCATCATTGAGGCTATGAAAATGGACAAAACTAAGAATAAGGGAGACATGACATGCACTATGAGGTGTAAAAGGAAACCCAAAATGATTAACAAGGTGATGGACAAGTTAAATGAAAGTATATATAAACAAAGTCTAACTATACCCAATATGAAACATACTTTCAACATAGATAAATAACGTATGGATTCAAAGTTATCATAGAACTAGTGTTTTGATATCATTATTGGAATTTCAAGGGATTTAATTTTAAAAATAATTTATTATCAAAACATGATGGGCAAGCTAATAGCAACCTTAAATTTTGAAAATGAAAACACGTATAAACAAAGTTTAACGATATACCGTATGATGCATACTTTCTGCATGAGCAACCAACCCATAGATTCAAAGAGAGTATTGTTGTGATACTTCTATTGGGATTTCAAGATATATAATTTTAAAAATGATATATTATCAAAAAGTCCTAGAGCATGGTTCATTTTTAAAAAAATAAAATTGATGTCATTTACAATTTTAATAAAGATAATAAACCTTTTAAAAAATTATTCATCCAAAATTAACGTGTAATTAAGACTTTGCTTGATGATGACTTAAATCGACACGTAATCTTAAATGTTGTTTTATGTTTATTCATAAAAATATTATAATAGTGTACTTTAATCTAACAATCATTTTTATGCACATAATCGTGCCATTTGTCACACATTCTCAATTTTCAATACAAGAATCCAACAAGCAACAACTCCATCCATTAGATTAGAACTAGAATTTCACCGTGATTGATATGGTCCTAGTAGCCACTGTCTCACTTTGTATTTTTTGTTAATTAGAGCATCTCTAATGGCTGTTACTTGGAGAGTTGCTTAATTCAAGCAACAAATGCTTCAAAAAATTTATCATTAGAGGAATCCTACATGACATGAAAGTTGCTTAAATTTTTGTTTGAGTTGTTTGTACAAGTAACAGTTGCTAAAATAAAATACAATTAATTTTTAATTGAAAAAAAGATGGAAAAGGGAAGAAAAGAGAAGGGGAGGAGGGAAGAGAAGAGATATGGAGGCAGGGTAACGCAGAGGTGCGGTGGCGCGGAAGCGCGGTGGCAACGAAGGCAATGACAACGGAGGTGCGACCTCTTTCGTGCGATGGCGACAGAGGCACAACTTCCTTTGCGTGGTGGTAGTGGAGGTGCGGGGGAGGCATGGGAAGAAGAAGAAAGAAGAAGGAAGAAGAAAGAAGACAGAAGACAGAAGAAGATGATGAAAAAAAATAAAAATAAAAAGAAAGACAAGAGTGAGAGAAGAAAAAAATGAAAAAAGAAAGAAAAAACATAAATAAGAAAGAGTCATTGATGATGGTGTGGGAGAAGAAGAAAATGAAAAAAGAGAGAAAAAAAATAATAATAAAAAGTTGTTGAAATAAAATTATTTTTCTAAATTAAATAAAATTTTACTTCTATGTAATAATTAAAAAAATTAATTTAAATATATCTTAATTTTATTAAAATTTAATATTAAAAAATTATAAAATATTAAGTTTCTAAAAATTACTTGAAAAAACTCACAATTAAAGTAAAAATAAAATAAAATTGCTTAATACTAATATGATATAATAAAAATTACTAAATATATATATTCATTAAATATATATATTTATGCACTAAACAACTTTAAAGAGTTGCTTGTGCTGTTAGAAAAGTAACTTGTGAAAAATCGTATAAAAAGTTACTATATTGTAAAAAAATTATCCAAATTAATTCAGAATCCAATGAATAATTAACTAGTCTTGAAAAGGAAGACTGGATCCGAAAACTTTCTTTCTTCTATTAACCGGAGTAACTTGGACACACGGAGATTCATCCATAGAAACAAAAACTAAAAGTGAGAGAACACTTAACACAACTTGTTACGCTTCTTCGTCAGAAGAATAAGAGGTGCTCGTAAAGTACCCTTCGTGGAAGAGAAAAAGCAAAAAGAAATTGTCGAGAATCCAAATGAAAAGCAAGACGGTGAAAGGAAATTGGAGCTTGAGGACCAACAAGCTCAGCTTCCCTTACGTCTTCCTCGTATGCATCTTCTTCTTCTTCGCTGGATTCTTCGGTTTTACTCTCTTCTCTCACTCTCAGGTCTCCCTTCTAAGTCCTAATTGTGTTATTCCAGATTATCAGCAATTTTTCTTTTGACTTTTTTCTTTCTTTATTTTTTTTGCTGGCAAATAATATTGAAGTAATCGATCGCTCAAAATTCGCAGGGCGATGGTCATAGCTTGAGGCCGAGGCCGAGACTGCTTGAATCGACGGAGGTGGAGTACAATTTGATGCCTGTTGGAGAGCTTGGTGATGATTCCATTACATCGATTCCTTTTCAGGCATGTGATTTTTCTTCTTCAAGCTCTCTCGAATCTTTTGCTGAAATGTTGTGAATGATGCTAGCTTTTAGCTGAAATTGTGATTTCATCGGTTTACGATTGTGATGGCATTTCTTTTGTTGATTACTTGCCTGTTTAGATTTATGTTCTGAAATAGTGCAGTAATTCAAGGATTTAGCGTAGTTTGGGTTAACATTTAGTAATGGCGGCTTATTTGAAATTGAAGTTTCTTCAACTCAGATTATAGCCGTTGTCTGTGTGTGATTCCTTTCTTGTTGTGTTTTAAGTTTAAAATATTGTAATATTTATAACATTAGTTTGTAGAATCGATGTTTCGGATGTGTTCATGTTAATTTTGATTTTATAGGCGTCGATTTGAAGGAGCGAAAATCTAGAATCTGTTTTTTTGACTAAAGACGAGTGTTACGCATTCGGTTCTAATGGAGCATTAACTTTAACTTCATAAAATAATTTTAGTCATTGATAAAGCGGAAGAAGTGTTTTATTAGTTTTGGTCGTAATCATAAGGATTTCATTCTTGTGCATTGAATCTCAAATAAAAATATCTTGTGGTTGTGTTTCTTAGGTTTTGAGCTGGAAACCTCGAGCTGTATATTTTCCTAATTTTGCAACTGTAGAACAATGTGAAAGCATAATTGAGGTGGCAAAGGATGGCCTCAAACCATCAACCTTGGCATTGCGCAAAGGAGAAACAGAGGAAAATACGAAGGGAATTAGAACAAGGTAGTGTGGGTGTGTTTCTGTGAAAAACTTAACTGTTTGGTCTCACTATGGACTGGGCAAAGTAAAATAGTTAACTAAATTGTATGACTTTATGATAAACTGGACAAAGAATGGTTATCTTTATTTCTTTATCACAAACTAGGCAAAGGTATGACTTGCTCGAGTCAGAAGTCACTGGAAAGAATTTGTTATTGGAATGACTAACGTGGCATACTCGTATAAAATGCAAAGAACCATTGTAGGCTGAACAAGTTGCAAGATTATTAGCTTGTCCGAAATTTATGATATGTTTGATTGGGATTATGAATTTGATTGAGATTTTCAGTATCTTCAAAATTAAGGAGTAATCTATTTGATTCCCTAATATTGGATCACCTATTCCTTGTCTCTAACCTGGACAACTAACTTTTTGATCAAGATAACACGAGATATATTATGTGCTTTTGTATACTAGAAGTGTAACCTTAAACAAATTATTTTGACCCATGAAAAAATACTTAATTTTGGTTATAGGATCTTGTACTAAATCATAGATGGACTTATATCACACGATTCCTTAATTTAATCATAATGTTGTATTTTCTTTTTATTTAAACAGCTCTGGCATGTTTATTAGTGCTTCTGAGGATAAAACGGGGACTTTAGACGTCATTGAGGAGAAAATTGCTAGAGCAACAATGATTCCTAGAACTCATGGAGAGGTAACATCCCTATTAAGCTTTCTCTTTGCAGAAAAAGTAATTTGGAAGACCTTATCAATCTAATTTACTTTCTTTATTTTATTTTGTTGTTATGTTGATTGTTGGGATTTCTATCTATGCTAAAAGCTGTTAGAGTATTGTTTTTCTTTGCATAGCAAACCTGGCATCATGTCCACTACATTTGCAATGTAGATATACTTGCTCTAGGGGAAGCGAAAAGGTTTTATCATTTTTACGCACAAGCAAAATGGTCCTTTAATAGGTGCAGGTCAGTACCTAGGCATAACCTTAAACATCAGTTCCCACGTCTGGGAATAACCTCTATTGGTGGAAATGGTGTAATATTTGTTGATGCAATAGAAGTTACAACATTAATGAGGTCGGGGTATTTGATACTGAAAGAATCATTTTGTAAATTTACAACATTTGGAATGGTAAATTTGTTCCTCATGGTGGTGAGAAATTTAGTGCATATGGCATTAATGCCAATGTTGTTAGTTAGGGCTTTCACATTTTACGTATACAAATCTTTCACTTCACTTTTTAACCCGCGTTATTGCTGACGTGGAATCCTATAAAGCCTTTATTCTTATGTGATCCAGCTGAGTAATATTCCTTGTGTTATTGGTGAATCAAGACAAAGTTTTGTCCGTTGTCTTCCATATCTTTGGGATAGAAACTACAGATTACATTTCTATGGCAGGAATAGAGTCACTAACAAAGAAAAGATAATATTACCTACTCTGGTTTTTTGTTTTTAAATTTCTAATCTTTATTTTTTCTTTGGAGAAATGCAATCTAAACTTTTCCCTAGGCTAAAAGTAACAAATCTAATCATATGTTTTTACTTTTTAAACAAAAGAAGGGGGGAAACAAATCTAATCACATTTTAGACCAATATTTTCAACCCTAAACAATTCAATGTAATATGTTCCCTTTCTGAGCTTCATGTTATCTACAACAAAGGTGCTTTATGATTTTGTTGAATTTGTAAACCTCTCATTTTCAGGGTGATTTTAAATTGTCTGAGGAATCACCATGTTTCAGGCATTTAATATCCTATGTTATGCGGTTGGTCAAAGATATAATTCTCATTATGATGCGTTCAACCTTATTGAATATGGTCCACAAAAGAGCCAAAGGGTATGTCTGAACTTGAACTCTTACATATATGATTTGCCAACCATTTTAGTTATAAAATTTGTGTTAGTTGTAAAGAAGATGTAGTGTCATGTCTATTCTCTAACATGGCTCGTCATTTTGCTAGATTGATATACATCTATGGGCTAATTGGTAAAGGTTTGGGTGAAATATAATAGATGCTTTTATTGAGTGAAGGGAGGATTTTTTTTTTAATTATTTCTTTAAATAAAAGATTCTTTTGTATGATCTAAATCTGTATCATTATGATGTACGGTTCTGTAGAGGAGAGAGCAAAATGGTGTTATCGTGTGGGCCTGGGTCCAATTAAAATTTATGTTGATCTAGTTAAAACTACGATGTTACTGTCTAATAATTCATGTTGCCTGTATCATATATAATTGTTCCTACAAGCTTGCTTTCTCTACAATTCCAGCTCTTGAATTTGTGTGATTTGTTTGTTTTAGAATAAAGGTTCATTTTGGTTGTCTAAAGATAAAAGTGTTTACAGGTTGGTCCTCCAATTATTACATCAAAGTTGTCCTTCAATGTTAATTTATGCCGTGAAATTGGTAAATGCTATCAAATTGACACTTAAAAGAATGATATTAATGGCATTAATTCTCCCCAAATGACCATTTATTTTTTGGTACAACTGTGACAAAGGTTTGAACTTAATGACCTTATACAAACTAATCAAACCTCTCACCACCAGCTTAATTCTAGTGGTTTACTACATGACCAATTTGATGTAACAAACAAATAGAGGACCAATGTGATATTTTATGAGAATTATACTTTGTTTTACGTAACTAGTCCTGTAGCACCTACGGTGTTACTTAATTATAGTACAAAACCATCTTTTCAACCAAAACACTTTCAATAGCATTTTGACCATAAGCAATTTTATCACAAAATAACTTAGTCCAAACACATTTAATGAGATCGTTTCTTAACTTCAGTTTTGGTTAACCATGCAGATGGCATCATTTTTGCTGTATTTAACTGATGTTCAGGAAGGTGGGGAAACTATGTTTCCATTTGAGGTAAAACCAAGTTTGTCATTGTATATTGTTTCACATACTCCTCATTTTTTTTCTCCTTGGTAGTTAGCGCATTATTGTTCTGCAGAATGGCTTGAACATGGATGGTAATTATGGGTATGAGGACTGCATTGGTTTAAGAGTAAAGCCACGCCAAGGGGATGGTCTTCTATTTTATTCATTGCTCCCTAATGGTACAATTGATCCGGTTAGTATTGTTCTCATCATTTTTACCTTTTCTGGTTATTGTGTGGATAAGGCTAGGTTAACAACCCCAAAGGCTAAAATTTAAGACCACAAAATATTATCCCACAATGTGGATATGGATTCTAAACTCAAAACGTGTTTCTGAGTGGTTTAGCAAGCAAAGATAAATGGGTGTTGTTACATAAGAAAATCTCAAATATTTAAAATGAGTGGCTGACACTTTTATTTTTTATTTTTCCCCAAACTTTATACGAAAACAATTTTTTTTCAACCAGGCAACAATATTTTTGAGTTCTATGACAATCTTTTTACTACTAAGTTTTCCCGTATATACCATGAGCATGTATGCAAGGGGAAATATTTCAACGAACCAAATTTGGACCAAATTCCTAATTGAATTTTTAAACGTGCTTCCTTCTCTTAAAAAATTTGAGTTTTCATTTATAAGTAGACCGTGATATGTCAAAACTGAGATATCCGAACTAAAGAGGAGCGAGACGAAGTTGCGAACATATATGTTAAGTAATGAGAAAAAGTTGTTCAACTTACATGTAATTTATACATGCAAATAGATCAAGAAGAGTTATAATACACGAACAATATATTTATACAATATGATCTTTTTTATTTCTCTCTCTCTCTCCATTTTTAATAAATATAATAAATAATACTGTAGTACAATTTATCAAGATCTGTGAGAGTAGCTGTAGGGATTGATCTAACTACTAACAACCGTCCTAAATTCTAGCGAAGGTTTACAATTGAATAACTGATCATAACTTCATTCAAGCTAAGCCAACTACTCTAGCTAAGTGAGCTAAACGATAATCTCTAACTGTTAAGCTATATTGATAACTCTGATAAGTGATAACCCAAGGTATCCTAGACAACTGTGCAGAAACCATCTATCATTTTGTGTCCATTCTTTACTTAGGTGATAGATTTGTGTCAATGGCAGTGCAAACCGAATTCTGGTTGTTTAACTTGTCCTATGTATCTTTGGCAGACATCACTCCATGGGAGCTGCCCCGTGATAAAAGGGGAGAAGTGGGTGGCTACAAAGTGGATAAGAGATCAAGAACAGGATGATTAGATTATTGGCACCTGCAATCGAGATTCGATTTTTAACGTCGATCCTATCAATTCTGTCTCTTATGCGAGGTCGTCATCTTCCACGCAGTTTATTTTTATATTGTCAGATGAATATTGAATAACCATCAGATAAATTTAATTAGATGCCTAAGTTGTATAACAAGAGTACAAATTTTGATAGCATGAAGGCACTACTAGCTGTTCATTATTAGATTGAGAGCCATTACCCTTCTTCACCTTTTCATTCCTATGTTGATCTCTAAGAGCGTGTTTGTTTACTCTTAGGAAAGTGTTTTTGTTTTTCCTTAATAAGAACAATTATTTTATTTTTAAAAAGTGTTTTACGAAAACTATGGTTAAAAATAGTATCTCTTTTTTAGTTTTTAGAACAAAAATTTGAAAACAAGCCTAGGTTATTTTGTTCAGTTTTCAAAACAAGATAAAACTAAAACATATAGCCATCTTTGAAAGGATAGAACAAGTTCTGGTAACAGGTGTGTGTAGTTGAAGTTCTCCTCTCACTCTACTCCTTGGCGCCCAACACTCACCACCCCAATGGTCGCTGGCTGTTGTCTTCCACGCCTTAGACGGCTCTCAATCAAGTGGGTTGGGAGAAATGGAATTCAACGGTGATAGAGGAACTATCCATCACTGCCTCTAGCTCCCAGCCTTGTCATCAAAGTTATACACGCTCACTTTCTGA
The DNA here is from genome assembly GCF_000230855.2 of Cajanus cajan. Lineage (NCBI taxonomy): Eukaryota > Viridiplantae > Streptophyta > Magnoliopsida > Fabales > Fabaceae > Cajanus > Cajanus cajan. The sequence continues at coordinate 50,308,038 of NC_138521.1, forward strand.
TTCACCCCTTCCTGTGCTCCGACCGAACATTAACCGGACATTTGAATATTAATTTAAAATTACGTTTAACGAAAAAATACGTTGTTTCAATAATAAAAAAAAAAGTTTGTGTGTGTAATTTTTTCCTTTCAATTGATTCTGAACTCAATTGGTTCTCAAACACACTCTAAGTAACTAAATAATTTCTTTTGATTTTATTGGTGGATACTGATGAAGGGTTTTGAGAAAATAGAAAAAAGTTGTTTTATTTGTACAATTAGATTTCAGAGAACTTTAAAGTTGAGAATGAAAAAAAAAAGGTTCAAAAAATTAACAAAGAAGAGTGGTGAGAACTTTGATTGTTTGAGAGGAAAAAAATTCTACAAAGAAAAATAAATAAAAAAGAAGAATAAGAGAAGAGTAGTTAGTGATAAATAGAGTAGTGGAAGAGAAAGAGTGAATGATTAAATGAAGAAAGTAGTTTTTAAAAATAAAATGTATTTTAAAAAGGGTATAAATTAACAGCATATTTAAGAAGTTTAAAAAAATAAAGAAAAGAGACGTACCTATTAAATAAAAAAGACATAGCAATTTAGTTCCTACTTCTTAGTTTATGTATAATGTTCGGGTGGGTTTAGTTTTCAATAAATTTAAAAATTTAAAATTAAACCCGTTCAAAATTGTCCAATTAAATCCGTTTTTTCAACTCCATCAAAGATCAAACTGAAAATCTGGGGAATCCATCAAACATACTTTTTCTATTCGGTTTAGTTTGGGCCCGTTGCGGGTAATTGGCGACCCATAAGGAAGAGTATAATAATAAAAATATAAATAGCGGTTTAAAAGCGCACTAAATCCACAAATAATGAATAAAAGAATTGCGTGTGCAGAGTGTGAGTCCCATATATTCAGCAGCCACTCTGAGAAAAGTTAGGGTTTTTGTTTTTGGGTCTCTCGCAGCGCCACATCAGTCATGGGAGGAGGCAATGGTCAAAAGGCAAAGATGGCTCGCGAGAAGAACCTCGAGAAGCAGAAGGCCGCAGCTAAGGGTAATCCTTTCTCTTTTCAAACCCTAAACTTTTACGACTAAATTAAATTAAATTTAATTTATTTTAAACAAATATTTTCTTCAAAATAATTGGGGCTTCATATGTTAGATCTGATGCAGTTATTGATTTTAATAATTGTTTGGTATGTGCAGGAAGCCAGCTGGAAACAAACAAGAAAGCCATGAATATCCAGGTAAAATTCTGGTGCAGCCTCTCATGTACCCTTTTTATCTATTTGTTTTTTTCCCTTTCGTATAACCCGAATTTAAACATGGATTCTTTAATCAAGATTTTTGTGGTTTAATCTAAATGTCATGGTGATTTTTATCCTTTTTTTATAACGAACCAATAATTTCAGCAATTTTTTTACTGCTAAATAAAAGAGTAATATGTTTTTTGCTTGGTTACTCTTTTCCTTGGGCTCAGGGCTGTTTTATGCTTGTTATTTTTGTGTTATATCACAAGTTTACTACCCCATGTTAATAATATGTGGCTCGAAAATAGAACCTTTGGAAATTATGAAAAGTCCAAACCTGAGATCAGGCATCATGCGAGGCAGCACTGTTAATGCATAAATGCTTTGCCTGAAGTCATTTATTTCTTTCCTTTTAGGCAGGCAGCACTGTTGTCTTTCATCCTAACATTTAATTAGGCTATTTATCAATTGGTATTTATGAAATTCATCAAAGATTGTTTGGCTACTAACATTTGCTTATAACTGAGTGATTGATTCTTTGTTAGACTTAAGTATATATTCAAATGCAATTGGTTGAATCACTGTGGTGAGGTGGGATTAGCATGATCTAAGTCTTAGGTTTGAAATATGTTGTCATCATTGTAATCTTTCCTACCGATAAAAAAAATGCAATTAGTTTGGCAAATTTTTCTAATTTGGCCAATTTGTTTCTATTTGTCCAATGCATAAACTGTTTACTACATTGTGTCAACCCAATAATTGTTTTCTTTCAATCTGTCTTGGAAGACGTATACACACTTGAATGATGTTCCATCACAATAATGTCAAAATGTTTGTACATTTGAAGACTTGATTATAGATGTGTGATATCTTAATCTATAGATGATCTCCTATAAGGGAGAACTCTTTCTCTCTCATTGCATTACTGTAGTGACTCAGCAGAATGGAACCCTTATCTGAATATGATTTTGTGATTGATGATTGCAGTGCAAGGTGTGCATGCAAACATTTATGTGCACCACATCAGAAGTGAAGTGCAGGGAGCATGCTGAAGCCAAACACCCTAAATCTGATGTCTATGCTTGTTTTCCTCATCTTCAAAAGTGAACGAGTGCATGTGGAGACTTGATATCATTATGGCCTTTTCTAACAATATATCACAGAGATCTTCAATTTCTTTTATATCGAATATGTCTGTCTGTGTCTTGTGGGTTGGGAGAGACGAGAGGGGATAATTACTACGTTTTTCCATTGATTTAAGTGTGAGAAACTGTGTTAATTTTCTCTTTGTTGTCGAATTGTAACTTATGAATGATCGTTAGTGTCAATATTAAGTTTCTTACAGAATCACCGGATTACAGTATTTGACTCTGAATACTTACAGCTTGCACAAGCCTGGATGCTCCAGACCTTAAACACCATCCAAATTTTTTTTCCGTAGCTGATCACATTTCCCAACCATCTCTCTCTAGTCCTGTGGCAAAATTATCACTTGGAGACAGTAAAATTTGATGTCCTTACGGTGCCGTTGTATGCTTTATTCTCAAATTATCAAAACGAGAATTTCATATGTTCCCAATTTCTTTGAGTAGTACTTGATCTCATCTTCACATTTTCATGAAACTTTGGCCATTATGCTGTTATGATCCAGGTATCCTCTTTCAATAGAAATGTATTCAAACTTAGAAATCTCATTTGCTTCTTTGGAGCAACTACAATCGTAGTTGCTTATAAGCTAGAGTTTTTTTTTTATTATTAAAAAAGTGTTAAATTACACAAGTTGATGTATATTAACCAAAAGAGCAAATTTTACTGTGCTGTTTAAAGGTCCGCTGCCCTAACCCCGATCTTGGTGAGGCTTTTTATTAAAAAAAATTATAGCTTTTGTTGTGAGAAATCGGAATTCTAGTACTAGATCACTCCTCAGCGATTCACATCAATTTTTTACTTGTTTTATTCCAACAATTGGATCTCGTAAGCTATTCAAATTTTTATATTTTGTTCTACTTGTACATCATTTCATAATAACTTAAAATATTAAAATAATTATTATAATTATATATTAATTTAATATTGATACAAATATTATTTTTGAATAAACATGAAATAATATTTCATATTTATAAAAAAAAATAAACCCATATTTAATTATTTTAATGTCTAAAAATACTTATTGTTAAAGCAAAGAGATTATATAAATGAAAAATACATAATGATAAATTATTTAAAATATAACAAATTAATTTCCATTATTCTCAAGTTCTCAATGTGTGATAAATATGTTCCATCAAGACATGAAGTGTCACAAAGATATGCTATTTTTTAAATATAAATTACAGTGAAATTATGATGATAACTATTAGATTCTTCGATAGTTCATGTCATTTATCTTTGTTATCTTATTCGAAATTAATAGTATGTGTTTCTCATCTTCAGCAATCTTGTTATGCAATATGACTTATACATAAATTATTATATTTTTTAATATATTCACATGCCAAACACATGTTGGCTCATGGTCATTGGACAGATAATTTTTTCTTTTCTCCTTGTGACATTGGATGGTCTTTGCATATGTAACTCATTCAGAGTAAATGACATGTGCTAAATAAAACCTCATTATATTGGATTTATTTATTGTGTATCATACAACAGGACTATTCTAAAAAATCTCATTAAATACATTTGATGCATTTAACATATTAATGTTATTAATTGCGTATAGCTATCATCTGTCATTTTTTTTTATGTAAGTGACATGTCATGGATGATCCATGTTTTTAAAATCTAACACCAATGATGTTTCACTAAGACGTCTCATGTATAAGAATGTTATGTGACAATCTTACCTGACAAAAATCACCTATATTTGATAAATAATTTTTTATTTAATAAATTGTTTTTTAAGCTTAAATAAAAGTTGGTCTCTCATTTTATTTTAAGTCATACTTTGGTTCCTTAAAGGTGATTTTATTAGTTAAATTAATCCTTTTGTCAATTTTCTGTATTAAATATTAATTTTGATTGACATAACATTCTAACTGCTTATTACATGTCATTAAATTGACCAAATTAATATGATAAATTAGCAAATGACCAATTTGATCTAACAGTTATACTTAAAGAGATCGGAACAAAACTTTTTGAACATACTGGATCAAATTGAATCCAAAATAAGGAATCAAAATTTTAATTTATTTGAGTTTTTTTTTTTTTTTTTTTTTGGAAAAAAACCGAAGACAGTGATCCAAAGTCAAAATCTTGAGCATGTTGTCAAACAGGTCCAGCATTTAACCTGCCTCACTTTCTTCCGCATTGATCATACCCGCCTCGATGCCCCTGCCTAGTGACATTACAACAGTATCTAAATAAGATTGAACACTCAAGGCATTTTCATGATACAATAAATTGAACACTTCTATATATGTTTGGCATTTATACCTGATCAGGAATCAGACAACAGGTGTTTCATGTGTGAAGCCAAAGATGACAAACATGTACCTGACCCTTCATTCATAATGAGAGAAATAATCTCCTATTAAAAAGGTACATGCCATCTATTTCCTAAAAACATCATTGACAGCAAACGAATTTAGTAAGGAATAAGAACATGTTCCATTTTTAGTTGGAAGACTCCTAATTCCTAATATCTGTTCAAGAAAAACACTGAACTGATATTCTTTCGTTTATTTTTCAATTGAGTCTAATTCTAAATTAATTTTGTCTTAAAAGTCGGATGAAAATTGGGAGAATAAAAAATGATTACCTCTACACACACAACTTGCAAAATCTTTATGGAAAGGATAAATCAATGGGCAATGTTGTATTCAAGAAAATGCCGGTGTAGAGGGAAAATTCTCGATGTATATTTAAATTAGCTTATTTCGTATTTAGAAGAGTTTATAATCAAAATTTTATTTAAGTTCTTTGAACATTAATAAAAACTAAACATATGCTTAAAGTTAGAATTTATAATCGCAACTTTTTTAAGATAAAATTTGAATTTTCAACAACAGACTAATTATTCAACTGGAACAAGATATTGTTACATTCCACAACAAAACTAACAAACTATACTTAACAGAAGGCAATGTTAGGGTATTATAAAACAATCCCACATATATGAACTCAGGTTTATGGATCCACAGATGATTTGTTACTGTGTCCTCATTCTGCTACTTTCAGCTGCCCTTACTTGAGAGAAATATGGATGTGCCTACGGGAACACATTAAGGAAAAAATTGTTAAATCAAAAGATTATAAAATAGTACAGATTAAGCTACTTACACAATAAAATAATAATGTTACGGTAAATTAATGAGACTTTTATTATTACCATCGCTTCTCTTGCCGTTAGCCTGTCCTGGTGATCATATCGAAGGAGCTTATCAAGAAAATCAATTGCCTGCATGCCCAATATATTGAAATAATTAAAAACCATAACGAGGAATTGTTAAATCAAAGTATAATCTAATTCGTTAGGTCTCACTGCCATACTAGAACATGGATTAAATTACCTCTGGAGACACAAGATGTTGATTATCTGCATTGATAAATTTAGACCAAGGCTTGCGACTGTGCCTGCAAAAGGCAATATCGTAATATTAAAAAGGATGTGTAAAAACAGCAATAATTTTTCATACATCTATCATGAAGAGATAAAATCAAAATAAAAGCAGTAAACTTCTAAGAGAGTTTTAGAGAGAGAGAGAGGCACTATTTCATTGCCATGGAAGATATTAGAGACAAAAATTTATGAATTCACTAAACCAATTTTCCATGAAATATGTAGAAAATCAAATGGAAGATGATACCTTCCAACTAGTGCATCAAGTTGAGGATCAAGCTCCAAATGATACTTGTTCAGATATGCATTCAGTTCATCAGTCCCAAGCACCTGCGGATCACATACAAAAATAAAAGAATAAGATTCCTGCAGATCTGGAAAGAATATGTATCTCTATAAAAGGTCAACAAGAGGGGGTAAGTCGTCTAGAATTCAAACTTTTAGCATGCAACACACGGAATAATTTAGGCATACTTAATTATCCTCATTTAATAAAAGATAAGAGATTGCAGTCAAAAACTAAAATCAAGATTAACTTGCACAGCATCAACATCATAATTTTGCAATTTTTATACATTAATGAACTACTATGACTGTTACCTTAGCTATTTTGACAAGCTGATCATGGTTGTCGTGACCGTAAAAGAAAGGTTCCTTGCGAAATATCTACATGAAGTAAAAGGATCATAACCCATAATTTCACGATTTTGCACATGTAGATTGAAAATTAGACTTCCTATTAAATAATGCCAAAGGTATGTCACATATATCCAGTAAGTAGTGGCCTATAGCAGTAATTCTCACCATTCCAGCAAACATGCAGCCAAGACTCCACATGTCTAATGAGTAGTCATAGTCTTGCAAATCAACTAGAAGTTCAGGGCCCTTAAAGTATCTGAGAAATAAAAGCATAGCACATGACATTATTTTGGCAGTGTCACTTGAAAACTTCCAAAACTCAAGCTCACAGCAATATTGCAAGTCTAGGAAAATTGAAATGATCATTTTTCCTCTGTCAGTTTATATCTAGCCAATAAATATAAGCAAATTATTTCTGGCCTAGAAGGAAGCTGAGAATGCCTATATGATTATAAACCATGTGGAAGATTAGGCACCTGAAAAATGTTACTAATGTGAGTTGACAGAAATTTACATGACCAGACAAATGGACTTGGGTACATTTTGGCTGGAAAAAACAAAGGGGCATAGTTGGTAAAGTTGAGAATACCAGCAAACTAGCATCATAAACTCAGATCATGCAGCCCCATCCAAGAATTTTTGGAACCCCCCATTGCCTTTGCTTAACCCTTCTGCCTAAACATTGTTCACACATGGCAACAAATGACTGATTGTTGAGTTTTTAATATCTTCAGCTAGGATAATACAGTCAATATCTCTTTAATTTTCTTAGTAGGAACTGTGATTAAATGAGGAAATTGGGTTTATCTAACAAATCTGAAAAATATGGCCACTATGGCACATTGTGCATTAGCCTGCTACAGGACTGCACTATTAAGACCAATCTGCTTCAGTGTCAACAAAAATATATGAACTACTTCATGTCTGGCTTCTGATAAAACAGTTACACATTAATCTTCTACAAGTATTCATTCTATAATGCATGATTGGGAAGAAAGTAGATTATAAGCTTATGAAAGAACAGGCTATTAGTTTAAAAAATGAGACTACTTGAATTTAAGACACTTAAGTTTGAGAGGGAGAAAAATCAGTGTGTATAACCACTGATCTGTGTGTGTGTATAGTCTAAACAAAGGTATATACAAAGGCTAAAAACCTAAGGCATCACATCAGAGCCTATATACAATCAAACTGTACAGACAAAAGATAAAAATATTAAGAAGCTTTCTTAACAAGCTATTCTAACACTCCCAAAAGCACAAATTGTATGCACTGTGGTTGGAACATAAAATATGTATGCATACTTGGCAAGCAACAATTCCAATAACACATTCGTACTAAATTTCATACTTAAATAAAGTAAACATGCCTTGTCTTATATACTAATATATTCAGACTCATCCATTGCATACAACTTTCTTTGATTTTACTAGAAAGAGTTGAGACCAATTGGTCACAGAACATTTACCTTGAAGCCACACGAACATTGTATTCCTTTCCAGGATGATAAAATTCAGCAAGACCCCAATCTATCAAGCGAAGTTTTCGTAATTCGTGATCTATCATAACATTATGAGGCTTAACATCTCTATGCATTATTCCTTGAGAATGGCAGTAATCTAAGGCCTGCAAATCAAAACTAAAACATTCATGTAACAAGAAAAGGTTCTTCACACAATTATGCACATGTGAAGCATGGTAGTTAAATTTGGATTCAAATTTTGAATCAGAAGTCCCATTTTTTAAAATTGAATCGAATTGTATCGTGAATTGTCAGATTCATGATCAATAATAAAACAAGCATATAGAATTAATAAAGAATTAAAGATATATTAAAACACATTCACAATCAACATCTAAAAAACATAACCCTAGGAGCATGAGATACATGAGTTCTATTAAAAATCATTATAATAGAATAATATTAAAATTTATAATAAATATTCTGCTATTATATTTATTATATATTAATTAAATGTTTGTATTTGAAAAACTATAAGAATTTATTTATTACGTTTTATAAAGATATTGAAATAAACTAAATTATTGATCAAATACTTTTTACTTGATATTAGACAAATCTTACGTATCAGATCAATATTTAAAACTGAAGGTTAAAAACGGTATGTGTTATAACTAAAAAAATACAAAAATTCTTAAGTTAAAAAAAGTAAATACAAAACACTGTTGTTGGGGTTCGGGTTGTGAATATCCATTTAAGCATAAGCACACCCACGAGCAGAAATATCGTGTGGCACAACTTGCCCACTCTGATATCATTTTCCATGATTTTGGCAGCCAGACGTGTTGCATCAGATGCAATAGCCAGGCACAACAGAGGAGCAGCAAAGTGCCACAACTCCTACTGGCCTCAGAAAAGCTACCCATTTTTGAAACAGTATCATGTCAGCCATGGAGGAGCAGCATAGTGACACGACTCAAACTGGCCTCATAAAGCTACCCATTTCAAACCAGAATCATGCAATTCAAATACAGATCGTGATTCTTGCACGATTGAATGGGCAATTCAAGAACAAAAATGATACACATCGTTTTCCCTCTATATTGTATTGAATCACATAAATCGTATCGAGATTCATGCGATAATAACTACCATGATATGAAGTAATAGTTTAATTTCCATGATGCATAAGCAAAAGCCAATATACATGAACCAGATGTAAAATTGATATAAGCCTAATCCAAGACAAAGATACTCCAATTACGTTTAAGGAAAAATATATTCACAATGGAGAAGACACAGAGAGTATCAGTCTAGGTATACCATGAGATTGAAGGATCACATTACCTTAAGAAGCTCATATATGTAATAGCGTATGTCATAATCAGTCAAGGTTGGATACAAAACTTTAAAATCTGTACTGTTGACATACTCAAATATTAAGCTAGGAGTTTTAGAGTGTTGATCTCTGACAATATCAAGAAGCTTGACAACATTTGGGCCCCCACAAAGGTTTTGAAGTATTTTTATCTCTCTTTTAATCTGCAATATGATGGTGAAGATCTCAGAAACCAGAAGGTAAGTAAAAAATCTCATAATTGAATGTTATTATAGTACGTGAAACACCATAACAAAAATTATAAAAACAAAATTAAACATAAAACAAGACTTCAATCACTTAGTCTATCCACAAGAGGTTCTCAAGAAATAGAAGATATATCACTGAGTCCAAAAAAGTGAGGAGCTATGTGTAGTTCCTACTCAAAACATTGGAATCAAAGCTGTAGTTGTTCATGCCCTAAATGATTCAAAGCTGCGTACTGTTTTTTTTCAAACAAGAAGTTCATACATGCTTCAAGCCCACCTCCAATATTTTAGGGGGAAACAGAATTAAGCATCTTTTTTCAACATAGGTCAACTAGTTTGAACTTTGAAGCATTTCTTCTCATTTTAAACCATAACTTCCAAACATTTTTTTCATCAAGTATAGTCCAATAAGATGATACCAGAATCAGATAATATTATATTAATTAGATAATGAAACATGATATCATTTTCACCAATCATGTTATATGCCAGTCTTTTATATTCTTCAACATCTTCATGTTAAAAAAATGATTATATTATGTCTTCTTATGATGAAATTTAAGTTTTTTATTATTATTTTAAAATTAATTGGTGCACAACTGTGTTAGGGAGATTGTGCAGAGTGGTCCAATTGTTATCCAATAGCTCACAAGAAAATGGTGAGGAGTAAGTAGAAACTAGGCGTAAATTACTCTCCAACAAATTTTAGGAGAATAGTTCTGAAGAAGTACCCCTGGTTGGCTTTATCCATATTTCATAGTCTAGGTCCCAAAGGTTGAAAACAAACATCAATGTAAAAACAAAATTTCACCTTCTTTTTCTTGACAGGCTTGAGAATCTTGATTATACAGCGCTCATTGCTATTAACATTTATGCCTTCAAAAACCTCACTATACTTCCCCCTTCCCACTTTCCGCACAACCTCATAATCATCTTGATCACTGAAAAGAGCACACATAGCATTCATCAATAACAGTTGAAAAAAAACATGTAAAGCTTCATAACAATTAGACCTAAATACATAACATACTGATGAACCTTGGTCAGTAAAATCACAAACATTCACAAGTTGTTAACATCAGAATCCAGCGAATAAATGCCATCAACCAATTTCAAATCACAAGGTGGAGGTGATTCTCCATAGTCGATAAGCTACTGTGTTCATACCACAGACGGAACATAGCAACAAGAGATCGAATCAATTGATAACAGAAACAGCATCATTAGGCATACCTCGTTAGATATGGAAATTTGAAAAGAATGCGACACAATAGTTGAACCTCTAGGTATTGAAAATGGAGTAAAAATGAAAGTAAAAAAACAACATGTAGGAAAGTTGGGGGGGCGAAGACTGGGTTGGAAACCTAAAAGGGTTGAATTGTGTATTGATTGTGAATTGAGTATAATGGAGGCTTAAGAGAAAGGTGGGGAAAGAAAAAGAAATGGATAGGGTTGGGAATAAGATTACCCCCATTGAACGGTGAGAGACTCGTAGTCCCAGTACTCTTTGGGGCGAAGAACGTTGACATCGGTGTAGACACGAGCCTTCGACATGCCTTCGCGATTGGAACCCGAGATCTGGCTGGGGATGCGCACGATAGGGGGTTGCGCAACCGGCGCACGCAAGGCCACAAGGGTGCACACTAGCAAGAGGCGCAGAAGTAGTGCTGGAGGTTCGTGTGCATATTTAACATAGCAATAATAATAATTACTCATACTTTTTACATTTTTGTCTATTTTATTTATAAGTCAAACCAATAATACTTGGTCCGGGTTTAGGGTAACTTTTTCTGGAATGGTTTGAGGTTTGAGAATATCATTTTGCTTCCTGAACTGGCCACGTCATCATCTTCTTCTCTGTTTCCAACGACAAACCAACTCAATAAAACTTTCAGACTTGGGTATCCGTTAAGCGGTTTTGAGTGCGTAGAATACACCAACACATCTATCATGGTTTAGATTAGATATATACAACATCATGTAATATATTTTCTACCGTCTCGGTCAGATCCCGATCTGATACCCTTTACAGGTTTTGATCTGATGATTCTTGAATATGGGTCTTCTCGGTCGGACTGCGATCTCACCCACCTTCTGGACGAGCTCGGCCAGGGTGTACTCGGCCAGGGTGTGCTCGGCCATGGAGAGATCGGCCATAGAGAGGTCGGCCAGGTGTACTCGGCATGGTGAGATCAGCCAGGATGTGCTCGGCCATGGAGAGATCGGCCATGGTGATCGGCCAGGGTGTACTCGACCATGGAGAGATCGGCCAAGTTGTACTCGGCCATTGTAATGATCGGCCAAAGTCCGAGTGGGTCTCACCTCTTGGACTGGTCCGAGAATCAAGGATGAAAAGCCTATCTTTGATAATCAAATATTCCCAAGGAAAACCGTTATGAAAATCCTCGCGCTCACAAGGCCCAGGAGGCCCATGAACAGAAAAGCATAAAACCTAAAACCCTAGAGCTAAGACGGCAGATGACACTTTTGAATGCTCTGACTCGGAGGCACGATCTAGGAAAAAACCCTTGGCCGGAACATATTTGTACACCAAATTATATTTTTAAGTTCTTTATTTTAGATTTATTGTCATCTTTTATGTTTTAAAATATTTATTTTAATTTTTTATTTTCTAAATTTAGACATATTTAATCTTTTAAAAAATAATAATTATTTTTAATTTTAACGATTTTGAATCAAATTTAAAATTTAAAATCTATTTATTTGAATCCACTTATATAAAAACTATTCTATTCAAAAAATTCAAACTAAAAGGTTATATATATATATATATATATATATATAATGAAAATTGTATAAAAATTAAAAAAAAATAAAAAATAATCTTAAAAATTTAACTTTATATTATTTTTTAATTATTCATAAAATATAATTTTTTTATATAAATAAATATAATGAGATAAATTTTAAATTCAAAAGTATATATCAAAATTAAAAATAATCATTATTTTAAAAAGATTAAATAAATTTAAATTTCAAAATAAAGAATTAAAATGAACATCTTAAAAATATAAAGATTAAAATAAATCTAAAAAATAAAAGATCAAAAATATAATTGAATATATATTTATACAGTTTAATTTTGAATAGAAAAATAGTATGTTATGCTATACAACAATCAGAACATGTAACCAAAAAAACCACACCAATCAGAACAACTTTAAATTGTGATTTAACTTATTTTAAACAAATAATCCTGTTTTAACTTTAAAAAATAATTATTTATCTAGAATTGATAAATTCTAAACATGCCTAAGTTATGGAATCATATTATATCCATGACACATCGACTTTTGTATCAACACATTAAGAAAATATGGCATAAAATATATTGTGTGCATGAAAACTTGATAGCAACTTCACACGTTAAAAACAGAGTCAACACAAGGGTTAGTTTATTGTAGTTAATGTTGTAGGTTTATCACATGTTAATTTATATATAATATGTATTTAATTATAAATTTATAAAAAAAAATTGAAAAAACACTTAATTATATATATATATATATAATTAAAAATTATCTAATTCAAAATCACGACATTTTTTGATAGCACCATTCATGTCAAATTAGGATTTAAGTTTCTCTTAAATTTGACTATGAGTGTTTGATAAAACTAATTTATAAGTTAATTGAGAACTTATAACTATTAAGTTTGGAATTAAGTTTGGAATTGAGAAAAAGTTTAAAAAATTTATAAGTTAATCAATTGAGTTAAAACTGTTTAGTAAAATTAGTTAATAAGTTAGTTGATTACTGTAAAATGAGATATTATTTATTTGATAATAAGAATGAGAGAATAACATATAGACAAAATGATTCTAAATTTAAAAAAATGAAGAAAGATTTCAAGTAAATTAATGAGGGTAAAAATGAAAGAAAAAAATTAAAAATTTATAAGTTATAAACTACTTTAATTAACTTATAGAAATAAATTGTTTTGATCAAATTAACTTATAAATTGGTCAAAGAAACTCACAATTTTTTAAATATCTTGTCAAACACACTTTAAAAGAATAGAGGAGGACTAAAAAGTCGAGTTATTTATGGACTTCAAAGGTATTTTCATTTATTAATAATCGATCTAAAGTTAAGAAATGAACTTTGATTTTAGGAGCCAAATCCATCACTTAAGTTGTTAGGGTTAAGGAAGAAATCGGTAAAACAATTCAATATAACTTTTTTATTTCTTTTGACTTTTAAGAGATGTGTTGTGGAAAGGCTATCCAAGGTGCAAGTTTTAGAGTGTGACTCACACCCTTTTAACAAAAAAAAACATCACAAAGGTAAAGAGAAATGAGTTATAATTCGCCATGTGTATGATTTGAAATTATGGGTAATGAGATTGTCTCTAAACTTGGTAGGTTTTGAAATATATGATTCTTAGAGAGGTTTTGAATACTCCAAAGTTGTGTTGAATTACATTGTAATGAATTGTTTTTATTTGATTGCTTTGATGATCTTTCGCCTTATATTTGATAATTTGGGTTGAATTGGTGTTAATATTATATTGTTGAATTGGACATGTTAGGGTACCACAATTAAAGAAGGCATAAAGTAAGAGGAATAATTTAATTCTACTTGTTATGCAATTCAAAATTTGTTACATTAGTGACATAATGTTTTCTTGTTTAGGATATTTGTGATATTTGTAATGTTGTTTGTACTTTGAATTATGTATTGAAATTTGAATTAAGTATTTTTTTTTCTATTTTTTATTTGTTTCAAATTTTAAAATATATTTATTTTTATTGTTCAATCAATGATCTGACTTGACCTAATTTGATTGTAGTCAGGATGGGCAACTTAAGAAAAGTTTACAAACTTAATTCAATCCAACTCAATTACGTTTAATTGGGTTGGGTACAAAAGTAGTTCAAACCCAACCCAACTTAACCTATTTACACTCTTAGTATGTAGTATCTTTGAGCGAATCAGTTATGTATATTAAACCTTATGAAACATGCAAGATTCTTAATTAAAGTGAGTTGAGCTATTAAAGATGTGCTTTTGGAAGCCATGTTCACATTGTTTGGGAACTTTGTTCTAAGAGCATGAGCATGCTTAAGTAAACATCGTCGTGTTGAGGAGGGACCACGACTATGCTCAAGATGGGTTTAGTCATGTTGAGTGAACCATAACTATGTTAGGCTAAGCCACAATTGTGTTTCTTCTTCTTTTTATTTTTATTTTTATGTGAGAGTGAAAATTCTAACATAGGCGTGCTTAAGTACACACAACCATGCTAGGAAAAGAAATAAAAACTTGAAAAACTAACCAATACTTGGAGATAGAAAGATTGTGTTATGTCAAACATAGTCTTGGTAATTTTTCTTGATTGACACTTATTGTCTTGGGACTTGAATAAATGAGAATTGAAAGGGTTAATTAAGAAGGAAGGCTAAAATAAAAAAAAAATATAGAATAATTAATAAATATATAACATATTGGGATCTTATGAATATAATGTTGGAAATTACATATAAAAAATAATCATGGTAGAAACATTCCACCATTAGATCCATGCGAAAGAGCATACCACCATGATTAAAATTACCTCTTATAGCATTAGCAACCTTTGCATAGCTTGTGCAATTAGTCACATAGATTTATAACCATCTTATTACAAGTGATGTTAGTTGGTATAAAGAAATAAAACTTTTCATGTAGAAATTGTAATGACCTTAAATCAAAGGATATTATACATTATTGTTATATCGAGAAATGCTTGTGACACAAACATAACTTTTTATGTAACATTCTCATAGCTGATCACTCAAGTACATTATTATACAAATTATGTAACGTTATAAGAAAAACTAATTTTACCAAAAATTTAATAATGAAGGTTTAACCAACATTTGAAAATGCATGTTATTACTTGAAGTTCATATAAATCTCATTAATTAGCTATGATTTGTATTGAAATCATATGTAATTTATGGTGATTTTAAGTCAACTGTAGTTAATTTTTTCTTCTTCCAACATTTAATTTCCTTAAAATTCCCCAATTTTTAGGTTTCATCTTTCTCACTCCTTTTCCTTGTTTCACTCTCAACACGTTCTCTTTCCTTTGTTGTCACACGTTTCCTTCATTGTAATCAATCAAAGAACCTTGTCCACAAAAATAAAAAAACCTCCCTAATGAAAAATGATGTTGACTGTCAGTGTTTTTACGAACCAATCTACCTTTCTTTTCCTAAGAGATTCAGAATCAATCCTCATTTCTCCTACCTCATTTTCAATGCTCCAAAAATCCCATACAAAATTAAAGTTATTGGCCAGTCTCACTGACTTATGCGTCTCTAGCCACTTGAACTCTTGCAACATCTTTTTCCTGTTCTCTATTTTATCTCAAGTCCATAACTTACATTTTTTCATTTCAATCATTATAGGGTTGGTTTTGTTTTTACCATCTTTCTTCTTTAATTAAAATTTATAGTAAACATTGTTTTTACTTTCTCAAGTTTTGCAAGTAATTTTTTACGCCTACTATTTATTTATGGATTAATTAAGTAATTTTTGTTGTTGTTGTTGTTTTTTTTTTTTTTCTTTTAAGGTGCAGGCTCATGGTCTTGAAGTTAACCTAGAGACTTTATGCACTATTCATCATCCTATATAACTCGAGAGGTATACTAAGAGTGGTTGTAGTTTTTTTTTCTTCTTCTTTTTATCGTGCTTACCATTAAAAAAATACACAATTTTTGTCTAATTTTTCATATTTTCATCACTAGGAGGATTTTTTCTATTCATTGTATGATATCCTAAATAATTATGAGGAACTCACAAAATTGCAATCAATTATAAATGCTAATATCTAATGAAATTCAAGTTTGATGAAATATCAATTAACCTCTTTTATTTCTTGTTCGACTATATTTGAAGTAAGTGAAATCTTTTTTTTCCTTGATCAAAATAATCTTTTAAATGAAAAGAGTAAGCTTACTTTTTCACTGCCTTAATGTGTTAGTTTGTAGATTTTCTACCTTAGGAGGTCAAAGATTTTATGTATCTTTCAATTAGTTGTTTTTTTTGTTGTATTTTTTCGATTAATTATTTTTCCTATAGACCTTTTAGAGCATGGAATTAAATAAAATGTATTAGTAGATATGGTGCTTATATGTTAACAAGGAAAAAAATGCATTTTGAATTAATACATATCCTAAAATAAAGGGAGAAATTTTCTAAGTATATTCTTAACGACTTTATAATTTTGTGTACATTTTTCTAAAATTACTATTAGTGTATTACTTGTGATACTAACATTAATTCATTGTGATTATTTTAAAGGTTTTATGGCAAGCTTGACAAGATCAGGTGATGTTATATGGTACTTTGAGTTTGCCGAAAAATTAAGAGTAGTTTTTCTTTCTTGATTGCACTATGAAATGGAGAAGACCATAGATATATTCTTGTCACAAGTCGTATGTTTTTTATTCGGTGGTTTAACTTAGGCCTCTATTAAAGTTGAGCTTAATTTCAATAGAAAATAATAATAAATTATACCCTTCAAAAAAAAAAATAATAAATTCTTCATTTTCTACTTGTTAGTGTATTCAAGTTTGTTGTCCAAAAAGAAATTATATATGAGCACTTTATTTAAATTTAAATCTTCTATATTCATCTTGTGATGCCTTATTGTAGGTTTTTACCATGAAGGTCTGTGGAAAGTCAAAGTTGAGTTATCAGATACTTATCCTAATAAATCTTTTTCACAAGCCTTGTTAATAAGATCTATCATCCAAGTGTTGATGAGTTGTAAGAATCTTGTATTATAGTTTTGTGAAACTCAATACCTTATTAATGTTTCCAATATTGTTACTTCAAATGTTTAAGTATCATTCTCACCAATCAAATAGCGACCGAAACAAATATGTTGCCATGGGTGTCTAATAGGCTTGCTAAGAAAATAATGTTGCAGATATACTTTAATTATTTTCTGTAGCTAAGTTATGTCCACTTTCTCGAGTATGGTAGAAGATATTTCATCCATCCAAGTTTGCTTTATTATATCTATATGTCAAACTTACAGGCAAAGAGTGGTATACCTTGTCAACTCAACTTTGTAATAAGGACTAGAGTTCTTTTCCATGATATAAAATAATGATGATCGCAATATATAGGCATATATATATGATATTCTTTAATTTATATGTTTGATTCATGTTAATTTTATTCTTAGTAAAAAGTTAATTGTATTCTTAGTAAAAATTATTCTTTTTATCCAAACAATATAATAGTTATTATTATGGTCTTCTGTGTACATTATTATCATAGTTATTCTTTTTTTAGCAAAATTTATATCATTTTTTATATCTCTATATGAGCTTGTTCTAGTAGCCACGATATTTATTTCTTTCATCTTTGTTTGAAGAAATATTAAAAACTTCAATCATGTAAGATGAGACTTATTTTATTGTTGATTGTGTTATATATCCTGAATTGTTTTTGCAGGTGAAAATGATGTGTTGCATATGAACATGGAGAGAGGTTCTTTTATAGTTTTTGAAATACTTTGTAAAGGTCTTTGGAGTGTTTAAACTATATTTTTATATGTATTTTTTTTATTTTAATAAGATATGAGTACAATTTGATGTGGACCCTTTATCTAACTAAAAAAAAAAAGTTAATTTAACCACCAAAATTAGCGATCGATTTTTTCCATCGCTAATAGCGACATATTTAGCGACCGAATCTGATTTGATTACAAATTTTATTTAACGACCAAATTCGTGACCGAATTTTTAGTTACAAATAATCGGTCGCTAAAATAATAATTATTGATTAAAATAGTGAAAGAATGGTTTCGGTCACTAAAAAAATAAAAAAATATTATTATTTATAATAATTTTAACGATCAAATTAAAATCGGTAACTAAAAAAATAAAAATATTATTATTTATAATAATTTTAGTGACTAACTTAAAATCGGTCGCTAAAAAAATAAAAAATAAAATTATTATTTATAATAATTTTAGCAACTAAATTAAAATCGGTCGCTAAAAAATAAAAATATTATTATTTATAATAATTTTAGCGACTAAATTAAAATCGGTCGCTAAAAAAATAAAAATAGTACTATTTATAATAATTTTAGCGACCAAATTAAAATTGGTCGCTAAAAAAATAAAAATATTATTATTTATAATAATTTTAGCGACCAAATTAAAATCGGTTGCTAAATATAATTTTTTAAAAAAATTTAAAAATATATTTCTTTTAAATGAAAGCAAATATAAAAATATATAATATTATTTTTATAATGATAAAAATATTAATGATAAGAAATAAAAATCAATACCCTCCCAATAAAATTAATTTTTTTTTAAAATAATACAAATTATATAATTTAAAACAGATAATTAATATATCATGATGTATTAAAAAATGAGAAACATGATGCTATAAAATAAAATTAAACAATAATCTTTTTAATTGAATCTTTTTTTAAAAAAAAATAGACTAATTTAAATAATAATTTATCTAGAAAATTTATTTATTTTTCTCTTGAGAAATTTATTTCTCTTTTACCATGCTTAATATTTTATTACACTATTAGATAATATAAAAATATATAATTTATTGTGCTTTCCAATTTTGTTAAGATAAATAAACTTCTTTTCATAAATCTTATTTTATTTTCATTGTTATTTTTAAAATTGACTTAAACATCTAGTTCAATTGATATAAACACGTTAGTTCCATTAAATTTAAAATAATTGGCTTATATAAGGATTAATAAAAATTTATCAAACAAATCTAAAATTGATAAAATATAATTAATTTTCCATTAGTTCAATAAATAAAAAATATAAAATAAATTATATATATAAATATATACACCAATAACACATGAGATCAATTACTTAAATTACGTTATACTATCTATCTTCGATTGTACTCGTACTACTTTGAGGTAGATATCGCTTCTTTGAGGAAACATGATTCTATTATTATATATGAATATGATCCCACCATGGAAAATTGATTCAACAACAACCATATTTTGAAATATTTTTATTTTGTTTAATGATAAATTAATTTTTAATATAAAAATATTTATTTAAAATATATCTAATTATACATATATATTTTAAAATTATATTAATTAAATATGTATATAATAGTTTATCTTAAAAATCAATTCATTTAGACATTATAAAATATTTTATTTTAAACATCAATTAAATAATACCTTGCTACTTATAATTTATTTAAATATTTATAAATGAATATTACATTAACTCCATTGATTATTTTAATCCTTGTCTTTAATTTTAGGCTAAAATAATATTTTAGTCCCTTATAATAATTGTGTGTTTCAATTTAGTCTCACTTTTATTTTTGGTCTCAATTTGGTCCCTAATAAATTAATTGGTTTCAATTTGGTCCTAATAAATTAATTAGTTTCAATTTGGGACTTCCGTCTAAATTATTTAAACGGAGTTAACTGTTGGTCACGTGGATGTCATGTAGATGCATAAGTGGATGCCACGTAGATACCAATTTTTTGAAAACACCTAGAACCAGAACGGCCCGTTCTAAAACCAGAACGGATCGTTCTGGGTGCACTCTTGGTGTGTAAATTTTGCATCCGGAACGGCCCGTTCCAGGTGCAAAATTAACACACTAAATGTACAACCAGAATGGGTCGTTCTGGTTCCAGACTACTAAACATAAACGATCAATGATTATAGTTCACGATTGTGAATTGTGGAAGGAAAAAGACCCAAGGTACAAAGCATTTCAAACACTGAATTTGGTAATATTGTCAATGGAAATTGATAACTTTAATTGCTAAACAGTTAGGCTATACAGTGTATCATTAAGGACAATACAATGTATCACTAAAGACAATGGTAGCAGATTTTATTTCATTTCAAATTGGAGTGAACCACTTACTACCAAATTAACACTATGCAGTAAAGGATGAAATGATATGATATTTTTCCTTGAAGTCATTAACGATGTACCCCAACAACAACAACCTGTTCTTGAAGAGGTAGAATCTGAAGTAAAGGAAGAGGATACACATGACTAACATTTCACCACACAACCACATGCAGGGACAGATCTAAGTTAATCACAGTGGAGACACTAAAACTTTTTTCATTCTTTTTTATATATATATAAAATATTAATAATTTTATAAAATATATATCATTAATTATATTTTAATTATGTTGTTATATCTAATATAATAAACACTTTAATATTTTTTTATATTTTATTTTATTGTTTTAATTATTTTTTATTTTGTGGTAAAATTATCTTCATTTTTAATGAAGAAAAAATTTACTTACTTCAAGAGTAAGTCTTAATAGATTTATTCTATTTAATAATTAATGTTCTATATCAAATTTTTAAAAATTTAATTGTTAAATTAAAAAGCTTTTCATGTATAGATCAAATTTATAAAAAATTTTAAAAAATTAAAAATCATATAATACTTCGTTAAATTAATTCAAATTAACATATAAAATATTTTTGTTTTAAATGAATGTAAAAATTTAGAGGACACTAAAAGAAAATAAATTAATAATTTTATTATGTTTATCCTATTAATTTTTATCATTTTATTCCTCTAATTTTAAATAAGTTGCAAAAAATTATAAAGTGACACTTAAATATTTCTTCAGACAGAAAGAGAAAAAGGAAAAGTTATTACTCTATTTATAAGAATTATATTTTATAAAAATAAGTAATTTTAAAATTTTTACCATAAAAAAATATTTTTTAAAATTATTATATTTTTTAATAAAATTAATAAAGAGTATTTTATTGTCTTGAGTTCTGGAACGGGCCGTTTAGGATTCAGAACGGCCTATTCCGAAACTAGAACGGCCCGTTCTGGTTCTAGGTGTTTTCACAAAATTTGGCATCCACTTATGCATCTACGTGGCATCCACGTGGCCAACAGTTAACTCCGTTTAAATAATTTGGATGGAAGTCCCAAATTGAAACCAATTAACTTATTTGGGACCAAATTGAGACCAAAAGTAAAAGTGAGACTAAATTGAAACAAACAATTATTATAAGGGACCAAAATAGGTTTTTAGCCTTAATTTTATTATATATAAAAATTATTTACCTAATATATTTTGAAATTATTTTCATGAGTCTTATTTTATTTCAATTGTTATTTTAAAAGTTAGGCTTAATCATTCAATTCAATTGATATAATCGTGCTAGTTTCATTGTTTAAAAGCTATTGAATTATACAAAAATTAGTAAGAATTTGTGAAATAATTATAAAATGAAATATTTTTTAGTAATTTAAAAAAATTATTATCCTTCGATTTTAATTTACTCATAGATGTTCATAGTATTTAACTTATGATATATATACCTCCTTTTTATTACAATTACACCTCCTTTGTTTAAAAAGGCTAAAATTATTGACAGTAGAGCTCGAATCCACACACATACTTACATGGAGAAAATCTTAAGTCTTCCCCCTTAACTAATTGGGCAAACCACCCGCTGGTTCTTTTTGATCAGTTTTTAATACATCACAATACGTTTCCTTGCTTTTTTCTCTATCAAATAGAATACGTGACTTTTTTAACGGAGTTTTTTTTATTCGCACATTTATTTTAAAGTTTCATGTTGAAATAAAATTTCAACACAAGTTAACATATTTTATAACTAATATCTGATTTTAAACTTGATATGAAAATATTATGATATAACTTGATAAGATTTTAAATTAGTATTTTATTAATGGTTGATAATTAGAAAATAAAACAAGAATAAATATATTTTTTGAATTTTATATCTTAGATTTAAGATGAATAAATATATTAAGTTAATTAATAATTTATTTAAAATGTTAAAATTTAATTTATAAAAATAATATTTTAAAAGAGAAGTGTTATAATAACACAGGTGTAACTTTTACTAAGTATTACATCGCTCAATAACTTTATATTAAATGTGAATTTTATAAATTCAACCGTTAGATTGAAAGTTTTTTACTCTTAAATCATATATACAAAATTTTATATGAATTCAAGATGATTTGATACTTCATTCTTGTAAAATAAAATTGACGTAATATATACATTTCAAAATATATTAAAATATGAGCACTTTTATTACCTTCAAGTTGTTGTTCAATTTTAACAAAACTTTATATGTGATATAAACATATAAAGTGATATGAACTTTCAATTTAACGGTTGGATTTACAAAATTCACATTTAATATAAAGTTATTGAACAATGTAATACTTAGTAAAAGTTATACAAGTGTTATTATAACCCTTCTTATTTTAAAATATAAAAATTATTATTTAAACTTTTAAATTTATAATAGATAATTTAAATTGTATCATAATATTAATTTTAAATAGAAATAAGTAGATTGGTAATTATAAAAGTAAGTATATATAAATAAAGATTAATTAAATATAATATAATTATTATTATTGGTAATATAATTATTAAATATATTATTATATTTTTATAACGGTTCGGATACACCGAAATGAGAGGGATCCAAAGATAGTATAAGTATGAGATTATATATTTGAGAATGACTTAAATGAATTAATTTGTACTACCTATACTGACAATATGCATATGCTTTTCTGTAGCTTATCTCATCAGAACTCCACAGTTAAGCGTGCTTGACTTTGAGTAATATAGGGATGAGTGACTTTCTGGGAAGTTTCCCAAAAATTGTGTAATTAAGGACAAAATATGCTGAAAAGTGAAGTATTGTGAAATAGAATCCTTGAGAGGCCAAATATGAGTATTTCGTAGCGACCGAATTTGCAACGTCTATAAAATTTAATAAAATAAAAAATAAATCTTTAGCGACTGATTTAGCGACCGATTTATTCGGTCACTAATTTGGTTCCCATACACATCAGCGACCAAAATCATTGCAACCATTTTGTGACAGAAATTTTCGGTCGCTAAACCAAAATTTTTGGTCGCTAAATAGCGACCGAAATTTTTTTGGTCGCTATATAACTTTGCGACTAGGATTTTTGCGACTACTTAAATTCGGCCGCTAATTCAAATAACGACCGATTTTAGCAATTTAGCGACCGATTTTGGTGGTTGCTAAATGCAATTTTTTTTGTAGTTATAATATATTATTTTTATTGTGTTTATATTTTAAATTTTGCATTATAAATTAAATATTAATTAAAATCGATTTGGGGTTAAAGGTGTTACATAGACAAACTAAATAGAACAAAGTAACAAAAAAAAAAAGCCTAAAACAAATAACAAACAAATGAAATGATACATTTAACAAAAATATACATTTAACAAAAACAATTCATTATAAAGTACGTTGTACCAATATCTTAGTTAGCACTTATCATTTTCTTAATATTTACTTTCTCCATTCTCATTAAATTACATACAAGTATCATTAGAGATTAAATAAAAATCTCACTTTTAACAACTTTAATTCTCATTAAATAACTCCCTGGCCAATTTAGTATGAACATTAAACCCAATGGTAGGAGCAATAATAGATATGCTTGCAACTCAAGATCAAACTTATGTTTCTGGCTTTACTATATTTCCCTTTCATAAAAGTCACCCATATTTAATTATTACCATTCTTGAATCATGAAAACTTGGGCTTGAAAGGAAGATAACATCCTTATATCACAAATTCATGGAACATATTATAAAGAATTTGACGCACGGAAAAACATAATATCATGCCAAAGAGTAGGTACTAATATACAAATAGCTATGGCAAGATTTTGAAAGTAACTACAACTTTGATTCTAAGTTATTTATTTCAATTTAAGACTTGATATTTAACATTCTCATTCTATAAAAAATGACATTTACATACACTCTCTCACACACACGCACATATATTATTAATAATTCATTATTGATAATTAACTTTTTTGTGGGCAAAGGAGGGCAAAATCCAAAATTACATGGGAAATAGATCCCCTGACTTTGGAGGGGAAAGTTAGGGTAACTTTACACATTTAAACCATTAGATTTGTAATAGTAGATCAGATTGTGACACGTGTACATTTAAGTTAAAATATATTTTGTACACGTGTCACAATCTGATCTATTATTACAAATCCAACGATTGAGATGTGTTAAGTTACCATAACTTTGATATCTCAAAGTCAGAGGATCCGAATCCAAATCCAAAATTACATGTGGTGATGACGAGGTGTTGGCAATGAGGGACAAATTCATGTTGATAAGAGTGAGGGTATTAACTTTTTGGTGTTTAGTTTTTATTTTATTTTACACATATGATAATTTGTTGTGACTTATTATGCTAAAAGCTATGTGTAGTAAAAAAAATATTAAAAATTAAGTGTCTTTATTGCTCTCCTTACTTTTATTTTGTAAAATTAAGTCAAAGTTAATATATTAATTTTTTGAAATATTTTTTTTTACTGTATGTATTATTAATTATAATTAAATTAAGTTAGTAAAAAGATTTCAAGGCTGACCAAAAAAATAAAATTACTAAAGTTCAAGCTGAGTCCATCAACTAAAAAATATTTACGATTAAGTTTTTGTAAAGCAAAAAAGTTACATATATTGATATATAAAAAAAGTCAAACATATAGCTCTTTTATTTCAAGTATAAGTCTCTCTCAAACTTTTCTCCATAATCTATCATTGTTGGACTAATCCTGAAAAGTTAATAATTAATCTAAACCCATATTATACTATTTAAAAAAAAAAAATTTTGATATGTGAAATAAATAGTTAAATTATTATTTAATTTCTTACGTGGAGAATGATATTTTTAAAATTGTTAAAAATAAAAAAATTATTTAATATTTTTTATAATATAAAATTTCATAGAGAATAATTGTGATATATATTTATATTTTAAAAAATGAAAAATTATATATTTAATATTGTAAATTTATGTATGAGGATTGTTTCATTATTTAAAACTTTTAATAAATTCGTCGGTAAATGAGTAAATGAACAAAATCCATAAGGGGACTATATAGAATATGTAAACCAATATCCCACTGAAGAGCCCAAGAAGCAAGGAAGCCAGCAACACAGTTACCTTCCTAAGCACATGAGAAACACGAACACATATATCAGTCTCTCCAAATCTATAAGATTTGATACCAACATAATAGGGTTAGAGTCACAAAATGCACCGCAAACTTGTTGTCACTTAATCGAAAGGAATTTATCTAAACAACCTCCAAAGAGGATAGAATTTACTTTCACTCTATTAAATAAATAATTAAAAATCATAACATTAATAAATTTTAACCTTGAATGTTAAATGTTAAAATAATGATAGGACTCAAAATACCATTTTTTTAAAATTAGAAACCAAAATTTTAATTTTAAAATAAATAAATCGTAAAAAGAAAAATTTAACCAGTTATATAGGCTTTATTTAAGAAAGATAAAGTTTTGAAAAGGAAAGAGAAGGACTAGGGTGGATTTGTGAGTAATGTAGTCTATGGTGAACCATTTAATTTCACCATTAAATTTATCAGACCCATGTTTCACCGTGAACCCTCTATTGTATATTTTCTTTTTTCTTAATTGCACTTTTGGTCTTCCTACACTAAAATTTAGTGTAGGAGTAATTTTGGTCCTCATAATTTAAATTGCTTAATTTTGATTTATAAATTTAAATAATGGGCAATTTTAGTCATACAAACAATTTACCATCCAAAATTTAACAGACGTTAATAATGTGAATTTTATGCTAAATAAATATTAATTATATATCATTTAATTTTTTATGTGTCAAATTATTTAATATTCAAATTTTTAAATTCAAATAACATTGAAAACAAAATGAAAAGGGTATTGATATCAATCGCAGTGAGAATTTTTCACTAAAATAGATTTTTTTTTAAAAAATTTACCAAAAAAGTACCTGTACCAATTTATTTATCAAAGTAGCACCTTTCACTGTTCACGTTCAGAATTTAGTTCCCGGGAAATCGAATAATGAGCTGTTAATTATTATTATTATTTTTTTTACATTTTGGATCTGAGCATAGTATAAAGCTGGATCCAGAACGGCCCGTTCTCCTTTCAGAATGGCTCGTTTTCTTTTTAGAACGGCCCATTCTCCTGTCGCACTTGCAGAACGACCCGTTTTCCTTTTAGAACGGGCCGTTCCGAATGTAAAAATACACACATGACGATGGATCAAAACGAGCCGTTTTGCTTGGAAATTTCAGTTTCAAAATTAACAGACTATGCGTGCAAGCAGAACGGCCCGTTCCAATTGCAACATTAACACGTATAAGAAAGAGAAATATAAAATAAATAAATTAAAAAATTTTAAAATTTGAATATTAAATAATTTGACACGTAAGAAATTAAATAATATATAATTAATGTTTATTTAGCATAAAATCCATATCATTAACGTCTGTTAAATTTTGGATGGTAAATTATTTGTGCGGCTAAAATTACCCATTATTTAAATTTATGGACCAAAATTAAGTAATTCAAATTATAAGGGCCAAAATTGCTCTTACACTGAATTAAGAGGATCAAAAGTGTAATTAAGCTTTTTCTTTTTAATTTCTCTCTCTCTCTCCCTCTTTATCACTCCCAACGACAACAGTAATACCTAGGGATGACAAATATATCCGTACCCGCGGGTAATACCCGAACCCGTCTCGACTTTGACGGAGAATACCCGGTTTGACCGGGTACAGGTACGAGTACGGGTAAAACCCGATATATTAAATCGGGTACGGGTACGGGTACGAGTATGTACTTACCTGCCCCGTAACCGTACCTGTACCCGTACCCGTTTCCGTTCCCATTTTTAATTTAATACCCACTTTCAATTTAATTATATTAAAGAGTTTTAATATTTTTTTTATGTATGATTATTTATTATAATATGAGATAAAGAAATAACCTAATTATAATTATAATATAATTAAAAAAATAATTTAAAAATATTATATTTTTTAAAAAAAATAAAAAATAAAAATTTTGACGGGTACGGGTACAGGTACGAGTATACCCGATACCCGACGGGGATGGAGATGGAGATGAAAATCACATACCCGACGGGTACGGGTACGGGAACGGGTATCATGAAACCCGTACCTGCCCCGCCCCGTTGCCATCCCTGGTAATACCCTTCCAAAGAAGGATATGGGTCTCCTTGTAAGACAACTTCACACCGTGCAGTAATAAATCTCACTGTTAATATAATTTTTTTCTATTTTTTATAGATTAAAATTATCAAATGTTTAAATTAAAGGAATGACTTAGATTCATGTGGTTCTCATTAAAACTAATCTAAATGCATGTGTGTGTTGCATTCAGCTTACTCGCCCTCACAAAGATAGAATAAGAACCATAGAAATTAACCACCATAACAAGGATTGGGCCATTGTCTAAATTTTTCCATGTGTCTCTCCAGTTCTTCATAAACCATGGGATTTCCATGATGGATGGAGTGTGGTGGTATTTTTGACAGTAACTACATGAGGAGTAGAAAAAGTGGATACTTTACTTCTATTGAATTGTGAAAACGATAATGTTACAGTCCACTCCAAGAAACATGGGAACATAAGAAAGGTAAAAGAAATAAAATAAAATAAAAAAGAGAGAAAAGATTTAATACACATACAATACTATAAATATGATAAGATAAATAATGAAAAATTACCTAAGACATGATTCACCTTAGATATCGTCAAAGAAAGAAGGATGGCACCATAATTATTGGTGGATAGGCATCATGACTGCATGAGTATGAGTATTGGCTTCTAGCCGTAACATTGACGCGTTAACACAATTACGTGGCCACTTATCTGTGCCACGTGTGAATTCCAACACCTGTGTGGAGAAATAGGTCCTAAAATCGTAGTTTAAAAGCGACAACTAATGAACCAAACAATAGCGTGTGAGAATCACTTGTGCAGAGAAGTCCATATATTCATTCTTGCTTCCACACTCAGCATTCAGAGAAAAGTTAGGGTTTTGGATTTCGGGTCTCCGGTGGTGCCCCATCAGTCATGGGAGGAGGCAATGGTCAAAAGGCGAAGATGGCTCGCGAGAGGAACCTCGAGAAGCAGAAGGCCGGAGCAAAGGGTGATTTTTCTCTTTTCAAGCCCTCAACTTTTAGGGCTAAATTTAATTAAATTTATTTGAAAGAAGTGTTTTTTTCCATTAGAATCGGGGCTGCATGTGTTAGATCTGATGCAGTTATTGATCTTAATATGTGCAGGAAGCCAGTTGGAAACAAACAAGAAAGCCATGAATATCCAGGTAAAATTCTGGTGCTTGGAACCTCATCCCAGCTTCTCATGTACCCTTTTTATCTGTTTGTATTTTTTTTCTTTCATATAAGCCGAATTTAGACATGGATCCTTTATTGAAGATTTCTTTGGTTGATCGTCAACGCAGAAAATAAATGATTTAATAATTTTTATTCTTTTTTATTACGGGTAATGAACCACCAATTTCAGCAATTTATTTACTGCTAAATAAGTTTTTAATGCTTAACTACTTTGCTGGAAGTCTTTTATTTCGTTCCCTTTTTGAGATAAAAGTCTCTTAACAGAGTCACGTAGTGTCTTTCATCCTAACATTTAAGTAGGTTATTCAGCAATTGGTATTTTTTGAAATTCATCAAATATTGTTTGGTATTCTGTTTGGCTACAAACTCGGGCTTATTACTGAGGAATCGATCCTTTGTTAGACTTGGTACATGTTTGGATGTACATCCAGGATCTACATTCAAGTCAGAACCACATTGATGGGGAAGTTACTCATATTTTCAAATGCAATTGATTGAATCACTAGGTTCTCCCTAGTGGTAGGAGTTGGGATAATATCGAACCTTTTTGCTCTCATTTTAATCTTTCTGATAAAAGAAATGCAATTGGTTTCACAAATTTATCTAGTGTGGCCGATTTGTTTCTATTTGTTCAATGCATAAACTGCATACTACATTATGTCAACCGAATAATTGTTTTCTTTCAATCTGTCTTGGAAGACGTATACACACTTGAATGATGTTCCATAACAATAATGTCAAAATGTTTGTACATTTGAAGACTTGATTATAGATGTGTGATTTCTTAATCTATAGATAGTTTGGTTTTGGATCTCGTACAAGGGAGAACTCTTTCTCTCTCATTGCATTACTGTAGTGACTCAGCAGAATGGAGCCCTTAACTGATTATGATTTTGTGGTTGATGATTGCAGTGCAAGGTGTGCATGCAAACATTTATGTGCACCACATCAGAAGTGAAGTGCAGGGAGCATGCTGAAGCCAAACACCCTAAATCTGATGTCTATGCTTGCTTTCCTCATCTTAAAAAGTGAACGAGTGCATGTGGAGACATGATATCATTATGGCATGTTCTACAATATATCCACATAGATCTTCAATTTCTTTTATATCGAATATGTCTGTGTGTTGGTGTCTTGTGGGGGAGAGGGGATAATTAGTACGTTTTTCCATTAAGTGTGAGAAACTGTGTTAATTTTCTCTTTTATGTCGAATTGTAACTTATGAATGATGATTGTTAGTGTCAATATTAAGCATCTTACAGAATCACGGTTTACATAGTGTTCGACTCTTTCAGTACTTGTAGCTTGCACAAGCCTGGATGCTTCAGCCCGTAAACATCACCCGATTTTTTTTCGTGATCAAATTTCCCAACCATATATTTTTCTGGCAAAATTATTACTTGGTGCCGGTAAAAATTTGATATCCTTAAGGTGCACCAAATTATCAAAGTGAGTATTGTTTCCAACTTCTGTGAGTAGTACTTAATCTTAACTGCCATATTTTCATGAAATTTTGGTCTTCCATTAAAAATATATTCAATCCTAGAAATCTCATTTGCTTCTTTCTATTTTAACTCGCGAAGCTTCGCAGAAATTCCCAAATGTGGTATACGTGAATCCGAAGTGAAATGGAGAGAAATCAAGTGAAACCCGATGTTTGATGTCAAAATATCGTTCAATGTAAAGTTTACAACAAAAATGTCGATTAAGATACTATTTGGCTTAAATTTTATTTTTGGGGTTTTTCGTTATCAATTTAGATAGTATGTGTCTAGTTATCCAAGAAAAAGGAGTTGAGTTAAATATAATTTTAGAAAAAAAAAATTAAAGTAGCATTTTCTAATCAAAGGAAAAAGAAAAAAGAAAAAAAAAAAGAGTTTTCATAAGTCAGTTGGAGTGGCGTCAATATTTAAGAAGATAAAGCCAAAATATACCGAGCCCCAAATATGGCTACAACAATGCAGTTGTACAACCTCTTTCTCACTCTTTGTATGTCCCGCACCTTTCTTCTTGTATAAGAAAACAAGATGGGACTCTTTGCACTTTGTAGTTTGTATAAGATCCATTTCAATGGCATTGTGAATCTACTAAAAGGAATTCTAAATTTCATCTGATAACAATTGCATCATAATAATGAGATTTCCGATTACGTAAAAAACTCAAAGGATGTTTGTTTAGATAAAAATTTTCATAAATTTTTTTAAAAGAAAAATAAAATAAAATAAACTTATCTAAAAGTTAAATTAAGCTTAAATTTTTCATAAATATTTGTAAAAGAATAAAATAAAATTATCTAAAAGTTAAATTAAGCTTATTCATAAAAGTTCTCTTGTATTAGTTTATTTAAAAATAAAGTCATTTTTATTTCAGTCAAACTGAAGAATTTTTTTATTTATTATCTTAATATCTTAATTTCTTCTCCTAAAAGTACTTATAGATATATTATATCTAAAAATGCTGAAAACCATAGACAATAAGCACTTCAACTCGGGATTGGCTTTTTCATATAGGATAAATTCCTCAGAATCAAATATAGTAAGCACTTTTACTCGGAACTGGCTTTTTCATATAGGATGTTTGATAGTCCTGGAAGCTCATAATTAAATCTATGCTGAGTTTGGGTAAACGAAGTTGATTCAACTAGTAAAATGAACAGCATCAGCTAAAAAAATTATAAATAGGGTCACTCTTAGTTGGTAGTCATTCATTTGTTGGTTATTTTTTGAGGGTCACTAACTAGAAACTTTTATTGACACTAGTGGCATATCATGACTTCAGAATTTAATTCCTAAACTCATGTATACCTAACATTATAGGGTGGCTTGAATCAATGGTGACGGTGGTGATAAAAAAAATACAATAAAGTCAATGGCCATTTAAAGCCAAAAACTTGAGCACGTTCTCAAACCGACATTTAACCTGCCTCATTTTCTTCGCATTAATCATACCCTTCCGTCATGCCCCTGCTTACTGCTTAGTGACATTAAGACAGTATCTAAATAAGGTTGAACACTCTAAAGCATTTCCTGCAACGATGCATTGCACACCACTATCAGGTATGTTTGCCTTTTATTCCCGATCAGGTATCAGATAACAGGTGTATCATGTGTGAGGCCGAAGATGACAAACATGTACTTTACCCTTCATTTCTAATGATATTTCATTATTTCCTCCTATTAAAAGGGTACATTCCAATGTCACCTTTACTCAACTAGTTCCCAAAAAACATCTTAAAACATCATAGGCAGCAGACGAATTTAGTGAAGGATAAGAGTTTCATTTTCAGTTGGAAGACTCCTAATGTCCGTTCAATAAGTAAAAGCTAAAATTTATTTTGTGAAATTTAATTGAGTCTAATTGTAAATCAAGTTTTACATTAATTTGTCTTAAAAATTCAGTTTAAGATAGGAAAAATGATGGATTGCCTTCACAAACTTAATTTGCAAAATAAAATTTATTCAAACCTGCATTTGTAAAAAACAGAAACGATGTATTCATGAAAATGGCAATGCAGTGGGAAAATTCTCCACATATATATTAAAACTAGCTTATTTCGTATTTAAAAGAGTTTATAATCAAAATTTTATATAAGTTAAAAAAATAGAAAACACCTTTTACTGAACATTGATAAAAACTACACAAAAGCTTAAAATTCTTAAGTTTATAATCACAACTTTTTTTAAGATAAAATTTGAAATTTCAACAACATACTAACAAATTATTCAGCTGGAACAAGATATTGTTACATTCCACGACAAAACTAACAAACTATACTTAACAGAAGGCAACCATGCCACATGTTAGGGTATTATAAAACAATCCCACATAAATGAACTCAGGTTTATGGATCCACAAATGATTTTGTTACTGTGTCCTCATTCTGCTACTTTCAGCTGCCCTTACTTGAGAGAAATATGGATGTGCCTACGGGAATACATTAAGGAAAAAAATTGTTAAAATCAAAAGATTATAAATTGGTACAAATTAAGCTACTTACACAACAAAATAACCATGTTACGGTAAATTAATGAGCATTTTATTATTACCATCGCTTCTCTTGCCGTTAGCCTGTCCTGGTGATCATATCGAAGGAGCTTATCAAGAAAATCAATTGCCTGCATGTCCAATATATTGAAATAATTAAAAACCATAACAGAGAATTTGTTAAATTACAGTAAACTAATTGGTTAGGCCCCAATGCCATATTAGAACATGGATCAAATTACCTCTGGAGACACAAGATGTTGATTATCTGCATTGATAAATTTAGACCAAGGTTTGCGACTGTGCCTGCAAAAGGCAATATTGTAATATAAAAAAGGATGTGTAAAAACAGCAATACTTTTTCATACATCTATCATGAAGAGATAAAATCAAAATAAAAGCACTAAGCTTCTAAGAGAGCTCAATATGAGAGAGAGAGGTACTACTGCATTGCCGTGGAAGATATTGAGACAAAAAGTTGTTAATTCCCTAAAGCAAACTTGCTATGAAATATGCAGAAAAGCATATGGAATATGATACCTTCCAACTAGTGCATCAAGTTGAGGATCAAGCTCCAGATGATACTTATTCAGATATGCATTCAGTTCATCAGTCCCAAGCACCTGTGAATCACATACAAAAAATAGAAGAATATGAAACAGGGAGGGGGTAAGTTATCTAGAATTCAATCTTTTAGCATGCAAAACAAGCAATAATTTAGGCATACTTGATTATCCCTATTTAATAAAAAATAAGATATTACAGTCAGAAACTACAGCATGACATTAACCTGCACAGAATCAACATGATAACTTTGCAATTTTTGTACATTATAGAAACAACCCCATGAATGTTACCTTAGCTATTTTGACAAGCTGATCATGGTTGTCGTGACCATAAAAGAAAGGTTCCTTGCGAAATATCTACATTAAGTAGATCATAACCCAAAATTACACGACTTTGCACATGTAGATTCAAAATGAAACTTCATATTAAAGTTGTAGCCTAAAGCTATAATTCTCACCATTCCAGCAAACATGCAGCCAAGACTCCACATGTCTAATGAGTAGTCATAGTCTTGCAAATCAACTAGAAGTTCAGGGCCCTTAAAGTATCTGAGAAATAAAAGCATTGCACATGACATTTTTGACTGTCATTCAAAAACTTCCAAAACTCAAATTTATATCTAACCAATAAATATAAGCAAATTAAATAGAAAATCAAAGGGGGAATTGCAACAGTAAATTAATTGTGGCCTGAAAGGAAGCTAGGAATGTCTATATGATTATAAACCAAGTGGGAGATTAGGCACCTGAAACATGCTACTAATATGAGTAGACAGAAATTTACATGACCAGACAAACGGACTTGGGTATGTTTCAGCTGGAAGAAACAGAGAAGGGGCGTAGTCAGTATAAATGAGAATACCACCAAACTAGCATCAAAACCTCAGTTCACGAAGCCCCAGCCAAGAGTTCTTGGAACCCACCATTGCCTTTTACTTAGCCTTTCTGCCTAAACATCGTTCACACATGGCAACAAATGACTGATTGTTGAGTTTTTAATATCTTCAGTTAGGCATAATACATTCAAAATCTCTTTAATTTGCTCAGTAGAAACTATGATTAAATGATGAAATTGGGTTTATTTAACAAATCTGAAAAGAATGGTCACTGTGGCACATAGTGCACTAGCCTGCTACAGGCCTGCATCATCAAGGCCAAACTGCTTCAGTGTCAACCAAAAATATGCCCGAACTACTTTATGTGTGGCTTCTGATAACACTGTTGCACATTAATCTTCTACATGTATTCATTCTATAATGCATGGTTGGGAAGCAAGTGCTGTATCATAAGCTTCTGAAAGAACAGTTTAATAGTTAAAATTTAGAGACTGTAAGATTAAAAAAAATGTAGCTGAAAATTAGGGTGTAAGTCAATCGCAGTCCATCCCTGAACCCAGCCAACCCAATCACTACCACTGTCACTACCTAATATCACCATCACTGCCACATTTGGTGCCGTGCCGGCACCACTGATTACCATTCTTGTTTCTACCACTACCACCACGATTGGTTGCTGTTGCTATCTTCATTGTTCCCCCCACCTACCACCACTACATACTATTGTTGCACTGTCACCAACCATCAGCAGCGGCATCACTGACTGCCACCCTCCTCATGGCCTCCATGACCACCACCATCCTAAGTTGTTTCCACCATCCTAAGTTGTTTCCACCATCATTGCCACCACCCCCACCACTAGTCGTTGGCACCATTGTGCCCTTGCCCACAAAATAAAAAAAACTAACAATAATTTTCGTAGCAACCACCAGTTCACCACCAATCAATTATTACTACCACCACCACCACCATTGACCATCACCCTTGTCAGCAACAAGGCAACCACCACCAATTAATTATGTTTCCGGCTTGCTGCCACTGACCATCACCTTTGTCAGCACCAACACAACCACCACCATCCACCATTGCCATCATGATCACCACTTGCAGCCACCATTGCTAGTCAACCACCATGCCACCATCACTGCTACTATTACCCTCATCATTAATTGTCACAGTGATCATTGTTGCTACCACTATGACCATCACCACTGGTCACCACCTCCATTGTCCCCCATCTGCAACCACTTACCACCACTATCATTGTCAATCAACCATAGTCACGACCAAACAAACCCAAGGATTTGTGCAAGTCCTAAGTGTCAGTGTGTTTAGTAGCAATAGAGTAGTTGGTATAGAGCACATCTCAATTAACCAAGAAAAATCACTTCTAGACCCGTATTTCAGTTAAGAAAATTATAGCAAAGTTAAATTTTGTATAATTGATGCGCTGTCTGTTGATGTTTCCACATCTTCAGAATGATGTTAGTGGATGTACAAATACTTGGCAAGCAACAACTCCAATAACCCATTTGTACTGAAATTCATACTTAAATAAGGTAATATGCCTTGCTGATTGTGATTTATGTCATATACTAATACTAATATATTCAGGCTCATCCATTGTATACATCTTTCTTAGATATTACTATAAAAATAGAGTTGAGAATTGAGACCACAGTCAATCAGTCACATAACATTACCTTGAAGCCACACGAACATTGTATTCCTTTCCAGGATGATAAAATTCAGCAAGACCCCAATCTATCAAGCGAAGTTTACGTAATTCATGATCTATCATGACATTATGAGGCTTGACATCTCTATGCATTATGCCTTGTGAATGGCAGTAATCTAAAGCCTGCAAATCAAAACTAAAGCATTCATGTAACAAGAAAAGGCCTCCACATATAATTATACAAATTAATTTCCATGATGCATAAGGAAAAGCCAATACACATGAACCAGATGCAAAATTGATATCAGTTATCCAAGACAAAGATACTCCAGTTACTTTTAAGGAATAAAATATTCACTATGGAGAGGACACAGAGAGTACCAGTCCAGGTATACCATGAGTATGAAAGATCACATTACCTTAAGAAGCTCATATATGTAATAGCGTATGTCATAATCAGTCAAGGTTGGATACAACACTTTAAAATCTGTACTGTTGACATACTCAAATATTAAGCTAGGAGTTTTAGAGTGCTGATCTCTGACAATATCAAGAAGCTTGACAATATTTGGGCCCCCACAAAGGTTCTGAAGTATTTTTATCTCTCTTTTAATCTGCAATATGATGTGGAAGATCTCAGAACTCAGACAGTAAGATAAAAATCTCAGAACTGAATGTTGCAGTACATGAAACACAACACCATATAAAAAAATTAAAATAAATAAATAAAATTAAAGATAACAAAAATTTCAATCACTTAGTCTATTAACATGAGGTTTCTAAGAAATAGATCATTGAGTCCAAAAAAGTACAGAGCTCTGCGTAGTTCCTACTCAAAACATTGGAATCAAAATTGTATGTCCATGCCCTTAATGATTCACATCACCAGTTCGAATTAAGGTTTGGCTACCAATTCCACAGACAATTTACCAAAATAGGATTAGCAGAATCATGTTGCATTGTTGCTGACCACACTAGGTCCTCCTCTCAATGTGAAATTGCACCCCCCCCCCACCCCCACCTTTCTATGCCCGTCTTTTTCTTTTTATACGAATTCCTACATTTATCTATTTATTGATAGATGTTTCACACCTGATATTGATATTCTTCAACATCTTCATGTTAAAAAAATGATTATATTATGTCTTCTTATGATGAAATTTAAGTTTTTTATTATTATTTTAAAATTAATTGGTGCACAACTGTGTTAGGGAGATTGTGCAGAGTGGTCCAATTGTTATCCAATAGCTCACAAGAAAATGGTGAGGAGTAAGTAGAAACTAGGCGTAAATTACTCTCCAACAAATTTTAGGAGAATAGTTCTGAAGAAGTACCCCTGGTTGGCTTTATCCATATTTCATAGTCTAGGTCCCAAAGGTTGAAAACAAACATCAATGTAAAAACAAAATTTCACCTTCTTTTTCTTGACAGGCTTGAGAATCTTGATTATACAGCGCTCATTGCTATTAACATTTATGCCTTCAAAAACCTCACTATACTTCCCCCTTCCCACTTTCCGCACAACCTCATAATCATCTTGATCACTGAAAAGAGCACACATAGCATTCATCAATAACAGTTGAAAAAAAACATGTAAAGCTTCATAACAATTAGACCTAAATACATAACATACTGATGAACCTTGGTCAGTAAAATCACAAACATTCACAAGTTGTTAACATCAGAATCCAGCGAATAAATGCCATCAACCAATTTCAAATCACAAGGTGGAGGTGATTCTCCATAGTCGATAAGCTACTGTGTTCATACCACAGACGGAACATAGCAACAAGAGATCGAATCAATTGATAACAGAAACAGCATCATTAGGCATACCTCGTTAGATATGGAAATTTGAAAAGAATGCGACACAATAGTTGAACCTCTAGGTATTGAAAATGGAGTAAAAATGAAAGTAAAAAAACAACATGTAGGAAAGTTGGGGGGGCGAAGACTGGGTTGGAAACCTAAAAGGGTTGAATTGTGTATTGATTGTGAATTGAGTATAATGGAGGCTTAAGAGAAAGGTGGGGAAAGAAAAAGAAATGGATAGGGTTGGGAATAAGATTACCCCCATTGAACGGTGAGAGACTCGTAGTCCCAGTACTCTTTGGGGCGAAGAACGTTGACATCGGTGTAGACACGAGCCTTCGACATGCCTTCGCGATTGGAACCCGAGATCTGGCTGGGGATGCGCACGATAGGGGGTTGCGCAACCGGCGCATGCAAGGCCACAAGGGTGCACGCTAGCAAGACGCGCAGAAACAGTGGCGGAGCTCGAAGAAAAAAATCTGGGGAGCTAAAATAAAGCTTGAATTAAGTAATTATTCATAAATTCCGTGCTACTTTATAATAATTAATACACTTCATTTATATATAAGCGAATTTAACTATTTTTATTTATTTAATATATTTTTTCTAAAATATTTTTTTCTTAATATAAGATTTTTTTAGTTACACTATTTATTTTAACATTATAACAAAGATAATTTATGAAAAATTTTATAAGAATAACAAACTTTATTATAAAATAACAAATCTTGTTAATATGTGTATTATAATAGAAAACTGAGGGAGTGTATTTTAACAAATTACTTACTATTTTTAACTGTAATAATTAGTATTTTATTATGTATAATGAATAGGATGAATTTTTATTTATATAATAAAGTATTATAAAATAAATATTTTTTGTAAATGAAATTTATATTATAATTAAAATTTATAATAAATAAATATTTTGATCATATAAATTATATGACTTAAATATATTTTTAATTTTTCAAATATAATGATGGTAGTAGTAGAGGTAGTGTTGGCAGTGACACTACCACCATCATTATTATTATCATCATTACTATTGTTGTCGCATTCACCATCATGATGCAACCATCGTTCTTATTCAATACGATTACTATCATAACTATCGTTATAATCATTGTTATAACTATCAACAATATCATCGTCATCACATATCTAGATGAAAAGATTAAATAATAATCTTTAAACTATAAGTAAAAAATAATTAATATTAAAGTTTAATTATACACACTTGTTGAGTATGTGGAGTCTGAAGGGTTTATTGGGTTTGACCCATTTGTTTTTTTTATATTTATAAATACTCATGTAATTATAAACCTAATTAAGAAATAAAAAATACCATCTAATGAGACTATGAACATAGATTATTCTGACTGAACCACGTAAATATCTATGTCTTGTGAATTTACTTTTTCTCTTGTAATTGTGCATGCGAGTGCATTTGTGACCCACTACAACATTATGCGTGTAAGTGTGTTTGTGATCCTTAACAACTGGTATCAAGAGTCTAGGATTTCACGCGAGTGGGAGCAATGACAGAAAACAGGAAAGTGAATGTTGACAAGTTGAATGGGAGCGATTTGAATTTTGGAAGATGCAAATTGAAGATTATTTGTATCAGAAGAAGCTGTACCAGTCTCTGTCCGAGAATAAACCAGAAGATGACACCTACAACATCGTCAACGAGAAGATGACACATGGTTTGATAAAGGCATTATCAAACATGTACGAGAAACCATCATCATCAAACAAGGAATTTTTAATTCGTCAATTAGTTAATACGAAGATGCAAGAAGGTGTTAGTGTTATAGATCATGTGAACGGATTTAATTCCTTACTGTTGAGATTAGTATCAATGGATATTAAATTTGATGATGAAGTACAAGCCCTATTATTGCTATCTTTGTTGCCTGATAGTTGGACAGGATTTGTCACAATTGTCGCCAGTATATCTGGGACTACGAAATTGACCTTTGAAGGAATTAGGGATTTAATCCTTGGTGAGGATATTCATAGGAGAAATGCTAGAGAATCAGTAAGCTCCTTATTGAGCACAAAAGGTAAAGGTATAAGGCCTAAAAGGGGGAAAAGTTCTAGGCGTGATAGATCAAAGTCTAAGAAACAAGGACACTCCAAACCTTGCAAGGATATTACTTGTTGTTATTGTCAGCAGAATGACCACTTCATAAACTAGTGTACTGCTCTTGTTGCTCCTAAATAAAAGAGACATGACAACACAGGGAATGCAACACAAGAAGACATTGATGATGCGTTTATCTACTACGTTGAGAGTAAGTTTGAATCATGGATCATGGATTCTGGTGCATCTTTCCATGCTTCTCCTTGCAAGGAGTTTATGAAAATTTTCAGAATTGAGAATTTCGGCAAAGTTTGTCTAGTAGATGATGAAGTTTTAGACATTGTAGGCATGAGAGATATAAATCTTAGAACTTCTGTTGGAACAGTATGGACACTAAAGGACGTCAGATATATTCCAAGACTCAAGAGAATGTTAATCCCTGTGGGTATGCTATATGTTCAGGGATATCGAGTTATATTCGGATATGGTTAGTGGGTAATCTAGTTGTTGCTCGCGACTGGAAGAGAGGAACCCTTTACATGGTAGAATTACCTGCATAAGAGGTAAATTCAGTCAATGATGATGTTTGTCACTCTTTGACTCAATGGCACCAAAGACTTGGTCATATGAGTAAGAAGGCTATGAAGATACTAGTCTCAAAGGGGAAAATTCCAAAACTGAAAGAGGTAGAAGTTGGCTTTTGTGAACCACGTGTGTTTGGAAAGTAGAAGAAAGTTACTTTTGCCAAGTTAGGGAGGATGCCCAAGATTGAGAAGTTAGAGCTTGTTCATACAGATGTGTACAGACCAACATCAGTCTCATCATTGGGGATCATGATACTATGTCACCTTCATTGATGATTCCACCAGAAAGGTATGAGTTTATTTTTTGAAGCAAAAATTAGAAGTATTTAATACCTTTAAAAAGTGGAAAGTTGCTGTTAAGAATGAGACATGATTAAAAATTAAATGTTTAAAGTCTAATAATGGTGGTGAATACAATAGTACTAAATTTGTTAATTATTGTGCTGAGAATGGAATTAGAATGCTTTAAACTATTCCTAAGACACCTTAGCAAAATGATGTTGCTGAAAGAATGAACAAGACCTTGAATGAGAGGACAAAGAGTATGAGAATTCATGCAAGGTTACTAAAGACATTCTAGGCAAATGTAGTGAGCACAACAACATACCTCATTAATCGAGGACCCTCAGTTCCCACAAGGTTCAAGATTCCTGAGGAGGAATGGCAAAACAGAGATGTAAGTTTTTCTCATTTGAAAGTATTTGGTTGTGTTTCTTATGTTTATGTTAGAGATGCTGATAGGGACAAGTTTAATCCAAAAACAAGAAAATGCATTTTTATTGGCTATGGAGCAAATGATATGGGACATTACAGATGACAACCTTGTAGGAAAAGGTAAAAGCTCATGAAATAAGATATTTGAGGAAACCGCTCCAGTCACTCCAATAATTGAAGTGATGAGATCTAGTAGAGTTATCAGGCCTCGTTATAGATTCTATCCTTTAGCAAATTACTTATTGTTGATTGATGATGAAGAACCTCTATGTTATCATGAGACATTGCAAATGGATGATGCAACCTAGTGGGAATTAGCCATGCAGGACGAGATGAACTCACTTGAGAAGAATAAAACTTGGTGTTTGACTGACGTACCAGCAGGAAAGAGGGCATTGCAGAACAAGTGGGTGTTCAGGATCAAGGAAGAACATGGTGGCAACAAGAGATACAAGGCAAGGTTAGTGGTAAAAGGCTTTCAGCAGAAAAAAAGATATTGACTATAATGAGATTTTCTCTCCTATAGTTAAAATGACTACCATTAGACTCGTGTTGAGCATTGTGTCTATAGAGAATCTACATCTAGAATAGTTAGATGCTAAGACAACATTCTTACATGGTGACCT
Source organism: Cajanus cajan (assembly GCF_000230855.2). Classification (NCBI taxonomy): domain Eukaryota; kingdom Viridiplantae; phylum Streptophyta; class Magnoliopsida; order Fabales; family Fabaceae; genus Cajanus; species Cajanus cajan. The sequence goes on from NC_138521.1 coordinate 50,349,698, forward strand.
TGATAAGAACATCTACATGATGCAACCAGAGGATTTCCTAATAGTAGGAAAGAGAACCTGGTTTGTAAGTTGACTGAGAGTTTGTATGGGCTAAAGCAAGCACCAAGGTAGTGGTACCTGAAGTTTGACAATTTTATGAGTATGAAAGGATACAGGAAATGTGCCATGGATCAGTGTTGTTATTTGAAAATTTTTGGTCCATCCTATATCATATTACTATTATGTTGATGACATGTTAGTTGCATGTTCTAATATGGATAAAATCAATAGATTGAAGGCACAATTGCTAAGAGTTTGAAATGAAGGATTTGGGTGTTGTAAAACAGATTTTGGGCATGAACATCAGTAGGAACAAATATGAAGGTTCCTTAATATTATCTCAAGAGGAGTATATTGAGAAATTGTTAGAGAACTTCAGCATGCAAGATGTCAAGATTGTAAGTACACCTTTGGGGGTTCACTTTAATCTCACAAAGGAGCATTCACCTAAGAAGGATGAAGACAAGGCAACAATGGCTAAGGTTTCTTATGCATTTGTAGTTGGTAGCTTAATGTATGCAATGGTATGCACTAGACCTGACATTGCTCATGCAGTGGGAGTTGTTAGCATATTCATGTCTAATCCAGGAAGAAAGCATTGGGAAGCTGTCAAGTGATTGCTACACTACTTGAAAGGTACTTCTAAGATTGCATTATATTTTAGTAAGAATAATGTTATTTTAGAAGGATATTCTAATGCAGATTTGGGAGGTTGTTCAGACACAAGGAAGAGTGCTACATGATTTGTTTTCACAGTAGGTGGCACAACAGTTAGTTGGATGTCTCGACTTCAGAAAAATGTTGCACTTTCAACCATAGAAGCAAAGTACATGGCTATTTTAGAAGTCGGTAAGGAAATGATTTGGTTGAAGAATTTTCTTGAAGAGTTGGGTAAGAAGCAGTGTGACAGTGCTCTTTATAGCGATAATCAGAGTATCATTCAAGTTACAAAGAATCACATGTTTCATGCGAAGACAAAGTAGATCCAGTTGAGATACCACTTCATTACAGGACTATACTCAATGATAGTACTTTGTTCTTAAAGAAGATTCTTAGGTTAGAGAATCTTGCAGGTATATCGACCAAGGTAGCTACTACTAAGAAGTTGAAACTTTACATAGTTTTAACTGGCTTTCATGATTAATTGTTGAGAAGGCATCGCACTAGCTTGGAGGTGTTACGATTTTGAGGTTTACTAGATTTACTTTGGAGTGCAGTTGATGTGATCAACCTCCAAATAGAGATTGTTGAGTATGTGGAGTCTGAAGGGTTTATTAGGCTTGACTCATTTGCTTTCTTTCTTTTTTATAAATATTCACGAAATTGTAAACCTAATTAAGAAATAGAAAAGACCATCTAATGAGGTCGTGGATGTAGATTATTTTGACTGAACCACGTAAATATCTGTGTCTTGTGAATTTACTTTCTCTCTTGTAATTGTCCATGTGAGTGCGTTTGCGATCCCTAACAACACTCTCAATTAGATCGTCACTATCATCATTACTATTGCCTCCATTATCAATTGTGGCTACCATGTAACAATGACCCTGATGTTGGTAGCAATGACTACAATATTAGTAACAACTATAATAATGATAGTAAAAATGTTGAGTGACAATGATAATCGTTATGACAATAGTATCAATCACCTACACCACCATTATTGTCATTACTATCATTGTTATTATTATCAAATGACAACAATAATGATAATAACATTACAACAATAACACTAATGATATTAAGTTTTTTTGCATGTCCTTTTAACCTCTCTTCCACACATCACAAAATTCTTTAGGCCATGTTAGATTTTACTGATAGAAAAATATATTATAACATATTTAGATAAATTCCTTAATAAGTATTTTAAAAGAATAAAATTAAAAATTCTTTAAGAGTTTAAATTAATTTATTCATAAATTAATTTATAAAAACTATCTCATTACTTTTTAAAATCTATTTTAACTTGTAGAAACATTTATTTTTCTTATTTTCTTTTAGAAATACATACACACAAAAAAAAAAGTTAATCCATATATATTCTATAAATGGAAAGATAAAAGCAAAGATCAGCTAGGGAAATCTTGTTGACAATGGACCCATACAAACATGTACGAGTACAACCATATGTGGACCGGAATTCATCTTAAAAAAATGGGCGAGCTTTTCTAGCAAACCAAGAAAATCTGCAGAATTCTGTCAACCAAACGGGAAATTTTGAAGAGGACCACTGTTTCTCAAGATAATCATTACGTGAAAAGAGTAAAGTTGAACAATAAAAAAAAAATGCAATAATTCTTATATGGCTCCAAGAGAATTCGTTTTTTTTCTTTTCACCCCATTACATTGTTATAATAGACAAGTATGAGGCAATAATCATTCTAAAATCAATTAACAACCTAGACTCCGGCTATGGTGATTGGAGAAGAACAAATAGTCAAACAAACGCATCCTCATCTCCATGCAACTTTAGGAGTCTATGGGCTCAGTCTCGAAATTAATAGAATACAATGAACATATATATATATATACAAGAGCAACTTCAAAAGAACTTACAAATCAATTACAACAACGTGGATCAAATCATCATATGTAAAAACCTACATCAAGAGGGTGAAAAGGAAAGAAAGAAATATGTTAAGGAGGGAAGGGTGGTCAAAGGATATGAGGAAATGGAAAGTTCTTGTATCCTTGTCACTATGGTATTGCCACTCCATATTTACAAAGCTTCAGGCTGGGTTTGCTCAAAGTCAAAAACCTCAAACATCAAACGTCTCACATCACGTTTCCCATAGACAGCATAAGAAAGCCCGTGAATGGCCTGTTGAACAGCTGTAGTGACTGGGTATTTCAGTCTATAGCTGCGCTGATATATGTCATCAACCTTTTCGGAATATATAATAAAACGGTGGAGATTTTTTGCCCTCAAATATCTTCCACAAAACTTGTTCATAAGAAACCTGCGGTGCCTATTTTGTAACCAGAACCCTGGAGCATCTAAATGCTTCATCAACAATCTTTCAGCCATTACCAAATCCTGTAAAAAATTCCCAAAAAGAAAAATTATAGAGTATGCAGCGCTGAAGACATGAGAAAATTTTAGTATATGATATATTTCTGAATCATACAAGAGTTTCATTCCATAAATGTAATCAAATATTAGTACAATGAACAGAAGGATTAGTACCTGTATCTTTTGGCCTAGGTATTCTAATCTCTCATAGCAAAATCGAGGATGTTCAAATTTATACTTTGATGGATGCAAGAAACATAACTGTGATTCAACAAGAAATTCAATATCATCAAACTCAGAACAGAAGCTAGGGAACCTTCAAGGTAAATAATTCATTATCAATTGTGTTGTACCAACACCTCAGACCTCAGTACTTGTCATTTTTTTTTTATATTTACTTTTCCCCATTCCCACTGAATCACAAACAAGTATCACTAGAGGTTAAATAAAAGCCCCACTTCTGAAAACTTAAATTGTCATTAAATAACTCCATGACCATTTTAATATGAATATTGAACCCAAGGATGGGAGCAATAGAAGAATGCGTGGTTATTTATTTGTTCAGAGGTGCATCAAAGATATCCCTAACCCTTGGAAGTAAAGTCAATGAGTATGTAATAGGCTGATAGCCTGATAGGGCAAATGATATGCAGAATCAGAGGCAATAATAGAGATACCTGCAATCCAAGATCAAGCTCTATGTTCCTGGCTTTAGTAATTTCTGGAATTCTATCTGTCATTTCTAATGGATATCCAAGGACTTGCATAATCTGGGGTCTGCAATCATAATCCCACAAATTTCCTCTAAATCGATGCATGCCTGGAGGAACACAAGCTCTAAACAACCGTGGGTGTGCAAACAAGGCATCTGCAGGAGGCTGAATGCAGAGCAGTAAACATCATTGCTGTTCTCCAAATAATAACACATGCAAATTATAGTAGAACGGTAGTTCTGCATGCATCTGGCAATAGAGCAAAATAATGATTTTGAATTTATAATGAAACAAGTTAAGCTTGACAACCATAGTCCACAATACTTGGTTCTTCATGCGCTAGCTTTTCTGATACAAATAATATAATAACAGAAGATGTGAGGAGCTTGCCTTATACGCAACCATATCTTGCCAGCTTATATTTCCTTCAAATTCGGCAGATACATGATCTATATCTTCAAGTTGCCTTCGCAATTTGGGCTGGCAATCCTCAGCATCTGGATCCATTCCAAAGACTTCAAAAAGAACACGATACACTTCTGGCATACCAAAACAGAGATATATTGCCCCAAACAAAGCCCAAAATACAGACCTGCCATCATAATAGCAAATAACAAAACCAATACATTTAAGAAACAGATTATTGGCAGAGACCCACCTCCCCGACTGAGATGGTTCTACAATAAACAGACTATAACAACAACAACAACAACAACAAAAAATCGCCATGAGAGGTTAATCAACAATTTTCTCTTTTATTTCCAAGATTTCCCTATGATAGTAAGTCACCTGTATTTAATTATTACAATTCTTGAATCATAATAGCTTGGTCATAAAAGGAAGATAGCATCATAATATCACAAATTCATGGAACATATTATGGAGGATTAGGCAAATGGAAAAACACAATGTCGTGCCAGAGAGCAGGCATCAACACGCAAATATCTATGTTCAAAATTTGCAGGCAGTTTGAAGCAAAATAAATCAACATCAATTTCAAATCCCAATTCCCTATTGCTCAAAACAGTACCATTATACCATGGAGATGGAAATTGGAAACTTACAAGAAACTAAAAACACAATGTGTTAACCTAATTTGTCAATTCAATTTTCCCAGTCAGGTGACTCCAACCAAACCAACCCCATATCAATGTGCTAACAGTAATACCAAGCAATAATACATGCTTTGTACCTTACACAACCCTCCACCAACAGTTTGAACTCTTAACAACCTTGCTTAGTTGCTTTTCGAAAACTAAAAACAAATTTTCATAGTATAGTTTGTCCTGTTCTCCAATTTTCCACTTCAATAATCTACATAATCCTTTCATGAAAACCCTTATTATGCAAACCCTAAAATGAAACTCCAATTCTAATTGGAGAATAACATATACTTATGAAATTGTATCTAAGTTCCGTTCGATTTGAAAATAGAAATCAAGCACACCCTTATATTATCTATAAAAAAAAAAGTTTTAATTACTCTAAGGTCCCTAAAGTTTCATAAACTTTACATTTTAGTCTCTACAGTAAAAACATTTCAGGTAAAACTTATAAAACTATAGGAACCAGAAGGAAATAAAAACAATATGTATAGGAACTAAAATGAAATATTTCTAATTACAGGGACTTAAAGATAAAGTTCATGAAACTATAGACAAGACTAAAAGGATAATTAAACATAAAAAAATATTTTCCTTGAAAGTAAACATATGCCATTGTAAAGCTAAAGCAAAGCACCTAAATGGACTACAATTCCTAACGTCAACAACTTCATCAGTGTTAATTCCAAACATGAAACCACATCAAATAAAGGGCTAAAGAATCGATAGTAAACAAAATTCACTAGCATCGCCACCTATAAATCAAGCACATTCATTGCATTATTAACAAGTAAAACAGGAGGTTCTTACTTTACAGTTGATTCCCTTTCCTTCCTGATCAGCTTGTCCATATCATCACAGGGGAACACCAAATTGTGCAAGCTGGCAGCCTTAATCCACCTGGCCATGCTTCTCTTCCCAATGAGCCCAAAAACCCGCTCCCTCAACGGCGCCGGCGACTCCCTCGGATACCTCTGCAAGAAAAACTCGGCGAACGCCAGCTCCAGCACGTACTGCCCCAGAAAGAACAACCTCGAGTGGCCGAACCGCACGTGGCGCGCCCTGCTCCTCTCGTGCTGAAACGCCAAGTAGAGCAAAGTGTCCAACTCCTTGGCGGGGTTGCCGTCGGGGAGCGCGGCGGAGGGCTCCAAGGGGTACCCGAGCGCGTGCTTGGCCTCCATCAGGTGGCGCTCCATCCACGCGCTGTCGGCGTGGGCGAGGGGGGCGAAGGGGAGGCACGAGCTGAGCAAGGGGAAGGAGTTGAGGGCGAGCTGGGGGCTGTTCAGGAACCTGCTGGCGACTCTTTTGTCGTCTAGCGGGGGCGTCAGGACGAACCGCCGCGGGGGCGCGCGTGGGGCTCGCGGCGGCGGCCGCTTGCGGACCGCGAGCTCTTTGAGGAGGCGCTGGGGGCTGTTTTGGGGAAGCTCTTGCGAGGGGTCTGTGGCCACCGCGGAAATGCGGCGGAGGCGGGGGGTGGCGTTGCGTGGTTTGGGGAATTGGATTGGGTTGGGAGAGAGTGAGGTTGAGAAGGAGAAGGGAAGTTCCATCGGTGAGGTGTAACTATGAACATTGGAGTTGATTTGTGTGTGAGCCTGTGAGGTGAGAGTGAGACAAGGATTCGATAACATGGATGGTGGATTGATTCAAGGGTTTTGGGCTCGGTGGTGTTACTTGTTGCAGGGTTTTGAGCTTCCACCATATATCCGATGGTTGGATTTGAGATGACGTGTCACAATATAAGCTTGTGCTTACAAAATATAAACTACATGCTTTTTTTATTAAATTAAACATTTTGACTATGTGTTTCAAAACTCATAATAAAATACAAAATATAGAACCATCTACATTATTACTATCAATACTAGTAATAGTAATTGAATAATTATGCAGTACCAATTGAGTTTGTTGTGATAATTTTATTAACAAAGATAATAAATAATAGATAAGTTTTGTGTAATAAATTTATTGATCTAATAAGTGAATTTTATGTGACAAATTCACTAATGATATTTAGATAAAAAGATTCAAATAAAATTTTCTTTTGAATTTGTAAAAATTAATTTTAAATTTGAGTGAAAAAATAAATTTATTTTTAAGACTTAAAATGTGTTAAAATCAAACATTTTTTTAGAAAATATTTTTATTATAATATTGTAAAGTAAAAAAAAAAAAACACTACTACTTTAAATATAAATATAATTATAATATCAAGTTAAAAATATTTTTATCAATATATGTAAACATATTTTTGTTTTGTACAATAGGAGTTTAAAGCCCAAAATAAAATCCTCTAAAGAAATAAACGGTTGAAATGTTAGAAGCAAGTAAATTTGACTCCAAGAGGGCAATATCAAGTATGTGTTTGACAAACCTATCCGAATCTTGGTTGCCTTATCTAAAATATGACTACATGTAACCAAATGATTATGATCCATCAAATTAATGACCTTATTAACTAGGTTAAAACTAAAGTGACCTCTACTGCATCCTTCAATTTAGAAGTTTACTATTAAAGCCAAATCAGTTTCAATTATAACATTTTCATTCAAACTCTTATCTCAAATGACCCTCAACCCATGATAGATTGCTCAAAGATCAATTACAGAAGTGAACACGTGCCCAATCTACCAAAAGTACAAACCATTCCACCAACACCTCTTCCCATCATAATTCAGTTTATAAATGACCTTGCGGAAGAGCCAACCTAATATGAGGAATAAAACCTTCAATGCTTTGGAATGATATAAAATAGTCACAAATCAATATTGGCAATCTCCATTATACAAGCCTTTATTTGCATTGAGAGAAAAATTGGATTGTGCATTGCATTGTTAAAAATAATTCCACTTCTCATATGCCAGATGGAATCTAAGGCAATAACAAACACATTCTACTCTTTGGAAACAACAACATCAAAACTTATGTTATCAAATAGCCACTATGATAATTTTTTCATGTTTTGGTTATTGATGTGTAATTGTAAATATGAAAATATGGATTAGTTTGTTAAGCATACAATAAACTTATTTGTTGAACATAGAGTGTTGAAGTTATTGTCAGTGATGTGAATGATAAGTTGGAAGCTAATAGAAGTGATTATTAAAGAGATGATGAAAGTGAAAGGGGTGACAATGAGGATGAAAGTTAGATATAGTAGTGAACTGGTTCAACCAGTTGAATTGGGAATCAATCACTTAACTAATCTAGCATCATGTTAGATTGGATATGCTTATGAACTAGTAGGAATTAGTTTAACTCGAGCAGGTTTGGAGAAACTCGATGAACCATGGGTCATTAAGATGTAATGGGTTAAATTTCCACATGCATTTCTATGCAACTCTACACCTATACCTCTCTTGTCTAGCACCAATGTGAAAGCTTTGCATATGCACTATGTCCCATGCCACGTCTGTCAAATTAGATAATTGAATGGTGATGGTGCATGCCAATTATTGTTGAAGAAACTAGCAATTAATATAACTTCAAAGTTTAGGCTTTGGAGGATTAGAACTTAAGCCCTTTAGGTTATTAAAAGCCAACATGTTCTTACCCAATTCTAAAAGTGTGTCGATGACTAGGATGAAACCCTAATTATTCTAACACCAATAGTGGTGGAGACACCTACAAAGATACTTTGACGCTCAAGTTAAATAGGAGTCTAGGTTAAGAATGAGATTAAGGTTAAAGTGATACCAAGTGTATATAGGTGATTGATCTTATTTCTAAGTTTAGAGATATTATTGCATGATTTTAAGAGATAGTCTTGTTGATAAGAAAAGGTATTGCTCTTGATGATGCGATCCCTGGTTTGTGAAGACATTGTTGTGTGATATCTTGGAGATGTATTTTGGTGATTGTTTGAAGATATTATCCTTGATAAGCGAAGATTTTCTCGTAGTTGTTGGGGATGAATCACCTAGGATTTCACCTTGTGGCACTAATGGGTTGTGGGTCCAATATGGGTGAGCATGTGCCTAGTTCGGCTCGCTAAAGTTGGGCATGAGGTTGACTCAACTTGACCAAGTTGGATAATATATAAGCCCCCCAAGCTCTAATCCCTTTAAAGTGAAGGAGCTATGAGTGAGGTCATACCAAGCCAATAGACCTAAGTTGGGCATGAGATCAGCTCGATCTGTTCAAGTTGGGCGGTACACAACCCCTTCGAACTTTGAGTCTATTAGGACGAAGGAGTTAAAACTAACTGTCTTGCTTTTCTATTGATTGTGTTGGTGGCATATTTAATGCAATTTTGTTGACGATTTCTCGCGTGCTTTAATTGGAAATAAATGTTTTATTATGCCAAAAATATATGGGTTTTTGACTAGGAATTGGCTACAGGTGTCAACCATTGATTTGTAAAAGGCAATTGGTGGTTATTTGTGTTTTCATTAATAAGGGTGGTTTCTTGGTTACCGTTTCACCATTTTCTTTGCAACTCCTTTTAGACTGTCATGCTTTCTACGCCCTCTTCAAGTCTTGAAAGATTTAAGGGTGTGGGGGCGAGTTCTCTTATGAAATATGTGAGACATTGGGACTTCATGGGTCTTCACAATTCATAGCTAAGGCCATACTTGGATAATTTAGTTGACCATGTTATCATTTGTTTAGCAATCCCTAGTTTCCTTAATGTTTGATTTATTGGATAATAGATTTTGACAACAATTTAATGGCTCTATAAGTAAGGTCATAGACGAAGGGCTACTATGACGAAGATGAGGGCGATATTTTCAATGACTTGGTATCTAACTTTTGCATTGTGGAGGGTTCTACTGATGAAGTACACTAGTTTTAAATTTGTTATTTTTCTTCTTAAATTATGGCTGTGAGATATAGAAAAAAGGGTGTCCCTCTGTTGGTCTACATAGTATGGGTGGTGTGGCGAGAAAGGATTTAAATGTACAAGTGCCTCTTTGCAAGCTTCATTTCAACTGAACTTGGTTAGTTTCTTTAAAAGGTTAAAAAAGTGTTTAGCTTTTTTAGCTATGTTAGGAAGGAAGTGGGCTAGCGAGGCTAGTTAACTAGTAAACTTATGCACCTCTTTCATTATTTACGGGCTTCTCATGTTGATGAATGCTTCACATTTGTCAAGGTTGGCTTTAATGCCCTTTTAGGTGAGCATAAAGCTTATAAATTTTTGACCATGATCCTCGAAGGTGCACTTCTCAAGGCTAAACACATATTGTACTTTCTAACTTGAGTTAGTATTTTAGCTAGGTTGGTGACATGATGGTCAAGTTGTGCGAATTTGATGACAATGTCATTGACGTAAACTTCCATGTTATGACCAATCTACTTATGGAAGACTTTGTCAATGAGTCTCTTGCAACATCACCCTAACAATAGTTTGTATTGTCTATAATGAAAGTTGTATTTTCCTCATCTGGGGTACATTATGATTTGATTGTGTTTGGACTAGGTGTCTAGAAAGTTGAGTAGCTAGTGGCCTAAAGCACCATTGACAAGGTGGTTGGTGTTAGGGAGCGGGTAAGCGTCCTTTAAGCAGGCCTTATTCAGGTCAATGTAATCAATGCACATGCGTTACTTCCCACTTGGTTTTTTGATCATCACCACATTGGCAAGCAATGTGGTATATGTGACTTCTTTGATGAAGCCAACAATTTCTAGTTTTGTTGCTTCCTACTTAGTTACGATGCGTCTCTCATTGCCCAACTTCTGCCTTCTCTAAGCCATTGGCTTGGCATCTTAGCAGATGGAGAGTTTGTGGCATATGAAGTTGAGATCAATCCCTAGCATATTAGTGTTACTCTAAGAAAACAAGTCAGCACTGTTAGGGAGAATTTGTGTAATTCCTAGTGAATCTTAAGTGGTAGGTGTTATGTCGTTTGGCAAGTGTACCAAATCGTATAAGTAGTTCAATGAAAGTATGAGTATCGTCTCCCAAGGGACTTGCGCAACACTTTGCAATTTCACTTGTTATACTAACTAAGCTACCGAAAAGCAATAAGAGTTTGATTTGCTGCAGTAAATAATGTAAACAAGCAATAACAATTCTTTTTGGAATTTTGGTAAACACTTAGAGTGCAAAACTTGATTCTAATGCAATATTAATAAATTGTTGGGGTTTGACTTCACTAAACCTTCCTCTCATGCTTATCACTAAGTTCACAATAGTTATTATTCAGAATTTATCAATCACTCTCAAAAGTAACCAACCCTAATCTCTTTCAAGTTGGCATCTAAGTTGCTAGCTTAAACTATCAATCTCTTGCATAGTTTAACCTAGAAACCAGCTTTAAAAACAAGAGCTTAAGAAAGACCAATGGCATTTACTCTATCTCTAGCAATAAGCACCATTAGCTGCTCTATTTCAAGTCAAAGGTTTAAAATCATTTCTCAATCTCTTAAAAACCTTAAGTTCAAGTTAAGGGTGATCAAGCCATAACAAGCATTATGCACAGAAAAGGAGCAATAAAACTGAATAACAACTTAGATTGATAGCTTAGAGTTTACACATGAGAATGGGTTTAGTTACATCAAACCCCAACAAGGGTGAGTTTAGCTACACATAGACATGTAGAACTCTACAAATGATGAAGAAAGGAAGAAGCTTGATCTTGAAGGTTCCAGAGCTCTCCAGCCGCCACACAAAGTCCAAGAATGATCCTCCTTGCTTCTTTCTTCGAAAATCCCACTTTTAGGTCATAAAAGCTTTTGTCTTATGTGAATAATGACATGTCAGCACAATCCATGCTAAGCGTCAGTTTCACGCTCAGCGTGGGGATCAAAATTCTGTTCCAGGGATTCTCTGCCATGCTGAGGCTAAGCGTGGATCTGGGGCTTAGCCTGGGAACTTAACCAAAAATTCCTTCAACTTCAAATTCACCACTTTGTGCTTGACTTCCTTCCTTCTTTCCTAGCTTTCTCCTAAACTACAAAACAACAACCAAATACTTGTAAGTTACCTAAAAACATGATTCAAAAACAAAATGTGATCGCCTAACAATTTAGATATGTTTTGAGTTAAAAACAAAGTCTAAAGCAAGGAAAATTGATATAAGTGTTTCAAACTAGGCCATAAACTTAATGAAATCATAGCACTTATCAATACCCCAAACTTAAGATCTTGCTTGTCCTCAAGCAAAGAAAAATAAAGCAACTAAGTTAACATACAACCTAATCTCCTAATTGAACACGATTTGAAAATTGGTAATCACACAAAACAGCCATACATGTCTTCCAATAGTTGAACACCAAAAAAAAAATGTTTACACTTGATCAGCCAATTAATGTGGTGCCCACACAATTTGATATCAGAAGTGTATTGCAACAGTTCCCAAAGGGATTAACAAGCATGGCAATGATACTAGTGAAAATTAGTGAACAACCTCTTCCTCACCAAGATAAGTGTTTCTCTCATCACACAAGTGTATTTAGGTGGGAAGCTCTCAAATTTACACAAATGAATCACACAAGTCAACTTTGCTTTTCATCTCAATCAAATTCAAACAGTCACATAATCATGTATAGATCACAAGGTCTTTCATGGGTTGTAATGTGGCTGGGCTAACAAAAGAAATTGGTTTTTCTGGGTAAACAAAAGACACCACAGGAGTAGAAGAGCAAGTCTTAATGATCACCATGTATAATTCTTCTTCCTTTCTCTATCCCCAGAAGTCCCAAGATACTACCTTCACCCAAAGCATATAGATCATACAACACACTTGTTCACACAATTTAATCACTTTTTGATGTTTGATTTTTTTTTTCTTTTACTTTCTCTTTTGAATTTTTTTTTCTTTTTGATTCTTGATTTTTGAATTTTGAATTTTTTTTTTTTGAAACTGAATAATAGCTGACTAATGGCCACAACGTACAACCATAACATGTACATTCATCAATATGCTCAGCAACAATGATCACCCCACAATACCCCAAACTTAAGACTTTTCTCCCCTTATGATCAATTTGACTGCTCTCATATTCCTAAGGTGTGGGAGAATTTTGTTTTTCTTAAGGGCTTCAAGGTTCTCAATAAATTCACTGTTTGGCTCAGAGTAGGGTGCAATGGATTCACTTTTCTGTTAGGTTGGCTTTTTGGTCAAGTGGCTCAAATTTACAAGAAAAATTGCCTTGATCATCTCTAAACAACATATGCTATGCAAACTCAAAAGAGACTCAAGCAAAATCAACCGCATGAAATCAAATGATAACACTCTAACAGCAAAAGGGGCCAAAACTCACATGGGCTAATAAAGGTGCTCAAAACTTTTCAAAAGTATCATGCCACAGTCATTAACCACAAAAGTAACAATCACACACTATCTCTAATCATCCCTAGAGTGCAACCACAAACATTTTTGATCTTGTGTCTAAAAATACCTTGGTTCACTAAGGGATACATGCACACCTGATTTTTTTTTGCTTTTCCAGTTTTCAAAACACATTAAAACCACACAATTAGAAGCAAATAACAGAACAAAATAATAAAACATAGTTTTCCAAAGTGAAATAGCTTAGTCTTCCTCCTCATCATCTTCAGCCTCGTCTAACTCTTCTTCATCGTCAACTGCATCACCTCCCCCCTTCTCTTGATCATGGCCTCCTGGCCATGCTACAAAAGTAAAATAAGTGAATGTAATTAGCAAGACACAAAATCAGGCAAAACAATGAACAACCAAGTTGGGTTTTTTTTTTTTTTTTTTTTAACTCCATAGACAAGCTGAGCGCCCAGCCCACGCTCAACGTGAGGGTTGCAGCAATGTGCTCCCCTTTTGGCCCCCAAAAGGCTTCACCCACCACCAAGAACACCAAAATAACTTGAATCTTGTACTGGGCATTCACAAAAATAAGGTTTCCAAGGGTTTTAAGAAGACCCATTCACAAATATACCAACACAAATGTGCAAATATCATCAAGGAACATCAACCATGAAAATAAGCCCAAAAATACCATGGATACAAGGGTTTGCACGAAAATGGGTAGGGGGATTAGATGAGTGGGGAAAAATAGAAATGGAGCCAAGAAACATACAATGGGGGGGAACCACACAAGGTTAGAGGAGATGAACTTACCTTCGCGCCTTTGATGAAGAAGAGAGAAAATGGAGCCTACCCACACCAAGAGAAACACGGCCAAGGAAGCAAAGAAAGAGACTTAGGGTTTGAGAGTGTTTGTGAGAGAGTGAGGAGTGGTAGAGGGAAAGAAATAGGTGTCTGGAGAGAGAGTGTGACAACATTTAATGAAAAAGGAACTCCCAGGCTAAGCGTGGGACTGGGGCTAGCGTGGGAGTTCCAGAGAGAACTCCCAGTTTTCAAGTTTAAGTTCTGAGGCTAAGCGTGGGACTTGCGCTTAGCCTGGCACCTCCAGAGAGCTATTTTTCTACCTCTGCACTGATATAGCTTAGCTTGGAACTTTATGCTGAGCGTGGATTTCAATTTTTCTGCAAATTTTCAAATTTTTCAAGCATAGCTCAACATGAAGTTCCTCAAGCCCTCACAATCACAATGCTTTCTCAACTAAGAAGCAAACACAATGATTAACCATGCACATACACCTAGAACACACTAACACAAAATAACTGAATTTAAAGGCATGCTAACTGTTTTTTTTTTTTTTTTTTTGGATTAAGAATGATGGGTTGCCTCCTATAAAGCGCTCATTTTCTGTCACTAGCTTGACAAACCAAAGCTTCAGGGGTCCTCCAATGCAACGGTGGAATAAGCTCGCTCAATTTCACCGCCCAAGTAGAGTTTAAGTCTTTGGCCATTTACCACCCAGCTCTCCTTGGAGGAAACATCCTCTACTTGTATTGCTCCATGAGGCTTAACTTGCTTAACTCTGAATGGCCCTGACCACTTTGACTTCAGCTTCCCTAGAAATAGTTTCAATCGGGAGTTGTAAAGGAGCACAAGTTGTCCCGGTTGAAACTCTCTTTTTAAGATCTTTCGTTCATGATACAACTTCACCTTTTCCTTGTAATGCTTAGCTGACTCATAAGCATTGAGCCACAATTTAGATTTCCTAAGCAGTGAGAATGGAGGTGGCTTCAAGCGGATTACATCATCTGGAACTGATTTTTTTAGCTTCTTTGTAGCCTCACACACTACCTCATCCAGCACATCCATTCGGAAACAAGCACCCTTATCATTCGGATGGGTTGTGGCTTCAAATACATTGAAAGTGATCACCTCATCTTGGACCCTCAATTTTAATTCACCATCCCCAACATCAATGATTGCTCGTGCAGTCTTCATAAATGGCCTCCCCAAGATAATAGGAATAGTAGAGTCCTCTTCCATGTCCAAAATCACAAAATCAGCTGAAAATGTGAATTTGTTAACTTTGACTAGCATGTTTTCAATGACACCATAGGGATACTTGATGGACCGGTCAGCTAGTTGCAAATTCATGCGGGTCGGTTTTACTACCACCTGGCCAACTCTATCTAACATAGACAAGGGCATGAGGTTAATGCTTGCACCCAAGTCTAGCAGTGCTCTTCCAACTGATAGGTCCCCAATAGTGATTGGAATTGTAAAGCTTCCAGGGTCCTTGAACTTGGGAGGTAAGTTCTTTTGAATTATGGCACTGCACCCCGCTTCCAACTCAATAATCTCTTGCTCAATGAACTTTTTCTTCTTGTTCAAGAGGTTTTTCATGAATTTTGCATAAGTGGGCATCTGCTCCAATGCCTCTGAGAAAGGAATGTTGATCTGAAGCTTCTTAAAAAGCTCCATGAAGCGTGTAAATTGCTTTTCTTTATCTTTCTTGCTTGGGGCTGGGGGATATGGCATATCCTTGGTATTAGACACCTTGGGTTTCATCTTCAATTCTCTTGCTAGTTGGCTCTTTGATTTTTTAACAACAACTTCCTCAGCTAACTCTTCTCCCTCTATGACATTCTCTTTTGCATTTTCTATTTTTTTTTATTTTTTTCATTATTTTTTTCACCTCCCTCTCTCTCTTCAGCCTTGTTTTCTTGTTGCTCTTCCTCATCCTCCAACACACCCACTCTCTTACCACCTCTTGTTGTAATTGCACTACAATTCTCCTTTGGATTAGTATGAGTATTGGCTGAAAAATTTCCACCAGAATTTTCAGCCAATTGTTTGGCCAGCTGCCCCATTTGAATCTCCAAATTCTTTATAGATGCTTCAGTATTCTTGTGGTTAGAGATTGAGACTTGCATGAACTGATTCAATATTTCTTCTAATTTAGACTGCCTGTCATACAAGTTGGGCCTTTGCATAGGAGGTCTACTAGATTGAGCAATATCATTCTGGTTCCACCCTGTGCTAGGGTGTGATTGCCAATTCTTCCCATAATTACCACCATAATTTCCTCCTTGTCGAGCTTGATTTCCCATGTAATTCACCTCTTCTCCATGAGATGAGAAAGTATCAATGCACTGCCCGTGAGGATGATTCAACCCACAAAGATCACAACTTAGAATTTGATGTTGAGTGGATTGTAGTTGTTGTGGAATCCGAGCAACTTGCTTGGTAAGAGCCTCAATTTGTTGGGACAAGAGCTTATTTTGAGCTAATAAAGCATCTTGAGATCCCAACTCTAGAATTCCTCTTTTCTGTCTTGACTCCCTTTCAGCTGGTAGATCATAATCATTTGTTGCCATAGCATCAATCAACTCTATAGCCTCCTCCGGTGTTTTAAAACGCATACTACCTCCAGCTGAGGCATCCAATAGAATTTTCACCCGTGGCTGCAATCCACCCAGAAAAATATTAACCTGAGTAAGGTCATCAAACCCATGACTTAGACACCTCCTCAACAAGGATTTGTATCTCTCCCAAGCCTCGGATAGAAGTTCATCTTGCTTCTGAGAGAATGTGACAATCTCACTTTTTGCTTGATTTATCTTAGCAAGAGGGAAGAATCTTGCCAAGAACTTTGTCTCTATGTCAGACCACTTGGTTAAGCTTTGATGTGGTAGAGCATTGAGCCACATCTTAGCTTTCCCAAGTAGTGAGAAAGGAAACAACTTCATCCGAATCACCTCTTCAGGAACTTGATGTATCTTCACTGTGCCACAAAGCTCAACAAAAGTATGGAGATGCAGATATGGGTCCTCATGATCAAGGCCCGCAAATTGGTTGTTCTGAATCAGATTCAACAGTGCTGGCTTCATCTCAAAATTAGTGGCAGCGATTGCAGGAGTGACAATGCTAGAGAAATGAGTAGTACCAGTAGCAGTTGCATGATCACCAAGAGTAATTCTTGGTCTTTCCTCTACCATTTCAACTTTCTCTAAGATTTCAGATAAAGAAGGACTGAGAGAGGACGAAGTAGCCTCTCTGTGCTGTGCCTGCTTGGCTAGTAACCTTTGCTTCCTTACTGCTCCCCTGTTCCTCCTAGCTGTTTTCTCAATTTCCGGGTCGTAAGCTAAATCACTAGCAGGAACAGTACCTCGCATAAACCAGAATCACAAAGCTACAACAAACAGTCAGCAACACAGATACAATGAATTAAAAGACAAGGAATATAGTAATTGCAAAATGTAAAAGAATAAATGAATCAAAGCCTAGATTAGTAATCCAAGTGACTTTGCCTAAGTATTGAGACGCAAGTCCCTGGCAACGGCGCCAGAAACTTGTTATGTCGTTTGGCAAGTGTACCAAATCGTATAAGTAGTTCAATGAAAGTATGAGTATCGTCTCCCAAGGGACTTGCGCAACACTTTGCAATTTCACTTGTTATACTAACTAAGCTACCGAAAAGCAATAAGAGTTTGATTTGCTGCAGTAAATAATGTAAACAAGCAATAACAATTCTTTTTGGAATTTTGGTAAACACTTAGAGTGCAAAACTTGATTCTAATGCAATATTAATAAATTGTTGGGGTTTGACTTCACTAAACCTTCCTCTCATGCTTATCACTAAGTTCACAATAGTTATTATTCAGAATTTATCAATCTCTCTCAAAAGTAACCAACCCTAATCTCTTACAAGTTGGCATCTAAGTTGCTAGCTTAAACTATCAATCTCTTGCATAGTTTAACCTAGAAACCAGCTTTAAAAACAAGAGCTTAAGAAAGACCAATGGCATTTACTCTATCTCTAGCAATAAACACCATTAGCTGCTCTATTTCAAGTCAAAGGTTTAAAATCATTTCTCAATCTCTTAAAAACCTTAAGTTCAAGTTAAGGGTGATCAAGCCATAACAAGCATTATGCACAGAAAAGGAGCAATAAAACTGAATAACAACTTAGATTGATAGCTTAGAGTTTACACATGAGAATGAGTTTAGTTACATCAAACCCCAACAAGGGTGAGTTTAGCTACACATAGACATGTAGAACTCTACAAATGATGAAGAAAGGAAGAAGCTTGATCTTGAAGGTTCCAGAGCTCTCCAGCCGCCACACAAAGTCCAAGAATGATCCTCCTTGCTTCTTTCTTCGAAAATCCCACTTTTAGGTCATAAAAGCTTTTGTCTTATGTGAATAATGACATGTCAGCACAATCCACGCTAAGCGTCAGTTTCACGCTCAGCGTGGGGATCAAAATTCTGTTCCAGGGATTCTCTGCCATGCTGAGGCTAAGCGTGGATCTGGGGCTTAGCCTGGGAACTTAACCAAAAATTCCTTCAACTTCAAATTCACCACTTTGTGCTTGACTTCCTTCCTTCTTTCCTAGCTTTCTCCTAAACTACAAAACAACAACCAAATACTTGTAAGTTACCTAAAAACATGATTCAAAAACAAAATGTGATCACCTAACAATTTAGATATGTTTTGAGTTAAAAACAAAGTCTAAAGCAAGGAAAATTGATATAAGTGCTTCAAACTAGGCCATAAACTTAATGAAATCATAGCACTTATTAGTAGGTGTTTTCCAATTTTGCTTACTTGGTCTAGTTGAAGACTAATTTGGAAGTTTTCCAAATCATCAATAGATGTTGAACACTTGTCCTCATACCCAAATTGCGGATCGAGGTCAAGCCAACGATGGGTGACACTGAAGAGTTTGACTATATTGCACGTCTAGTGGTGAAGGAAATGGTTGCCTCTACAATGGTGATTTTGAGGCACTTGGCATAGCATTGTCTTGCTATGTGCTAGTCTGTCGAGATCTTGTAATATTTTGAAACTTTGATACAATATTATAAATTTTCTTATCAATAAATAATATTTTTAAATTTTTAGTTATCATATTTAAAATAAATATATAAAGATAAACGTTTTATTTTGATACCTTGTGATTTTTTTCCATCAAATTAAAATAGAAATATTTACTATTTGGTTTTATTATAATTTTTATAGAAGAATATTTTAATTATTATGATATATATATTTAAAATTGTTAAAATTTTTAAATGTTTAATATAAGTAATTATATTAAAATTTTAATTAATATATATATATATATATATATATATATATTATAAAAATTAGGTGTACTTATGAATATATTAACTACGTGAACTAATTTAAATATATATAGAGATATTGTGTTGTTTTTTAATTATTTTTTATAATGGATAAAGTCGTAAGAAAATCTATTCAAATCTGCTATAAAGATTCTTATATATCCATTAGTAACGAGAGAAATTAATAACTTTGTAACTAAACTAAAATCTAGTTAAAAATTTTAGTAAAAATCTAACAAGTGTAATAATTGCACTGGTGCCTATAAATAGGCCTTACATGATGTGAATGAATCAAATGAAGAAGTAGGAGATTTACTAAGACTTGAGAGTGAAAAAAAAAACGAGAACGGATTTACCTCTTGGATAGCAAAACAAAACAACAAGGAACAAAGATTTTGGGTGATACTATTTCAAATATTTAGGTAAGGGGGAGGATACCTTTATCTATTTAAATTTTACATGTTATTATGTTGGTTTATTTTATGTTATATTTATGTCTATATACTTAATGAGGTGTTCCTAAGCTCATTTACTTGCTTAATCTATGATACTTTTTACTCTAAATAATTAATAAGGTGTTATTTATTTAGGTTGTTTAATTATTTTATGATGTTTATCACTGTCATTTAATAAATTAATATCCTTTAATACATTCTATTTTTGTAAACTATTAAATTTAAATAATTAAAAATATTTAAACTTATTTAACTTAATTATTTTTATATTAATCTAACTATAATATAGTTTGTTAAAATATCCTAAGTTTATCTTGTTATTATTTCTTCATGCATTTATAAAGATAAATATTATTCTATAGTCATAAGAATGAAAGTTTGAATTAATTTGTAGTTGGAGGTTTATCTTGAAGATTTAAATGATTAAAACTTAAGGTGAAATAACCTTTAGTTATTTGTTATTTTAATACTCATTTATCCTGACTAGTCACTACAAGTATAATTCAAATTTTTATATAAAAAAATTAATATATATATATATATATTAGTATTAGTTAAAAATATTCCTATGCATATTATTTAATTATTGATATTTATTAGATAATTGTTCTCACTCCTTATATTTTTTTGTTTAAAATATTTAATTCATTATAATAATAAAAAATATAGATGGATCTACCGGTAATACCTGGCCCTTTTCCTTCTATCATATCAGTAATATTTTCTAGAACCACTTGGAGTGTGGATGCCGTTGCAAATTCGGTTACTTTCCAAGGAGTTTCACTGTCAAATTTAACATTTTCTCTAACTTAGGAAATCCCTACGGTTATTGATGGACCGATAGTAGTTACCTTTTTCCTACCTCTAGCTAACCACGTTAATCCTATAGTAAACTTATATCAACCTAATATGTAAATATTATAATAGAAGTACAAGAAATAAGTAGTTTATAATTATGTACGTTATTGTAAATATTCTTAGAATAGTATGTAAGGTAAATTATAAGCTAACTATATGTAAACAAGTTCACAAAATCTTCATTTGTTTTTACGTATAATATTATTAATGATATAATTGTAAAAATAACATATAAGAAATATATACTTAATATTACATAAATTGGGCATTCCATATCGCGTTTATACTTTTGTTGTTGGTTGGGAGCTTTATCGCTTGGTGAGGTGTGAACACCATGGCACCTAGGGGGTTTAGGGTAATTTCTTATGATGACATTGTAAGAGGTGGTTGCACCTACTAGTAAGTATTTTATGCTTAATGATTTGGTGTGTCTACCACTCTCAAATATGGTCAAGAGTTTGACATAACTTTTCGTGTTGAATGATTTGCTCGTGAACCCCAATAGGGGTTCATCATGTGGTTGCGTGACATCATAGTTGCATCTGGAGGAATGTATTCTAGTATAGGACATTAGTTGAGCTATCGTGATCTACAAGGGTTTTTTGCACTTCCCAATTGGTGATTTGGACTAAGATGACCATGGGATCATCTTGATTTGGATCCATGCTTAAGAAGTCGTCATCAATAAAAGTGATGAGGGTGTCGATCTGGGGGACTTACCTTGTGCAACATTAATGTTGTTGATGGCCTTAAAGTGTCTTTTGCATGATGAGTTGGTGGGATCATCGCCTATGAAGCTGTCAACAATGGCGTGTATGAAAGCTTTGTCTTTATCTTCATCATCGTTTTATGGGATGGCTACTCCTCTAAGAGGACTTTGATTATGGTTGTCTTGTCGACATAGGTTGTTCCTTTTTTATTGTCGATTGGGGTTTGTCCTTTGCATTTTTGCATAGTCCCCACGCAAAGTGACAATTCGATGTGGAATGATGCGATTTGAGTTATAGTGGTGGTTTTAGAAATTGTATGTTGTGGTATTGGGATTGGGCTGAGATGGCTAGTTGTTGTGGAGGTTCCTACTACATTGTTACTCATTGTCTAGTTTAGGGTGGAAGCCATGTGTAGTTAAAGGATTGTTTCACTTCGATCTCACATTGGGGACCAAATGTTCTTAACAAATTCTACAGGTGCGTTGACAATTGGGACGACATCCTAATTATTCCAACATCAGTGATGGTGGGGGACACTTGCAAAAAAATTTTGATGCTTAAATTAGAGGGGAGTCTAGGTTAAGAATGAAATTAGGGTTAGAGTGATACCTAGAATCCCATACATAGGTAATTGATCTTATCTCTAAGCTTAGTTAGAGATAACGTTGCATACTTTTAAGAGAGATTCTTGTTGATAAGCAAAAATATTGTTCTTAATAAAGTGATCCCTAATTTGCAAAGACATTATTGTATGATATTTTGGAGATATATTCTGGTGATTGTGTGAAGATATTATCCTCGATAAGCAGGGTTCTTCCCGTAGTTGTTGAGGATGAACTGCCTAACTGCCTAGCTCAACTTGTTAAAGTTAGACATAAGGTTAGCTTGGCTTGATCGAGTTGGACAATACACAACCTAATCACTACACTAACTAATATTTGTTGATAATCCATGATAAAAAAGTATTTTTATACTATGTCATTCATATAAATTATATATTTAATAATATACCAATTCATATGAGTCAACCACTAACTCACTGGTTCAACCATTGGTCCATTGGTTCAACCATTAATGACCCATTAATCCAGTACCTTGACCAAGTCGATCAATTCGATTCTTATAACACTACTTGATACTTATGAATGTTTGTATAAAATGGATAAATATTATAATTGAATAAAAAAAATGATAATTTGAATAGTGAGAGTTTACCTATATTTATGTAGATACTATGTACCAAAATCTCCTATCAAGACAATAGGTGAAATCATATGCGCCCCACAAAATATCATATTTATTTGGTTGGATTTATTTAAGAAGACAAGAAAATAGAAAAAAAATCAAAGTAATATTATTCTCTTTTTCTTTTGCTGAACTAAATTGGTAGAACAAGAATGCACTCCTATAATACTATCGAGTAGGACAACAATATTAAAATTCTCCTATTTAGATGAATGCAAACTAGGAGAAAGAAAAATTAATTTATAAAGCTCACAAATGAAAATAACTTATCCTTAGAAAAAAATGGGAGTATTTTTTATTTTGTTTGTTTTTTCTCAAATGCATCATTAGTGATTCTTCAGTGGCTTTTTTCTATTCAAGTAAATAAATATATATTGAGAAAATAATATTTGTAAACTAACTAGTATTTTTTGTTGAATAAATAAACTAAATTAAAAAATACCATATTTATTTTTCATATTGATATGATCAAATAATAAATGAAAAATGAGACAATGTCTTACATAATTTGTTATTATCACTAATAATGGATAAACGTATCTATTATGACTCTTAATGATGTGTAACATATTATTCCCAAATAAAAGGAGGATGCTTAATCATAATGTCCACATAATTTACACTATTTACCTATATAACACTGATTTTCAATACACTTTTATGATCTAATACTATTAGATTTTATGTGTATATAAATGGTGTGTAGCCTTTTTAGTGGATCTAGGACAACTCTAATATTATCTTAGAATGTAGATTTAGAGTTTAATTCAATCCTATAAAATAAAATTAACTTGTAAGGTAAGAATTATTTATCACTTATATATACTTTGATGGCTTTATTGTTAGGCGATGTGAAACCTTGAATTTTCCCGATATCTACCATGGAGCCTTAAAAAAAATTTCTACAATCACTTTTTATTAAGGAATAATATTAAGAATGATAGTTAAAAAGAAAATCGAAAAGAATTCACTTGAGTAAACTTTCAAATAAAAGTTTCTAATTATAAAATGTCACTTGATATTTGTAAATATCCACATAAAATGAATGGATATTATAATTAAGTGAAAAATGATAATTTAAATAGTCAAAGATTATCTATATTTAAATAGATACTATGTGCTAAAATCTTTCATTAAGAAGTCATGTGCTCCCACAAAATAACACATTTGTTTGTTTGGGTATATTTAAGAAGACAAAAAAAATAAAAAGAAAGAAATAAAATTGAAGTAATATTATTCTTGAGTGAATGTTTTTTTAAGGCAAGACATGATCTCTTGTAATATTAGAATCAATCATCCACCTCTTTAAATTTTTTTTAATGAGATTACATATTATTTACCTTATCTATTATTATGTAGGTTTGCATAAAAAAATATCAAACATAAAGTAAATGTTAATTAAGAAAAAAATTAATTTATGAGACTCACAATAAAAATAATTTCTCCTCAAGTAAGGAAAGTGGGAGTAGTTTTGTTTGTTTGTTTTTATCAACTATTTCATTGATCTTTTGGCTTTTGCTATTCAAGTAAACAAGTATATATAGAAAAAATAATATTTATATATTAACCAGTATTTTCTTTATAGTATATAAATTAACTAAATATAAAAAAATACTATTTTATTTTTCATATCAATTAATATTATATATTTGATTTGTTATCGTAATTATAAAATTCATATCAACAACCACACATTACATTAATATGGATAAAAAAACACATAAGATAATAAAATTTATTGAAACCAAAATCGTTTGTATATTTGTTTTATAATATAGATAAGTAATCAATTGAAAAATAAACATATTCTATTTAATATCTATCATTGTAAACACATAAAAATTCAATGATGCTTAAGTAAAAATGCAAGTAATGTTTATTTTGAGGATTAGTCTGTCCATTTGCATGTAATTTGGATACTGTAATTTTACTCAATTATGAACGATAGAACATCAAGTTGAGAATAATTTATACAGATTTATTTTAAAACGGGTTCATGTAAGACTATATTAATAAAAGGTAGCGTCATGATAAGGACACAAACTTTAATTTAACAGAGATACAATATAATCTGTTAGACAAATAAGCTAGATGTGTAGTTCATATTATATAATTACAATAATTATAAGTCACAAAGATTTATTTGAGAATTTGTTTTTATATTTAAGACCAAATTATTACTATTATTATTATTTTTATATAGAAGTTAAAATAAAATTAAGAATCGCGCCTATAAAGACTAATATTTTAATTTAACCAATTTTTTTTCATTGTTTTGAAAGGATAATTATTTGTTAAGCTAACATACTTTATCACAAAAAGTTATATATTTTATTCAAGGTGTATAAAATTACGGAGACCAAATTTAAAATACAAGTAATAATTTGATTTTTCAATCTTGTTAATAAAAATAATAAGTTTAAATATCTTTTTAATCATTGTAAAATGAATAAATTTTGATTTTAGTTATAATAATAATTTTTCTTTATTTTTTATCTTTCTAAAATTTGTAAACATTATTTTTTACCTTTGTAAAATAGATAAATTTTGACTTTGATATCTGTATTTATTTTTATTTTTATTTTTATCTCTCTTAAAATTTAATGTCATTATTTTTTTTTCTTAGACCCTAATGACTATTTTGAAGTATATATAACACTTATTTTAAGAATTTATATAAAAAATAGAGGTAACACATGTAAATAAAGTATCATAAACAATTGTAAATGTCACTTAAAATGATCACATAAATTTTTAATAAACATATTAATTAAAAATAATAATTTTCAAAATTTAGAGGGGAGAAAAAATATTTATAGGAACCAAAATCAAAACATATTCAAGATAAAATAATAACTACTAAAATTATTTACTTTACTTTCTTTAATAAATTAATAAATTACCCATTTTAAAAGAGTGAGATTCTAATAAATTATTTTTTAATGCTTGTCAAAAAATTATTTAAGTGACAATTTATAATATAATAAATAATATCCAAGTCATTCATCTTGGAACCCATTAAGCCATCTGTTTTTTTAATTGATTTCTTTTATTGTTTATTGGTATGAAAGAAGACAATTTCTTGCATAAAATTAGAGCTAACAAAATAATGTTTCTGTTGGTCTGGCCACTTGGTGTATTACCGACACCATTATCAAAGGGTCGACTCTAACAAAGAGAGCTATTCTTCCGCAACATATATAATCATTTTTTCTTTTTTATCAGCTCCATAACATAATCAATTTAAACTTCATGTTTTTTTTTTTCTTTTTGGGAAAGGTATTCACATATTTAGTTTTTCACCCCACCCACATTTTCGTGAACATGATCAATAATCATAAAATAATTTATGTTCGTGAAACATATTTTATTAAATATTATTTTACAAGTATTGATTTAGAAAGTATCAAATTAACCACCGGTGTGTTTCACCCTACCTTAAATACAATATCATATCTTAAATACAATTGTCTCTGATTTAAGATATATGTGGAAAACCCATATTACTGATTGCTGAGACTATTAATTTAGATCTCACACATCATGCAAGCAATCCGACAAGCATGACCAGCTACTTTAAGGCATGCACTCAGGTCGTTTATGTTTTTTTATTTTGATTTGTTGCTTAGTGCTTAACAAAGTATCAGAGGCAGTGGATTGATCAATTTGAAACGAAAATAATAGCAATGAAGGTGTTGTAGGGTATCCTCTAATTTATCGGATGGCCATAAGATTTATGTGTTACATTAATTATTTGGATAGCCATTCGAAGGGAAAGGTCCATGGAGAAGTCATTTGGTACTGATATGGATTTACATGAATCATCTTTCTGTCTCATGATTAGTCTGCATTCAAAAAGGGACCGTTATTGACTTATTATACGATGAGGGAACAAGATCATAGAAAATGCCTTCGATGGGTACATGACCTAAGTTCATTATTTTGGGATCTGGGAGCTAGCACTGATTCTTGCCCACAGTATCATACCACCGCCTCTATAACATCACCCAGGTGTCAATGCTTGGAAATGTTTTATATCTATCTAAACAAAAAAAAAAAATATATTACATAGTACATGATGATCACTATATAATTATGATCTCAATCAATTATTATATAACATGTATTTATATTTTTTAGTTTAAAAGAAGAAATTAATAATACGTGTAAAAATTTATTAGGAATCATGTGGTCTAAAATTACTTAATAACTTTTTCCATAAAAAGATGGTCAAGGGAGATTGATGATCTTCCTAAATTATGACAAATTCTTTCACAAATTAATAAATTTAGTTCAAGTATACAATACATAGTCAATAAGTGTTTAATATATATTAGTAAATATAAAAATAGAGTGTGTAATTTTATTTTTAACAAGTTATTAATACTTCATAAGAATTTATATTTGTAATGATAAAATTATATAATTGTTAATAGATTAATAATTTGTTAATTTATCATGAATTGAAATTATTGATTGATATAATCGATATTGGTTTTGGATGATGATTTTTATGTTGAGTTGTACAAACAATTAGAGCATAAAATTATAATTTTTAACTAAATTATAATTTCATTTGTAAACCTAATTATGGGTAATTATGGGTGAGCTAGGTTAAGTTGAATTTGAATAAAAATAAAATAAAAAGGATGAATAATAATAATAATAATAATAATAGAATCTAAAGATGATAATAATAGAAATCAGAACGATAAGAGTAATAGTAATAATAATAATAATGATAAAAAATTTAAAAGATTGATAATAGTAAAAAAAAAATTGATCCATAAATATTAATAATTAATAAGTTATGTTAATAAAAATGATAATAATTGAATAACAATAATAATGAGGGACAAAACGGTCAACCCACTCCATCCTATGCCATCAACTTGCAAAAAAAAAAAAAAAAAAAATAGTTGGCCAACTTGGTCCGTTTAGAGTATGTGAGTTAAAAATGTAGCTTGCCTCGTTTGTGGCTAGTTTGGCAGGGGCAAATCCACCCAAAAAAGAAAAGGAAAAAGGAAAATTAAAAAAGAAAAACTAAAAAAATTAAAAATAGGCTTCTATTATGTCTTTTACTTGTGTAACTACACCCAGCTGTTTTGTCTCCAATACTAATAACAAAAACAGAAAAGAAAAAAAAAATAACTGTCAAATGAGATATGTCCATTGCTAATTTCCTAACCTATAATTTTAGGTATTAAATATAACACCACTTTCATGCTAAAATGGGACGTAAACTAAAACCCTACACTAACTTTTTATTATCTTTTATCTAATTTTTAAAAAAAAAAAGAAAATTAACTCGACGGATGGCTCGCCCCATGCATTTTATTGCAAGCCTGTTTTTTGATATGATAAATTAGGACAAACCGAACAAACTGACAGATTAGGTTGCATGGACTAACTAAATATCAAACCCATTTTGTCAATAATAATAGTGATAGTAAAAATAAGAAGATCAATTATATAATGAGCTGAGGTCATTAATTATTACAAAGAGTAGGAAATCATATTTTCCGAGCTCAATTTTAATTGTAGATACTTATATGGATTTTGATTTTTGAAATCTAATTTTAATTCTAAAAGGATATCATATGATTAAAATTTTAAGGCCCAATTATAATTTCAATCTCCAATTTTATGCTAAATTTTGTGTATCAAATCCACACTAGAAAGAAAATAATACAAGAGTAGTTGTCAACGAGAATTGGTGTTGAATTAGAATCAACATCAGATAAAAAAAAAAAAAAAAATTGGCCTGGGATGTGATGTCTTATTCATCATGGTCGTTAACTTCAACCATTTTCTCCTTTGGCCGGTTTTGACAAGTTGGGATCACCATGTATGTTTATTTTTGCATTTCAGTGTAGCACAATGTTCTTTGATGTACTCTTGTAGGCAATAATTTTCTGTTTTTTTATTTTTATTTTTATTTATCGTAAGTCACAGTAATACTTTTTTAGTTACAAGTTGTGTTTGTACAACTACCAGGATATCCTGAATGAAGGTGAAGACTAATCTCTCTGAAGAAGTAAAAGTCACTAAAATAAATTTACCTTTTTAAACAAATTAATATTTCTCAGACACGCCTAAGGATTGAACTATTATCTACCAGTTATATAGATTTTCCATGGGGAGAAAAAAGTGCAGACACCGATAGATGCCAACAAACATGCAACAATCTCATCCTTTACACTCACTCACATAAAGCACACACCACACACCACAAACACATCTCAACGCTTAATTATATTTTGCCCCTCCTCCAACTCATAACGTCCATAGTACCACTCATATAACATATTCCTCGAGGTACCCTCACTAGCCTTGATTTTCTTGCATGCAACAAGACCCTACTTTGGAATTTCATAAACTTTTGATGTGCTTCGCTCCTAACTCTCCTAGTTCGTTCAGTTCACCATGGAGCTTCTCATTATTCCAATAAATTTTCAAAGGGATATTATAAAGTAAGCACTCTTCTTCTATACCCTTTTGCCCCGAAGAAATACATAAGAGCTTTTCACTGTCTAAATGTTTTTCCTACCTTTATAGTGAGCTATAAATCTGTCTCTGACATGGTCGATGCTGACAAGAGAAATCTACGCCAGCTGCTAGTGACTTGTCTCTGAAAGAGTTACGAGTTTTTTCTTTCTTCTAGTGTCATGAAGAGAACAAATGATCAATGGTATGCTTCTGATCTCCTAAAACTCATTCTTTGGTGGCTCTTACGACAATTGGATATGAAGAAAATTATTGCAAACCCGTGACTTGAACTACTTAATTGCAGGGCTTTTTCTCATGAGGTTCCTAGTGATATCACTGTTCAAGTTGGTGAAGTTTCCTTTTCGTTACATAAGGTAGTGAACCAACTCAAATCCTTTTAGCTGCATATCAAACTTACTAATCTTAGGATCATTAAATGGTGAGTAACAAATTCTAATTCTAGGCAATTGTTGAATGACACATCATACTTGATTAATACTTTTGAGCCAATTCTATGCTATATATCTACAAACATAAAACTTAGATTATGAATTGTTAATTTGGGTGTCAATAGTTATTAAACTATATTTTATATCTTGTAATGTAATTTGCAGTTTCCATTAGTTTCCAAGAGTGGATACATAGGGAAACTCGTGTCAGAATGCAAGGATGATGATGGTTCTTCATTCATTGAACTCTACGATGTCCCTGGTGGAGCAGAAGCATTTGAACTTGTAACAAAGTTCTGCTACGGGGTAAACTTCGAAATAAGTGTTGAAAACATTGCCATGCTTCTGTGCGTGGCAGAGTATCTTGAGATGACAGAGGATTATTGTGTTGGAAATTTGGTGGGAAGGGCCGATTCGTATTTGAATGAAGTGGCACTCAAGACTATTTCAGGGGCTGTGTCTATCTTACACGTGTCAGAACGCCTCCTTCCAATTGCAGAGAAAACAAAATTGTTGAGTCGATGCATAGATGCTATTGCGTTCATAGCTTCCAAGGAGAGTCAATTGTGTTCATCTATGAGAAGTGACATTAGCAGTGATGGCATGGCTTCTAACCAAAGGCCAGTGGTTCATTGGTGGGCTGAAGATCTCACAGTTCTCCGAATTGACATATTCCAAAGAGTTCTAATTGCAATGATGGCACGAGGGTTTAAACAGTATGCTCTTGGTCCTGTCATAATGCTCTATGCACAGAAATCTCTACGAGGTTTGGTAAGACTAAGACCCCTCACCGAATGTTGGAAAACATACAAATAAGTGTGGTTTTATATATTGACCTTGTCTCTAGAAAAAAGAGTAATTTTGTGATAAAAAAAATGGTTTAAGAATTTGAAGAAAAGCTTTTTTCATACAAATACGTGAATGACCATATAGTTTCTTCACATGGGATTGGGTTAATATTTACAGGATATTAGGTGTAAACTATGTTACAATTTTTATAATTTTTATGGATAAAAAGGAAGTCTCTTCGTAAAAGGAAAAAAATCTCTATAAACCCTTATTAATAAACATTAGTGATTGCATGTATGAACCACTATATTTGGCCTAATGGTGGAGGATTAGGGTAATACATCCAGTATCTTAAATTTGAATTTGGTATTATTGGTTCCAATTTCAGATTTTCAAAAAAAGTAAAAACTTATCATTTTTACTAATAGTTAATTATAAATATAATGCGTTAATGAAATAATATTTCTGAATTAATCAAACTACACACTGAATCCGTGAATCCTGTGACACTGTTTATGGTGGAGCAGGAGATATTTGGAAGGGGTAGGAAGAAGATTGAAGTTGAAGCACAAGAAGTGCACGAGAAGAGGGTAGTTTTAGAGACACTAGTGAGCCTTCTGCCAAGGGAGAAGAATGCAATGTCAGTGAGCTTTCTTTCCATGTTGCTTCGGGCAGCAATATATCTCGAGACAACCATTGCATGCAGGCTTGATTTGGAAAAGAGGATGGCCCTGCAGTTAGGACAAGCCGTTTTAGATGATCTTCTCATTCCTTCTTATTCCTTCACCGGGGACACATTGTTCGATGTAGATACAGTGCATCGAATCATCATGAATTACCAGCAATCTCAAAATGAAAACCATTCACCCTATAGTGCAGATGATGAGTACTTTTCTCCTCCCCAAAGTGACATTTATCGGGTTGGAAAGTTAATGGAGAACTACCTTGCTGAAATAGCCACCGACAGAAATTTAGCTGTTTCGAAATTCATCACTCTTGCTGAACTAATTCCTGAACAATCAAGATCAACAGAAGATGGGATGTATAGAGCCATAGACATCTATCTTAAGGTAAGGTTCTAACTTGTACTATAACTTTTATATCTTAATAGAAACTTATTTCTTCCTGTTGATATAACTTTTATACTTCTTAATCTAAGTCATGATAAGAAAATCAACTATTGATATTACAAGCATTTGGATGATAAAGCATAGATACTTTGAAATATTAGTTTTTGATATCTTTAACTATTAATAAGAACTAAAACTAGCAACATTTTTTTTTAATAAGAAGATATAATTCTTTCTCACAAAATTGATTCCTATAGAAATATAGTGACACCTCTAATTGTAATTTCATATTTAAGCCAGAAATTATATTTCAGTCCTTACTTAAGAAACACAAATGTCAAACGAATTGTACTAATAATATTTGATAATAGCATTCATTTTAATATGAAAAGCCATATCCATGATCAGTTTCAAAATACGCACTAAGATAAGATTACTTACTTTATCCTTAATCACTTTAGGAGAATGAAATCCAACTTTCATGTTGAAGTCAGATCAGCTGTCTGATGTCTCTCTTTAATGCCTCCTTTTCTGTTTCTCTAATTAAAAATTTATTTTCATAATGACTTTTTTATTTTATTTTTTATAATTGGAGGAACATGGAAGGGGTTGGAACTGGGAAATATGATTTCATTTTTTGTTAAAAAAGTCACTCACAATCACATTATAGTACTTTTCAAACCAACATTATATTTCTGTCTTCTACAAAGCACATAAACTCAGGCTTCACCACATTTGAACTAGCTTAGATTTTGATGTTACCATAGTTCGTCTGCCACATAGAAACATACAGTAGTTTTGTTATTGAACTGTAATATTCATCTTATATCATGAATCGCTGCTGATAAAGTAGAAATTCACAATTGTCAGGCTCATCCTATTCTGAGCGACATGGAGAAGAAGAAAGTGTGCAGCGTGATGGACTGCCAGAAGTTATCACGTGAGGCATGTGCACACGCTGCTCAAAACGACAGGCTTCCCGTGCAAACGGTGGTTCAAGTTCTCTCCTACGAACAGCAACGTCTTCGCGATTCCATGGACGACAACACTGTAGGTTGGGATTCTTCAAAGTTTCGCGACAAGGCTAATCCCGTGTCCAACGAGGTCTCCATCTTACGAAGAGAAAACGAAGACCTGAAGCTAGAGATAGTGAAACTGAAAATGAAACTAAAAGAGATTGAGAGAACTTCAATTAGATCAGCATCAAGTAGTCCTGTGATATATGCTTCTTCACCCTCCTCTGATAAGCCTCCTCTGCCTCGAAAATCATTCATGAACTCAGTGTCCAAAAAGCTAGGGCGTCTTTCTCCTTTCCCACGTGGCGGTGCTAACGCAACCCCTCTCAAAGGTCGCGTAAAGCCTGATAAGAATCGACGCCATTCCATATCCTAAGACCATTGTGTGCAGTATCCAGTTCTATCTTTGTTTTCAGAGGCTTAGTTTTACTTCATGTGTTAGATTATATTTTCATGATCCTTACTATGTAATTTGTAAAGGGTGGCAAATGGTAATAAGTAATAGACGGTTTCTGATTGCGATGCATATACTGGAGACGACATCAATAATGCTCAACCAAGCCATGTGCATAAAATATAAATCAGTACCAAATCTTACATGACAGCATCTGTTCTTTCAAACAACAAATGAAAGCTTAATTTGGCAAGGTAGTGATGTGAAATTTCATTTTATTCTGTCGTTTCTAAAAGTGCATAGCTTTTTTGCTGAAAATTCAAATATTTATAAGGTCAAATGTTATTATGTGAGGAAATTTCTCTGAGTTAATCAGCTAGTTAGTTTGTTATGATTAGTTATTGTTAGTACTGTTGCATTATGTCACTACAAAAAACTGTTTAGGGACAGAATTGAGATAACCAAGTGAATACTTCAACCAATTAATAATTCTGTGTCTGTGATCAAGGAGAAAGAGAGGAACGGAAAGAATCCCTTTTTTGCTTACAAATTCTACATCCCAGGAAGAAAATCAGAAAGAAAAATGAATCAAGGGTTATCAGTGTAAATATGAGGAAAGTACAACTTTATCAGATTTATGAATGTGTTGATGGACATTAGGCGGGTCAACTTGTAACAGTACAGCGACACAGACACTGCATCTTTCCAACGACCATAAGATCCCTGGAAGAATACAACATCTGGTAACAGCAGTTAGTGGGGTCTGTCTTTGAATTATTGAGTCCTTTGGGGGAAAAAATGCTTTTGGAAAGGTAATATGGTTCAAGTGACAGCCTAGCAGTGTCCGTGTTGATGTCTGAGCCTAATCATCTAACAAGAAAAGAGATCATGGTTTGGGTTTGATTCATGCACATTCTAAAGGCATTAAATGTAGTTATAAGTTATATACATTTTGGGATAGACCTAACCTAAACTTGTTAAAAGATGTTTAAATATTAGCTGGAGAATCTGCTGTCCAGCTGATGGCAGACAGGAACTAATCTCCAACTTCTTGTTGGCTATTAAGTGAATGATGGATGGAAAATGAATTACAATGGGAGGAATAGAAAATTGTCTACCAACTTATGTGATTAGGGAAGTAAAATAACAATATTATCAAATGAATCCCTAATGCATTGATTAATTCTTATAATTTGAATTTGGGTTTGTTTTCAATCTTAAAAAGCTAACCGGTGAGAGTTACCCCTTTGAATATATGCTCTAATAGATCCAATAACAACTTTTATGATAAAGTCCTAATAATATTTTATAATTTGGATTTAGATTTAGCTCAAAAATTATCTCAGGAATTATCCAAGTTTTTTTTAGATAGTGAAAATTACAGAATTTTAAAATAGCAAATGAAGATATTGCACAACCATTCACATAATTTGGATTTAGACTTGGCTCATAAATTATCTCAGGAATTATCTTTAAGCTCTTTTTGAGACAGTGAAAATTACATAATTTTAAAATGAGAAATGAAGATATTGCACAACCATTCACATAGAAACAATAAAATCCATCCATAAAATTTAGGACAAAATTTAGATATAATATCATAGGTAGTATGGTACTGTTATCTTATTAAAAATGCAACCTTGAAAAAATATCTCAATGATTTAAGAGAGAAAGATATTTATAAACTACCTTAGTTTTGATTATCAAATGATGTAAACTTATAAACAAATCACAAGAATACTATAGTTCATTTTTGTCCTTCTTTAATATTCATAATATTCGTATTTCATTCACAGAATAATTTTCGTGCTTAATATTCATTTTCCTCTTTTGGTGTATCCAATAAATTTAGTGTATCCTATTTAGAAACCAATAACTAATCTCTCGAGTCTTGAAATTCATTTAAGATACAAATGCTTATCCATACATTTGAATTTGGAAAGGGAATCTTTCACTGCATACTTAATTGTTACCCCTAATTATATATATTTTTTTATGAGTTAATCACTCGTACACTCTTAGTGTAAAGTTTTTTTATACTGGCAACCAATTATATCTCTTAATTGTGCTATGTCACTGTTAAAAATAAATGTGTTTACAGTGATATGATACAATTAAGAGATATAATTGGTTGTCAATATAAAAAATCTTTATACTGGCAGTATATAGGTGATTAACTTTTTTTTATATATATATTATCTTGGTCTTATCACCTGTAAAAGTAAGATTTCCATCACTAATCTCCCACCCAAAAATTAAATCGCTTTTATGCCGGCTGCAAAGAACCACCCATTCACACTCATTGGAGGTTTGAACGCCTACTCCTTCAAGAACACGATATATTGGGTTCAGTTGCTTTCGTGAGATCTGTAGGGAGAAACGATTCACTTTGTTAGGAATATAGACAAGCTTTTTGTCATATTATGGACAATAAAATTTCTTTGTTGAAAGAATGACTTGGATGGTGGGCTTCTAATTAAAATGAAACACTTTCACAGAAAGTGTTAAACTGCTGATTTTACTAAGCTCTACATATAGTTGTACTCCGCAATGTATGAAAGGATGATTTTATGTCTTTTAGTGTCAAGGAATGTGAGTTACTGCAAAGAAATATCAGTGGCATGTGACTTGTGAACAGTAATGGGTTTGGTTGCCAGGGAAAAAAGTGATCTCATGATAGACATATCAAATCCCACCACATTCAATAATTTGGCTGAACATTCAACACAAACATCATCCACAAAGTTAGTCTTAACTCATAAAACACAAACTTAAATATATCACATTAACCTTAGATTTTTTTTCTTTTTTCTTTTCAAGTCATGTTCAGATTCAACACTTGAAAAAGCCAAGGTGACTGTTTTAATCTCTCTTGTCTTAATTGTTCTTCAATATCAAAATTGTTTCTAATTCCACTTTGGCACCCCGGGGTTGAACCGGGCACCTGGACAAGGCGTATTATGCTTCCACTTGAGTCTTCTCTTGTTTTGCGACTGCCATGACATCTTGTCTTGTTTATGTGGCTGGATCCACTAGTAGAAGAAGACAAGCTGTGTCCTGAATCTGATGTTAGTGATGTCTCGACTTTCTTCCTACGGTTGTAACTTGAGGGGCCTAATGTCAGCTCAATCTCACTCTCATCTATGACCTCTACCACCCCATTTTCTGATTCTGCAATGTGCTCTTCTGCAGGCTGTTCAAGGTCAAATTTCATTTGAGGCTTTTCTTGTGCACCTTTATGAGTTAAACTAATCGCATTCTTGAAAAACCATTCTTCTTCTCTTACTTCAACGCCTCTTCTAGCTTCCATATTTTGCATTAGTAACTTCTGAATCCGATACAAACGATGAAGTTCATATACCTGTAAAAGAAACTCTAAGGACTTTAAGGCTCTAAATCCTGAAATTGAGGAAGAATATCCATAAGGAATAGAAAGAGAAGTACCTGCTCTTTGAAAGTTTCTTCGTGTTTTAACATGGCCATCCTCATGTATTCTTTGTCACAGGACCTAACAATCTTCTCCATCAGTGATCTACTTGGCTTCTGAGAAGGTGAACTTTGAACTAGTGATACACAGTTAACTCTTCTTTGCAGGAAACTTGTACTCTCAGACTTGCATCTTCATGATATGACTCTACCCTTCATGTAAGTTATATATCACTGATAAGCTTAAGTGAGGAAAATCTTGACAATGAAAAGGTTTTATATAAAGAATTGGATGGTTCAATGAAAGCATGGTTACAATGACCTTGAGACACTAATACAAAATGATAGCATCAACTTCCTTTTAGTATAATTTGTCTGTTCCCTTGCTTGCTCTCCTTTCAAAACTTTGGACCACATTCGACTGAACCCCAGCAAAAAAATATCTCCCGACACCTTTATCAGTTGAATTTTCCCACCATAATTATAACATCTCATATACACACACGCATGATGTCATTATTCATGTTATCCTTTCAATTATTGCAATATTTTAAACACATGAGCAGGGAAACATTTTTCTCTTCTTTTCATATACCCGGTTTAAAAAGAATGCTTGGAGAAGCAATATCATTATAGTCAGGGCCATTAGGAAGCCCATTAACTTCATTTTTTTAACCCTTGCACTTTCCTTTCTCATCATGGAATCTGCTGCCATGATTTTTTTTTTCATAATGATTTTTTTTTTGTTAAACTATCTGCAGACAACCATCTCTGTTACTCTAGAGATTTAAGGGATGAATGATTTAGGCAGCACTTTTGTGTAATCTTTTAGAATGTACTATGGTGCTCAACATCGGCCCGGCATGATGCTAAAGCATATTCCTCATGCATGAGATAGCAAAGTCTCACCTTTCAGAACAAGTTCTTCCTGATTCTATATTTGTTTGTTTTATTCCCACTCTACAATCTAATATCGCAACCAGACACTAAACCATCACACCAATGACATGATGTAAATTCCAAACATGTATCAACATATCATCTTCAATGCTTAATAGAGAAACTTTGTATCATGCTCATTAAAGTTATACGAACTCAGCCCCACCCTCCAAAGACAAAATCCATTTAACTATAACATATAGAATATGAAACAAAAATATGCATAATATCAGGAACATAAATTGGATTTAGTTATTTAGAACCTTCCTAGAACCAAACATAAGTTAACAGATAGGAAACTCAAACTCAAACCACTGAATTGTTCCAACGGAAAAGATTATGATAAATGGAATATTATAGCTTCTAACCTGCCAGAATTCAATTAGCGGAGGACTCCACAATTTTGTGGTGAACAAGAAGACAAGAGAAGAAAAGGAGATCTCAGGAGGAAAGGCAAGAAAGTCCTGCTTTCAAGTTTCAACCCAACTTAGGCGACAACCTTGTTTAATATGAATATATGATGAAGACTCTGCTAATATGCTCTCACATTCCCCATCAGGCTGGTCAGTATATACTGTTGGGGATTAAATAGAACACTATGCAATATAACAGAACTGTTGTGGAATTTAAGATTCTCTCTTAAGGACACGGAAACCAAGGTGCTATTGCATGAGGTTAGAGGCATGCCAAACAAATCCCAGTGGCTTGACCAATGTGATTCAAGTTTTGTGGACGAGATGCCTGAGACAGGTCCAGCAATGCAGATATATTAAATTAACGGTAAAGAAAGGAAAATAAATAAATAAATAAATAAACAAATAGAGGTATTATTAGCATTATTTAAAAAAATATATATAATTGTTGAGGATCACAAGGCCTTCGTTTGCTCAAGACAAATCATCAACAGAACAGCATACATAGCCTGCTGAGGTGAATCACATGCACCTAAAATTTCTACATCATAAAATAGTTGTCTCAGTTTTAGTAATAACAATAAAAAAAAAGTGCAGATTATATTATATTATATTATATTATATTATATTATGTGATTGTATAATGGAAGCGTGAGCGTGCCTATGTGAAGGAGCTTAAGGTGGCATCTTCTCTGCCGCCGACAGTTCGATCCTGACCGTACGATGAGTGGGTATCTCTCGTAGTTGTCCAGGTCGAACTGGCCTCAGGATCTCAAATCCAACCATAGGTTTTCAGTCTTCACACATTAAAAAAAGGGGACACAAAATCATGGGTTTATCCCTTCCTTAATTCTTTTGTTCGATTCTATGGCATTGATGAGTGAATCCTCAATTATGGATGTTTCGTACCTGTACTATGCAAAAATTAGTGCAATATGCTATTTTTGATGGGAAGACCCGTGGCAATGATTATGGATGTTAACTGGCCATGTGGGTGCTAATGCTATCTTAATGTAAATATAATATATTATGCATGGTTGTGCTCCCTCTACATTATAATTTACAAACGGATGTGCATACGTTACGGGTATACATGTACGCTAATCCATAGGAAGGATAATAATACGTATTGGATTGGATAGGAATTAGATCCATGTGTACTCTACTCTCGGCCTTATCACATGGTTGTGAGGCTAGCTAAGCTTTTCTCTCTCTCTCTCTCTCTTAGAAATGTATATTATTAATTTAGTTAATTAATTAATTAAATATATAATAGAAAAGAGAACATGGAGAGAAATGGACGTGGAGTGGAAGCACGCGTTGCCGGGGCTAGAAGGTGCATTCTTATGGGGTGGTGGGTCCCTTGAGTTTGCAGAAAAGGCTGACCTACATACGGGCTTGCGTTATTTCAATTGGATATTCAACGACAGCAACGAACCCAGCGAAAAATACTATAAAATGGGAAACCGAGATCATGGATAGATAAACTACATTTAGAGCAAAAACATAAACTAGGGGAGAAAATTCTTATGTGCTCATAGATCCAGAGATTCCCTATGATTTGACTCGATAAGAATATAAAATATTATCAAGTGTTTTCATTTAAATCAACTGCACATTTCACCACTGTAAAAGAATAAAATCCTCATTCAATAATTATCATTTCAATTACTATAACACTTATAAAGAGAATGGTTAAGTGACAGACACAAATATTTCAACAAGCTGTTGCTTTCAGAGATTTGAGTTCATAATTTTAGTGAAAATATTTTGTAAGCTACCGGTAAATAAACAACTTTTTGTCATTATCTTTTTAGTTTTTTTTTTGTGAATTTTTATTTAGATTATGCTGATATTAATTGATAATGTAAAAATATAATAATTTTTTTTTTTACTTCTTAGATATTTAAAGCATTTAGGTATATCCTCATTTTCATCATCCAAAACTCACAGTTTTCTCTATCTAAGATGGGGAGGAAAATTTAAGAAAAGTTGGTTTTGACTTTCATCCCTCAAGTCGTAAGTATAAAAATAATGATATATAAGTATTAATTATTTCATTATTATTATTAACATATTAATTATTATATTACTATTTACATATTAATTATTTTGTTATTATTAATATTAAAATTTTTTATTAATTATATTTACCAACAAAATGATTCTTTATACACTATATAAGAAGTGATAGAGTGAGTCTTAGGACAATTTATATTTTTCCTATACTTTCCTTCATATTCATTATTCTTCTAGGTAATGTCTGTGAGACTCTTACGTGTTTTGGTCTCAAGTGCACGGGTTCAAGTACGATGCTATGTAAATCTTGGGAAGCAAACTGAATTTTGGGTTGTACAAAAGATCTATTGAAATTTGCTTTCAAGTCAGTGGCTAGTGTTATAATATAATATTATTTTTCTTTCATTTTCTACTAATATTTTCTAACAAACTAAAAGAAAATTATTTATTTCTTTTTATTATATTGTTCTAATGAATTTGTTGATTATGAAATTGATTTGATTAATGTACTGGAACTCAAATTCTTTGATGAAACCAACAACAAACACAAAGATTGTTGATATTCTTGAGGCTAAATTAATACTTTGAAGATGGATCAACAATTTGTTTGAGAAAACAATGAGGTAGTAGGAACTACAATCAAATTAACTGAAAATTGCTAAAATTATTGGTATTTCATATTTTCATTAATTATATGCCAAATAGATTTTTTGAGCTTTATGTAAAATTATTTACATGATGTTTATGAAAAAAGATGAGGAGAAAATGTGGTAAAAAAAACTAATATGCAATTAAAAGACTATTTAGGAAAAAATTTGATTTGTTGTTTTGTAATGTTGGTATTTTAATTAGTTGCATATGTTAATAATCTTGTTGTGATGATTGTTTGTTATACAATGTATGATCAAATTTACTTGGTATTTATTATATATCAAATTTTGTGCATGATCAAGTGGAAAATCAACAATTATTCATTTTAATTAATTTGATGAGAAAAAAATTGTAGATTTAATCATAATAAAAATATTGAAAATATATACACTATCAAATACTCAAACGTATGCAACTAATGCGTATAAAAAATGTATAAGGTGAATGTAAAATTGTTGCTACTTTAAAGGTTGTTTTGTTATTAAGTATAAAATAAAATAAAAGGTGCTTATGAAATCAAGTGATTTGTCAAAAAAATAAAGGAATGATGGATCAATAATAATAAAAATAAAAATAAAAAAAATTTATGGTTGGATTTTCTATCAAAGACTTTACTTAGAAAATAAAAATATATTAGCAATACATAATATGGTTATACACCAAATGGATATAAAATTGTTTTCCTAATTGGAGTTTTTTTTAACAAAAAAAAAATTACATGAAGAAACAAAAGATTATATTATATCAAGACAATAACACAAGGTATGTAAGCTTATATTGGATGGTTTAAAACAAAAGCATAAGCAATGATATAATAAGTTCAAAAACACTCTTGATTCTCATGTTTATGTAAAAATGATTGATTCTAATTGTGTATCATATAATGATATGTTGTTATTTGATGTCTTATTGAAAGTGGTGATCAAAATTAAAGATTTTTTAAGTTCTATATTTGAGATGAAAGACTTGAGAGAAACTTGTATATATGATTTTAGGTATTCAAATACAAAAAAAAAATGAAAATGGTTTATTTCTAAGTTAAGCTTATTATATTTGAAAACTTATTAAAAAAATTCAATAGTTTCAATGTTGTACATGATAAAAAACCATATGGTCATAACATTCATCTTAAAAATATGATGGAATTAGTGTTGCTTAATTTGAATATGCAAAAATAATTGGTAGTATTGTATCTTATGAATTGTGTAACAACTCAAACACATCAAAATGAGAGGGATCTAGAGATTTGTACAAGTGTAAGACTATGCGATTGAGGATGACTTAAAGGAGTTAATTTATACTACCTATATCAGCAAGATGTATCTATTTTTTGGTAGCTCATCACATAAGAACTCTATAGTACGTTAAATGTGCTTGGCTTGGAGCAATT
The DNA here is from genome assembly GCF_000230855.2 of Cajanus cajan. Taxonomy (NCBI): domain Eukaryota; kingdom Viridiplantae; phylum Streptophyta; class Magnoliopsida; order Fabales; family Fabaceae; genus Cajanus; species Cajanus cajan. The sequence goes on from NC_138521.1 coordinate 50,391,227, forward strand.
TAGAAATGAGTGATCTTCTAGGAAATTTTCTAGAAAGTGTGCGAGTGAGGACAAAACATGTTAAAAAAATTTGTGTTGATTTATGAGATTAGTCTCGGAAAGGAGCTACCCATGGAGGTTTTGACTAGTGAAAGGTTCTAACCAATGAGGAGTTGTGGGAAATGTCATCATGTGAAGTGTCGTGATAGAGATTCGTTGAGATGTTAGATCTAAGGGGTGATACAAATGATATCAGAGCAAGTCCTCTCTCTTAGTACGGTATGGTTCGGGGACGAACCATATAGAAGTTGGTGGGCTTGTAATAGTCCAGATACACTAAAATGAGAGGGATCTAAAGATCTGTACAAGTGTGAGACTGTGTAGTTAATGACAATTTAAAAGAATTAATTTGTATTACTTATACCAACAATATATATACATCTACTTTTCAGTAAATTATATCAAATAAGAACTCTATAGTTAAGTATGTTTGACTTGAAGCAATTTAAGAGTGAGTGACCTTTTGGAAAGTTTTCTAGAAAACTTGCGAGTAAGGATAAACATATTAAAATTTTTATGTTGATTTGTGGTGATTCTAGAAGCGAACAAACTTCTCAAAAAGGGTTACCCACGAAGGGTTCTGACCGATCAAGGGTTTTGACCAATGTGAAATTGTGTGCAATGTCACCATGTGAAGTATTATGGAGTGGAACTATTGAGACATCAAATCTAAAAAGTGTTACAAATTGCATTAACCTGACATTGCATATGCTATAAAGTAGATTGGGTGGATACACACGCTTAATTCCAATAATGATATCTGGAATGCACTTTTTTGCATTTTAAAGTATTTAAAGGTATTATGAAATAGAGTTTACATTTTATTAACTTTCCAACTTTCTTAGAAGGGTCTTGTAATGCAAATTGGATTTAAGACAATGATGAGGGAAGTTATACTAGTGAATATGTATTCACTTTAGGAGTTGATGTTATTTTTTGTAAATCAACAAAACAAACATGTATAACAAAGTCTATAATGAAATTATAATTCATAGCATTTGAACTTGTAGGTCAAGAAGCATAATAATTGAGATAGCTAAAACCTAATATACTATTGTGGGGGAGACCTACGTTTCTTGTATTTCTTCATTGTGATTCATAAGCTGTAATTGGTGTGGCTCATATTTCCTTCAATGGTAAAAGAAAGGCATATAATGAAGCATGGTGTTGTAATTTTTTTAATCAAAATTGAGCTATCTCACTTGAATATGTAAATAGTGAGAAATTTTTGGAGATCCTTTCATAAAAAGGATTAGCTAGGAAAATTATCCTAAATATGCCAAAGGGATGAGCTTAAAGCCATGAGTGGAGGGAAATATGGTGGATACCCAATGAGTGGTCAAACAAAGCCATATTAATATTCCTATGCGCTACATTTTTCATCCCTATGGCATGTGGTAGTGCTTGATGTGAAGTTGAACCATAAGCTCTTAATAGATACATAGCCCTTCATATGGGTGATGCTAAAGAGACGCACTTGAAGTATCTAGCTATGTGAGTATGAAAACATAGGCTACCTTTCATGAAAGTGTTTGGTTATCTTTCTAGAGCACTCATAAGCAGCCCAAGGTGAACATACATATAAATGCCTAAAATATTGTGTAAATTTTTTAATTGCGGAGCTATCATGATTATAAGGATAGAAGTGTGTGTTCTGGGAGTCTCATATTAAATCTATTAAGTTGAAGAATAATTCACTTTTTTGGATATAAGGTATTGTCTCACTATATTACGTGTTATTGCAATTCAGTAGACATTAACATTTAAACACAAGAACTTTTCCTTGCCTAAAACTTGTTTTCTCTGTCTTTCACTTATGTGTCATTAGTGGGAATATTGGAAATAATGACATATAAATGCTAATTATTTCATTGTTGTCATCAACATATTAATTATTTTGTTACTATTGACATATTAATTATTTGTTACCGTTGGTACTAAAAGTTTTTATTGATTATTTTCCAACAGACTAATTTTTTATAGACTATATAAGAAGTGATAGAATGAGTCTTAGGACATAGAGACAATTTCTATTTCTTATACTTTCCTTTATATTCATTATTCTTTTGGAAAATGTTTGTGAGACTCTAACATGTTTTAGTCACGAGTGTCCGGGTTTAAGCACAATACTGTATAAACCTTGAGAAACAAACAGAATTTTGGATTGTATCAAAGGTCCACCAAAATTTATTTTTAGGACAATGACTAGTGTCATGACACACTATTATTTTTCTTTCATTTTCTACTAATATTTTCAAACAATAAGAATCTTGACTCTTGATACTAATGATGAATTATTTTGTAAATATATATTTTTATCTGAGGAATATGATTTAATTTTTTATGAGCTCTATATATAGAAAAAAATTGTTATACAATAATCAAATATTGATAGTATCTTATTCTAAAAATAAGGAAATAAATTCTAAAATAATCAAAATAAATTAAATTTAAAGATTTAAAATATAAATAATTTTTTATCAAAATTATTTTATTCTCATAAACATATATAATATATTTCCGATACAACTCGGTATGAACTGGTGTGACCGATCATATTTTTCAACCAACCAGTGAATCGATGGAATATACTTAGACTGGTTTATGCAATTTAAGAAAATAAAAACTTGAAACGTTCATGCTCAATTTATATTTATGCTACCATCAAGAGGAAATTTTGAATACTTTTTATACCGTATGGTAGCCCTACCAGGCCGAACACCCGAACCCCCGTCTCACCCGATTGCCCGAAACCCAGCGTTACCCGACATTGCCGAGTACGCCGACTTCACCGACTCTACTTAATAGTGATGAAACACGTCGGCGGGGTCGGCCATACCCAACGCGTATTATTCATTGATTACGTCCTAAGCATCGGATTAGTTCCCTAATTTCCCGGGGCCCAACCCTTAATCACGGCCCAATGCGAACATCTATAAATAGAGCCATAACGAGGTACGTAATAAGTTTTTCACCCACCGCATTTATTACGCCGAGTACTTACTTGAGCGTTGGAGTGTCTTTGCAGGCACCCCCCCTCTCACTTCGGACTACCCGGATAGGACGAAAAGACCAAGACCCAAGAGCCGACCCGTTGCAACGAGGATAATTGAAGTGTGTATCCTAACACAGGAACACTTTTCAAAGTACGTGAAAATTTTGCTTGAGAAGGTGAACTCGTGTCCTTGTGATTGTTTTAAATATATGAAACTACTATGCCAACACATTGTTTTACAACTTTTATGACAAATCTATTTTTTATATTATATCTTTAACGTAAAATTTTATATTAAATAATGTATCAAATCATATAATTTAACTCATTAATATTTTTTTTGGTAGAAAATTTAACTCATTAATCTAATATAGTAACCAAGTTAATTAGCAGTTCAGTATTTAAAACATTGATTTAAAATGTGTGAAGTTTATTAATAACATGCGACTTAAGATCAAATAGACCACTAATTACAAGAAGATTAACCAAATTTCTATACTTTTTATACATTACCGTATCTTTGATGAGAACAACGAGCAAAGGCAACGCATTATAAGAATGTGGGCCTAGTGCGTGAGAAGAAGTTTGGTGCTTAGATAACAAAGTTATTATATAAAAAAAATTATTTAGAAAAATAATAATTTAATGATATTAGAAAAATATGTCACAATCCTTACGTAGTTATTAATTATCCTCTAATTCGGTAGAGATTAATAATGAAGTATTGGCTGTATTGTACATAGTCATTTCACTCATTTGCCACTATATAACATTTTCTTTATCGTTTTATATTGTACATACAGGCTTGTGTTGGGTCTCGAATTGGGTTGGTAATTTGTTTGGGCCTCTGTTTTTCCGGGCTTATTGGCCTTACTCTATTCGTATGCATTCATTTCGGGTAGCTTAAGAGCGTTCTTCTTTTTAAAATTTATTTTTTTTCACCGGTCGTTTATAGTGGGTGGAATTAGAGGTTAAAAATTCAGTCAATTTGAGTTGATATTTTAAAAACATCAACTCAACCTGAATTTTTAGTGAGTTAGAAAATTTTAATTCGACTCCATTCATTATGAGTTGGTAAGTTAAGTAGGTTGAGTCATTAGATTTTTTTAAAATTAAAAATTAAAAATTAAAAATTAAAAATTAATTACATTTTCTTATTTTTAATAATAAAGTAAAGAATTATAAATTTTTTTATTTAGAAATCAAGTCTATCATTAATTCAAATGTTAATATGAAAGAAAATATAAATTAAAATATTAAATAATAACTATATAAAATATACACATATCTTTTTTAATTTTTTTAATTGTAGTGGATGAGACACGTCAACCAGGTCAACTTAGGTTTAAACTCATGTAAACTTATGAGCTAATTTCATAGGCAACTTAGTTATACTATCTAATGTTGTGATAGATTCACACCAAAATTGTTTTATCTTGACAATAATACTAAATTTTCTAATTTAAGAGACGAAATTTGAGAAACCATGCTTTATTGTGAATTTTATCTAAATTGGTTGTTAATTTAGTTGGATTGAAAAGATCAGATTGTTGGTTTGACAAGGTTAACTCACTTAGACTGTTTATCTATGTTATAAGTGATCTCCTAATTAAAATATGCGATGACGCATAAAATTGTTGTGCATATGTCGTTGATACATATGTTTAGTTGTGGTGTTGTAGTTGATAAACTATGTTGTGAACATGATGTGGTAATTATGCGGTGTTCATACATTATGTTGTTTAGTTGTAGGTTAATGTTATGTTGAAGCATGTTGAGTTGATTATGTTGATAATATATAGTAGAACTTACTTCTATACTATTTATGTTGATTTCTTTTAAATACTAGTTTATCCTTGCATACTTCCTTATGAATGGATTATGTTGATCATGCATGATATGAAAGTAGAGCAAGGATATGCATGTGAAGGAACTTTCTTGTGAGGTCATATATGAGAGGATGACGGAGTTGACCTTCATTGAGCTACTCCTATGTAATAGGTGTAATATATTGTTTGATCGACAATTAGAATTTCTATCTATGCTATGGACAAGATTATTGTAGATATATATACTTGTTATACAATTCAGTAGTTGATAAACTTTTATTGTATATATATTATAACATGTATATCCAAGTTTTGTAAATATGTGAATCCTAAGCAGTTATGCTTTTATTTTTTTGTTGCTTGTAGTTGAGTTATTAAGTGGAAGGATCATGGTGAAATATTACAAGTTATGTAATCATAAGAATAAAACTTAATAAATTTGATCAAAAAAATCCTTTATAATTATTTAATTAAAAGTGATCAATAGTTAAACACCGAGAATAATTTATTTAATAAAAAATCTCATGTTTTATTATGTTACGAGCAAAAAAAAAATGTTTAGACTTGTGGTAATCATACTATTATGATTATAATTATCTTTGTACTCGCGGAGGACTGTAGTTGAAATACCCATGTTGACCTAATGAGTTAGAAAATATAAGCGATAGAAAGAATAATATATCATATTTGTATACCTATAAAAATATTCTAATTTTATTATTCACATTTCAAAATACTGTAACTCTAACTTAGTGAAATTAATTATATTCGCGTATTGTTTATCAGAATTTCATGAAAAGATATAAGTAACATCAACATAATATGATTATACACCATAACAATCAAAGTAGATAAGAGAAGTATCATTGAAAAGTTTTATGTCATTAAATAAAAAAAATATATCAAAATGATTTACACATAATTCCTATCTACATATTTTATTGGATTAATTAGATGTAACTCACTTGATCAACTAACTAATTATATATTATATTACTTTGTTTAGAATCTATATTTTCCACTTAACAAAAAATTATTTTAATTATACGTATCTCACAACTAATTTGTGTTGTTTAGTAAGTTTAGAGTCGAGTATTTTACATTCTAAATATTTATTATATATAACTAAAATTTATCATAAATTATATATAAATAAATATTATATTTGAATATATAAATTATTATTTTATTCTGTGTAATATACATACTAATTTTTATTGTATATAATTTAAATTTATAATAAATTATATATACAAATAAATATTATGTTTGAATATATAAATTATATTTAAAATTTATATAAAAAGATATTTTTAAACATTAAATTATAATTTAAGTTATGACAAATAATTTATATTTTAGTACAAAAGTATTTTTTTATTAATAATTTATTTTTAAAATATAAAAGTTATTTGATAAATAATTATGATAAACAAAAATAGAATTAGATAAGAAGTTAAAAAAAATTCTAAAATTCTTCTCATTAAAGAAATTTTTAAAAAAATATCATTTGTGTTTAATATATAAGAGTTGATTATATTTAAAATTTTGTAAATAATTTTTTTAAAATATATAAATTATATTTTTGATTTATGATAATAATTATTTATTTTCAGTTATTGATAATATACTTTCAAATACTAAAATTAAATTTATAAATATATACAATAAATAAAATTTGAAAAGTATAAGACATTAAAAAAAATTCGTAAAAATCTTATTGACAAAGAAAAATACCTAAAAATACTTTTGTATAGAATAATTGTTTGTATACGTGAGTTATTTTATAAATAAATATGATATAAAAATTGAAATAGATATGAATTTGTCTAATATACTTATATTTTCATAAAAGTATATTAATATATATTAATTCATATTCATGAAATTATTGATTTAATTATAAATATATTAATACTATTAATATTTATTTATCAATAATATTATTAATATATTTAAAATTCCAATCCTTATGTTATGTTAACACATCGATCTGCATCATCTTTACACCATATTCTTTATCATTTCACTTATTAGTATCACATCTATAAACATCTATAAAAATTGTTAGATTTTTAATAATATAAACTAAAATTGTATAATTGTATACTTGATAAAATAAAATTACACAACTAGGTACCAAAATTTCACGACTACTTGATGAATAAAAATACATTTAAGTCCAACATTTATTAGAAGAAAGATTTAAATAAAAAGAATTCTTAATGTTAAAATATCAATCAATTTCCAATATGTTAATAATGATAAATGAAATAAATATGGATCCAAATGGACCGCCTAGTTGGGTCCTCCAAAATAACATCACGAGTGTTGACCATTATAAAATGAAGTCAATAGATTTACTCAGTTAGGACTTAGGACGATTCAAAACCCCGAGTGTTAGTTGAGTCTGAAAAATGGATGAGATCTACCATATTTCAAGTGAAGAAAGCTCAGCCAACAAACAAGATGTTCCAGAATCCAATAAAGAAAAATGAAGTCAATAGATTTAATGTTTGATTGAAAGTGTTTTTGAGAATTTCTTTTTTAAAAGAGTTTCAAAACTTGTATGAAAAAAGTACTTACTGAGTTTAGACATCTTTACTTTTAACGTGGATTTGTACTGATCAAGTGGGGTGAAGGCTTCTGATTGGTTTTCCATAGATGCCGTGCATCTTCTATATGTATTTGTTTCTCCTTTATTGATTCGTTTGCATTGTCCCGCTTAGCCCCAAAACGATATTGTCGTCTTTGTTGCATTATGATGGAGTGTTGTATGATGATATAGACACAGAGAATCCAAGTTGGCTAATGATAGCATCATCGTTGCCCCCACCATGTTGAACTTGAGTTAAGGGACACACATTTGATTGATGTTACCAATACCTAAGAAGTAAGAACATAGATGAAGAGGTCAAGCAAGTCTTCCTCCTATGTCGTATATGGATAATTGAGCATATGAATTAATGGATCTTAAACTTATTTTACGTACGTCCCCAGCAAAATATGATTCCCTGGACCCCCACCCTTAGAAATGATGAATGTATATTCTTATGCTTTTTTTGCGTATAAGAGATTTCCTTTCGTGTGTAGGGTTTATGTTTGTAAAATTGTGATTAACAATGATGATTACTTGATTTTAGGGATTGTTAGTGATGTGATAGCCATATTAGGAATTGTGCATGAGAATAAATTATGTACTTGATCGATGTAAGGAAAAATTCGAAAGATAGTGAAACAAAGTTGCTCCAATTATTATTATCATTAGGAAAAATGGATCATGCATGGTGTAATTTTACCGTGAAATTCAATCACAATTCATTATTTACAATAAATTATTAATTTTTATTATAGATAAAAAATCATATCAATAATAATATTTGATTAATAATGTAAAATTATTTCATATTATAAATATATCACTATTAAATTATTATTATTATTATTATTATTATTATTATTATAATAGACAGATATGATGATTTGAATATAATAATTAATATTTAATATCAAGTAATTAATATTGTTTTTTTTCAATGATAAATTTTTTTAATGTATTTATAATGAGAGTTACTCATTTTTCATGATTTATTTGTTTACCATCATGGTCGTCTCTTTTGTTTTTTGTGTAGTATGTTTTACATGTTGGACATTTTAAAAGTTACATTAGTTATATTTTTTTATTTTTAAAATTTTATAATAACAACATCAAAATTTAAATATAAGATCGTGCATATTTTACTCTGACTTCCTATTATTAGATCATCTCTAATAATTTACGTTAGTTATCATTTGAAGACTATTAGTTGCATTTTAAAATTATGTTTTTAGCATAGTTATTATTTTGGCAAAAATATATTTTTTCTCTTATATTATTTATTATATTCAATTTAGTCTCACATCTTTAAAATGTATCCCAATGTTTGATTTTTTGTCTCTTCCGTTTAAATACTTAGAGCAACTTTAATGAGAGTTGCTTGTTCAATGAAGCAACTCAAATCCTGGTTTCTTGTCATTGGAGGACTCTGACGTGGCAATATGAGTTGTTTGAAGAAGAGAGAAAGTTGCTTCCTCAAGCAACCGTTCCTTACCAGATTTCAAGCAGATTTTATGGAACATATTTGAGAACGTTTCAGAAATAATAATGATAAAAATTAATTTCGTATAATGTTTATGTATTTACTATTGCTTTATTTTATTTTTATTATCTACTTATTGTGTATTTTTTCTCGTAATATATTTTCTTTCATTGTAGTGTAGTTTTATTTTTAATAAAAATTTAAATTTGGTTCATAAATGATTCGAAAAAAAATTCTAAAAGTTGAATTTCTTAAAGTTTCTTACTATTGGAGTAAATTTGTGTTTGAGTTGCTTAATGCTGACATGGCATATTGGGAACCACTTATTTCATTTTTTAATGAATGAAGCAACTCAAGTGAGTTGCTTCCATTGGAGATGCCCTTAATGGATATGACATGTGGTATGACACGTGTCAAATCTGTTAAGTATTTAAAAGGAAGAAACGAAAAATCAAACATTGAGATATATTTTAAAGATATGGGACTAAATTGACTCAATTAATTAAAGTGGGACTAAATTAATACTAATAAATAATATAAGGGATGAAAAATATATTTTTGCCTATTATTTTCAATGTTATCTTTTTACACCTTACTTTTTCTATAAAAAAATTAAAAATAAAATGATAATATGGTATTATAAAGAAATATGAAATCATTTATAAAAAAAATAATAATATGAAATATTATTAAAAAAACGTAGTTGAAAAATTATGTAGGTTTCTGTATTGTAGATGTCCTTATAATCTGCATGAGTATGTCTCAATTATTGATTTTAGGCTTAAATATGTTTTTAGTCCCTCAAATTTAAGGTAAATATGTTTTTGGTCCCTCAAATTTAAAATTGTTGTTTTTAGTCCCTGTAATTTCAAAAAATCTTATTTTAGTCCATATATTCAAATTTTGTTAAGAAATTTATCAAACATTATTGCATAAAATCTACCTATTGGTGTCTCTATTAGTGAAAATATCACATTTAATCCGGTTGATATTGTATAACTGTCTTAATTAGTCACTTTCAAATATGTTATTGGTGACCTAAGGGACTAAAATAAGATTTTTGAAAATTACCGGGACTAAAAACAACAGTTTTAAATTTGAGAGACCAAAAATAAATTTATCTTAAATTTGAAGGACTAAAAACATATTTAAGCCTTGGTTTTATAACAGATTTTAGTGATCACAGTAAGACCACGTGAAAAACACGTGCGAGGGTGGGGGAAGACCGAACTTCTTGTCCTTAGAGTTCTATATCCTTCAAATTTTTGATAATATTTGTTGACATCATTGACTAAATTGGTAAAAATATTATTTGAAGGTTTTCTTTTGGAGGGAATATTATTTGAAGGTTAACATGCACATAAGTGTCAACAGTTTTTAATTTTTATTATTTTATAATAGCATTTCAAAATTTTGATTTTCAAAATCATATATTTATAATTTTCAAAATGTAAGTACTTTTTATTGTATTTTATTTAAAACACTTCAAAATTCCGGTTAACCACATGGAATTAGAAAAACGTAATTGGCAATACAATTATTTTCCTAGAAATAGACCCATATACTAAATATTATGTTTTAAGTTTACTTTTGTTTGCATAAAATTTATGTAATTGAAATTATACTACTTTTTACCAAAAATTTTAAGTGTTTTAGTAGTGGAAATGATGTTCTAATTGTTATCCATGACGATGAAGGTATTTGTCACTTCGACACTTAAGTTAAAGGGGAGTCACTAATATGCACAACACTTTTTATGATGGATAAAATGACTTTTTATGTTGGTTTTTGACTTGTTATAGACCCTAATGATATAAAAAAATATTGATTTTTTATGTCAGTCATGAAAATAATTAGAGGTGGCAAAACGGGTCAACCTAGCATGTTTAAGCTTGACTCGTTAATGGCCCATCAAAAATGGGTCAGCCTGGCCTGACCCGTCAATCAAAAATGGGCTGAAAATCTTGGCTGACCTTACTTAACAGTGGGCTAGCAGGTCAGCAAATCAGCCTACATAAAAAAAAACTTGGAAAAAAGAGGTCTTATAAAATCTAAATCAATTTAAGCTTCTAAAATTGAAAATGCATATTGTATGTCTGCTTAACAAATTCATATTACAAACTTACAAGCAAATCAAATACAAATTAGAAATTACGAATAGTCCTTCACAAATCAAGCACAAACAAAATTACTAACATAGAAAAAGTTGACGGGCCCTTGCCGTTTAGCCCACGGGCTAGTGGGTTGGCGAGCCACAATGCTTAGTCTGGCCCACTATTTTTTGGTGGGTCAATGGGTCGACCCGTAGGCTGTGACCCATTTTTCCACCCCTAAATATAATTGACATGGAAGGTCTTAACTTTCTAAGTCGGTTATAAAAATAACTGTTATAAAAGTCTTATTTTTTAAGTTAACGAATGTTTTTTCACTGCACTCTTTCCCTTTTGTTGTGTCTCTTTGTATTACACTGTCGCACCGCTATTTCCTTCTCATTGTTGCATCTCTTCGCCTTTTGTCGTCACGCTTTTTCTTTCTTGTCATATCTCTTCACATTTTGTGTTGTGCTTTTTTTCTTTTTATCTCATTGCATTTTGCAACCACACAGTTTTCTCTCTCTCATTGTACCAACATCAAACAACATCAACACCATGCACAAAAAAGAGAAGAGAACGAGGACGAACCTAAGAGTGTAATGACGAACAAATGATTGCGAGAATGAAAATGAAAAAGAGAAAAACACGAAAATGAATGAAGTGTTTTGCCAAAAATCGTCTCAACAATGTATAAACGCTTATTGCCAAAATTGCCTTTGTCGCCTGAACAAAGAAGAAAATGAAATAATGGAGTGCGATTTACCCGTCATAGAATACCATCATAGAAAGGTTGGAGTCAAAAACTGACCAACACATTTTAGGACAGTGTTGACTTACCTGTCATAGAAAGAACATTCTATGATGGGTAAGCCAACACCCTTCACAAGATGTTTTGACATATTTACAAGTATGTCACCATGCCATTTTCTACGTCGTATGGGTAACATCCATTATATGAAGTACATCAAGAAATCTTATTTTTACACTAGTGAGTCTAGGTTAAGAATGAGAGTAGTGAAGAATGATACCTGGTACCCCATATATAAGTGATTAATCTTATTTTTGGGTTTAATGATAATGTTGTATATTTTGGAGATATATTTTGGTGATTGTGTGGAGATATTGTTATTAATTAGTGGAGATATTGTTCCTGATAAATGAAGATATTCCGTTTGTGACACTCTTTAGCCCTCATGCATAAACTCAATAATATAAAAAAAATAGTACTGTGAAAAATACTTCATTAACTAAACAGAAAACAAAGGGTAAATGTATCACATTACAACTCTCCAAATAAGAAGATTGAAAAGTGAAGACAATTACAAAAAATACTAACTAAATAAAAAATATCTTAAAGAAACTAAATTCGTAATGCAATGATAAAAGAGAAACAATCTCTAACTAAAACTCTGATATCGCTCCTATCAAAGCGATCTTAACATAAAACTCAAACTCCTTCATAATTAAATTCACCTACGTAAACACACTAAAATAAGACAACAAAAGAAATGAGAAATGAGAAACATCTCACAATAACTATTAGTGTAGTAAATGACTGTGCAGGCACACATAAAATAACATAATATATAACATACATTTGATTCAACATTAATTATTTTATCTATAACATTATAGAAATTAAAGCAATAATTATTCAATCACATTCATCATATATCAATGTCATGATTCAAACACAATATGTACGATATGTTTATGCAAGGATAAGGCTCTCTTAACTACATGCATGTGACACCAGTAAAACACTTTATTCCCACCCGAAGTCTAAGTAACCTAGGAGTTCATGTTGGGTCAAATCTTCACAACATTTTACACTAGGAGAAAATACACTAGTGATTCATTGGGATAACTATGTTGGCCAAGTTTCACCTTATGCACACAAAGTAGTAAAATTAGAGCTCTCAAACCTAATTATCTCCAAGGTCATGAATCCCTAAGTTTTTATACAAGGGGACCTTCCTTGACATTCACAAAACACTTAATGCACATGATGTATGTCATACATACTCTATGCATGGTCATAATATTCACATTCACAATTCATATTTTCACTATTTCACATTACACAAGTCACACCACTGCTAGACCATTCACCCATACCTTCACATTGCTAAGAAATACTTAAACTTATCACATAATCACTTCTCATATCCCATACATAAAGTATTCACATTCTAATCACATACTTTCTCATTTTTCCACACTTCACATAACTCACTTATTTTAATCAACTAATTCATATAATTATCAATCAAGGTTAATTTCATTCATTGCACAATTATACACATCTCAATTGTAGGCACAAGGCAGTGCATGGAGTAAGGTGCTCTACACCCTACGCAATCAAAGGCACAAGCCGTTGGAAGGATCATGTTCAACGTGACTCTTCCTGTGCTTAACAAATTTCACGTAGGGAGCCCATGAAACTCCTACCCTCAACATGACCAAGCTCATGCCCAACATCAACAATGTCGTAAGCATTTTGTGGCTTTTACGTGTGACATGTACCTCCCAACACCTAGTGTGATCATCATAGAGGGCTCTTTGTGGTCTTTGCACTCGACGACCCCTAGTGGCACTCGACACAATAAAAACTAATCTCCACAAATTGCAAATCACTCTCATACAAGTCTCACAACTTATATGAATTCATGTTAAAGAAAAGGTATTTATGATCTAACTAATTCATTCTTATTAAGAGTGTTACTATATGAAATTGTTTCTCCAATAATTTATTTATTTTCATCCTCAGGATTCCCCCCAGAAGCTAAAACTTATAGATTCACCAACAAAGACAAATTTACAAATCAAGAGCATAATTGTAAGGTAATAACATTTTAAGAATTCAAAGAGACATCATATACACATTGCAATCAAAAGCAAGATTTGGGTTTACTCCCTCACACATTCAAACACATACAATAGGATTGGGGTCAATTTCGTTACTCAATAGATAACCCACACCTATAACGAGATTCTTACTCCCCCTTATCTTAATAGATGTTAAACTTTTTAGTTTGGATCTTCTAGGTCTTCTCTTGCTATCTTTAGTTCTCCTCTTCAAATCACAAGACGCACATGCTAATGAGTAAAGTGAAGCAACCCTAATCTTACTTAGATATTTATAGAAACGTCAACCTTATCTCATGCATAGCCCATTAAATAAGGCCCAATTTAATTATTTCTCACTATTTTAAAACAAATAACTCAATTATCAATAATAATTAATTCTTAAAATATTCTTTTTATCAATTACTCTTATTTTCAAAATATTTCTAGTTAGTTAAATGAAAATATCTTTAATTTATTTATGAAAAAGTGGGATGTTTTATCATTAGGTGAATATAATGTATTTAATTATGATATTTTATAAAATATTCATGCCAATATATGTTGCTAGTTTATCTCTTTATCATTATAATCACAAGTTGATTACTTCAAACATCCAAATTCTTCAACTAAAATAATCAAACTGATCTCTTTATCATTACAATCACTAGTTGATCTCTTTACAACAATAATCACAAATTGATCTCTTTGATATAATCACAAACTAATCTCTTTACCATTACAATTACAAGCTTACAAACTCTTCAACTACAATAATGTTATAGAATAACTATATACAACATTATGAATTTGTACTAATAATATGATCTATCCTACTAACGGACAATTCCATAGCAAAGAAAACTAATATATATTAGTGATACATCATATTGTTTGTTATGATATAGATTCGTGATGTTATATTTTTTTAATACATAATATTATTTTTACAATAACTGTTATCCAAATCTTCAAAATTCTTGCCATGATTACACTTATTAAAAATTTAAAATCAATTTAAACCTTGTACTGAAAATAAGAAATCAATTTATTTCAAAGTCCGTATTGAATAAATTATATATCTTCGTCAAAATTCTTATATGTGAAAGGAGATATTTTTAATGTGTTAAGAATTAAGTAAATTAATACTTACATTAAAAAAATCACCAATGTGTGAAAAATAAAAATAAAAATAAACTTTAAATGTTTCCCCCTCCAAAACAATTTTTAGTTGGATATTCATCATGGATTAATGGAAGGCGTTCGATGCATTGCTGAAAATAAAATAATTAAGTTCTTTTCACAAGTTAAAATTGTTTTATGTATAAGAAAATAAAAGTTATATAAATTGATTTTAATTTATGAAATAAATTTAATTATGAAACAAATATTGAAAGGAAAAAAAAAAAGCATTGTGGTGTTCTACATGGATAGAACAAGCATTTTTTCCTAGATATTTCTACACGAAACATCAAACGAGGGGCACAAATTCCACGATACACTCCCATACAACAAACAATACGTAGCTATCAATAGAAAATATAAATATATAAAAAAGGTGATAAACCAAATATCATTTTCATCTATATTTCCCGAATATTACTAATGGAAATTTGCCGGAGCCCATATATGAGCTCATAAAGAAACTAAAGAAACAAGTAGAGATAGGCCCATTATACGACTTCCCACGTGACCATAAAAGGTCTTGGGTCTAAAACAGCAATTCAAAAAATTGGACCCATTGGTTGCACTTACCGAAAACTGGATTTTTTAGTTATTTTATTTTTCTTGTTTAGTTTTTGTTTAATTTAGTTTTTTCTTCTTCTGATCTTCTCTTCCAATGTTCACATGTGCAAAGAGAGAGACACTTTGATGTCAAGTGAGGATTAGGCTAAAATTATCTCACACGCCTTTTTAGAATTCTATCATATATATATATATATATATATATATATATATATATATATATATTTGATGCAATGAAAATAATTAATTTAAATAGAGACAAGGTGATACCTTTTTTTCCTTAAGCAATAAATTTGATTTAAATAGGTATTATCAATTAAGATAATAGAGAGATATTGGTTGAATATAAATTAGGTGTATATTGATTATACATAAAGTTAGTGTTCTCATGTGAGTTTTTTTCTTATCAAAATTTTTTTTGGTGAGGTGATTTTCTTTCTGAAATCTGACCTAATTTGTTTTGTTTGTTATTCAAGTCAGTATAAACATTGAATCTAAAAAGGTGATCATTCAATATAAAGGTTGTGTAAAGTTTTTCTTCTTCTCCTTTCTCATTTTTCGGTTGATCTTGAGGTAAGGGAAGTTGTAAATTCTTGTCACTGTGAAGTTGTTGCATTGTTGTCGATGATTTTAATCTGAGTTGCATGATTTTAGATGGAATGACCCGTGTTGGGATTTTGAGTTTTGAAGCATGTTGAAATGAAAATGATGAATTGATTTCTTGTAGGGTTATTCATCGAATTGAATCAATTTGACAAACCCGATAATCCAAACCAAACCAAACCAATCAAATTGGTATGAATTTTTTTTTGTTCGGGTCCAACCCAACCCAAACCAATTAAACTATATGTTGATTAGTTTAGGTATCAAATTTACACATTTAAAATCCAAACCAAACCAATTAATTTATATTTTATTATTTTATTATTTTTTATTTGGTTAAAATTAATATGTATGTATCATTTTGAAGACATTTTTGTGTTACAATATATGGACTTTTCATTTCTTTTTTCAATTATTTTTTTAAAATACTTAAAGAAATCGAGAAGAACTATATAACAATATATTGAGTGTCATTTTCACACACTATAGTACATTTAAAATCTTTAAGTAGATTAAAAAAAAGAGGAACTATAGTGCAAATCTATTAATTTAGTTAATTTTTGACAATATATTAATTTAGTTAATGTTGAAAAATTTATTTACTTTGATATTTTTTTAATTTAATTTTCTTAAAATAATTCATTGGATATCCAATGACTCCAATTGAACCAACCCAATCAACATCGGATTGGTTTGGTTTTGGATTAAGCAAAAAAAATTATGAAATCTAAACCAATCCAAACCAATTAAATTTAATTGATTCATATTGGATTTTCACCCAAACCCGAAGCAAACTAACCTGTGAACACTTCTAATTTCTTGTTGTTACATGTTGATTTTGAGTGCATATATGTTGGTTATGATATATATAGTTGATTTGTAGTGTTGCATGCTTGGAAATTGCTGAGTTTCAGGTCCTTGAGGTGGATTTGTGTTCTGTAGTGGTGTAGAAAACTCATCACACCAAGGGCACCTTCAAGGTGTCGGACTTAGTTTCAACATGAGACTCTCTATCTTATCACACTAGGCATATGATAAGTGGTGTCGAGCATGAGGAAAGAGACTTGTCTCGGGTTGGAATGACACTGAACATTATTTGAATGACGTTAGGCATGAAACCACTAGGAGGTCTTTGAGTAGGGTGCATTGGGCCTCAAGTTGAGTGACACTTAGCATAGTCAAGCTAGAGCTCTCTATGTACTAGTATGGTGACGTTGGGCATAAGTCATGTAGAGACTCTCTACCTTATCCACCCTAGGCAAAAGTTTTGTAGTGTTAGGCAAGGACGAGGTAGAGAGTTCCCTGCCTGGATGACATCGAGCGTAGAGTGTGTGGTGTTGGGCATTGGTTTCTTGATGAAACTAGTTGTTTAAATTTTGTAATTTGTGAACCTAAGTAGAGTATATTAATCTATTGAATGCTTTAAGATGCTATGTGTTGTTTATTCTATACATTGATATAGGTTGATATCTAGAAAGGATTGATGGTTGAAAGTTGGAAGCTTAGTTGAGTGTTTGTTGTATAGTTGTTCTGAATATGTTTTATGCATGTGGTGATGTGTTGCTGAGATATGAATGTTGAGAATACTTTAGGCATTTAGACATGGTGTTGTTAAGCTATGTTGACCAATCTAAGACTATAGGAGAACTTGTTCTTAAAGTTGCATATCACATTGTGTGGATATTGTGTTGTGGTACTCCGAGAGTCCAAACTTGTTGAAAACTTTTATTGAAAAGTTGACCTTTAAAGAGGATAGTTGAGATTAGTCTCTTCTAGGATCTTAGATGGTACTGTGTGTGAGTAAGGTCAAGACACATGTGTATAAAGCGATCAAATTGAGTAAATTATGAAGTTGAGAACTTAGTTCTAAATTGAGTATCAAAAGGGCATAGTATTTGGAAGGTAGTTGGTAGCTAATCCCACAGGAGACTTAGTTAAGTTGGCTAATGTGATGGTAGGCCCATACCTAAGTTGTTATTC
Source organism: Cajanus cajan (assembly GCF_000230855.2). NCBI lineage: Eukaryota > Viridiplantae > Streptophyta > Magnoliopsida > Fabales > Fabaceae > Cajanus > Cajanus cajan. Next base: position 50,409,438 of record NC_138521.1, read on the forward strand.
CTTGACAATAGTACTAGACTTCTTAGTTTAAGCGACGACATTCAAGAAACCAAGTTGTTATGTTATGAATTAATATCCAAATTTGAATGTTGACCTAGCTAGATTGAAAAAGTTCATGTGTTGTTGGTTTAGTAGGGTCAAGTCACTTAAACTACTTACCTTGTGTTGTAGGAGATCTCTTAGTTGAAATGTGTGACAACGCATATAGTTGTTGTGTTGTGCATATGATGTGTTATTTAACTACTAATTTTTTCATATGCAATATTAAATTATGTTGAAATGTAGTGTTGATGTGTTGAAATCCTAGTTGATGATGTTGTGTTGCTTAAGCTGATATTGTGTGATATTAAATTGAGTTGTTCATATTGATAGAGACGGTTGTGTTGGAGTGATGTATGCTAATAGTGTTGAATGTGATGTGTGGATGGTAATATTAACTTAATATTGTGATGATAAACCATGGCATTCATGTTTTGTATTGTGTATATGTTAGTCTTTAAACTCTAGCTTACCCTTGTGTGTTTTCATATGATTTGGACTGTGATGATTATACATGATATGAGAGTAAAGTAGGGGTAGGTCTGTGGAGGTATCTAATGGAGGTCACTTGGTTGTGTTGTAGTTGATGTCTTTTAAGGCTACTTTTGGGTATTGAATAGATAGTAGATGTTGCTTGACTGATAATGTAGGTTGCACAATTTAATTTTATTAGATTATTACATTTATATCATATATGTTTATATAGTTTTTTCACTTTCATATGTATGATATATATAGTACATGTTTAAATATGAGTAGACTTATAACTTTAAGTGATTAGTTGTTATCTACTATTGGTAGTCATGTCATTTAGTGTAGGGACCATGATAAGTCGTTACATGAGAAGTCTTTAGATGTTTTAAAGGATTTCTTTTGGTAGAGATCCAATTTCACCTTAAAGAGAGGAATATTTAAGGTTTCTTTTAAGAACTAAGCCTCATAACCTCATTCTTAGATAAACTAGAGATAAAGACTCTAGAACTAATCTTCCTTCTTCTTCTTTCTAGGCTTCCTAGCAAAGTAAAAGATCCTTGAGGATTAGAGAGTTGTGATTCAAAGCTACTTGGAGCTGAGAATCAAGTGTGGTGGTGGAGAGTTCTAATACTTGGAGTTTTTCCTTCTTTATATCTTCTCCTTTCTTGTTTGGCTTGGAGTCGAGGTAAGGGAAACTAGAACTCAAATCTTTGCTAGATGGATGAGTTGCATGTGCCTTGGATCATTGAAAACATGATTGCATGGATGATTTTAAGGTGGTGATTCTTGTGGGGTTGAACTTGGGTGTTTTGAGTTCATGGAAGTAAATCTTGGTGAATGATAAAAAAATTGTAGTTGCATGTTGAATTATGGTGTAAAATGAATTGTGGATGATATATGTGTATATTGTGTTACATTGCATGTTGGTATTTTTTGGTTTTCAAGTGGATTTAGGTCAAATTCGTGAATCTACAAGTGCAGGAATCACAATAGCACTAGGCATGCCTTCATGGCACTAGGGGTGATTCAATTTGGGGCACTTTGTCTTGCTCACATTGAGCGCAAGATTGATGGTGTCGGACGTAAGGAGAGAAAATTTCCTTAGGTTGAACTGGTGTCAAGCATGGTTTGAATGGTGTTGTATGTAATGTGAAAGAATTGGCTCTACCTAGATTGGTGTCGATATCCAAAGGAGTGTTGTTGGATGTGAGGAGAGAGAATCTTCTCGAATTGACATAAGGTCAAATGTGTTTGTCACGCCAGGCGTGAGGTCCTAAAGGTTCCCTATCTTAACCATGTTGAACGCTGGTTGAGTGGCGTTGGGTGTAGTTAAGGTAGAGAGCCCCCGATCTCAATGACATTGGGCATAGGGTGTGTGGTGCCAGGCATGGTTCGTTTTGAAAGTACTTGTTGTTTGTATAATAAAATGGAAAGAATGAATAAGTTAGGTGAATCTATTACATGTTGTATGTTGATTAGTGTTGTTCTATGTATATTGATCTAAGATGATATATGTAGATGATTATATGATTGAATTGTTGAAATGTATTGGTATCCAATGAATTTATGAATGTTGTTAGATTTATATCCATTGACATAGTGCAATGAATATAGATGAATGTTGTTAAGGTTAATATTGATAGTGCTTTAGGCATTTAGGCATGACATGTTAACCTATTGTAGGCATTCAAACATGTTGATTGACTTAGTATTATAAGAGAGGATGTTTTTGAAAGTTGAATATCCCTTAGTATGGATATTGGTATGGCACTCTAGGAGGCAATATGTTGAAAACCCTCCTTAAGTAGGTGATAACTATTGGAGTGGATTGTTGAGCATTTTCTAGATTATTAGTCAATGTTGGAGTAAAGTATAAAGTTGAGGGCTACCATCCATAATTGATTACTAAAGAGGTTTGTGGTATTGTGAGGATAATTAATGGGTTAATCTCATAAGTGACTTGGTTAATGCATGTCAAGGATATGGTAGGCCCACACCCAAGCTATACTATACCTCATGGTGGTACTAGACCTTCCTAGTTTAAGTAGTGGCATCCAAAAAATTAGAAGATAAGGATTGGTATCACAATTTAGTTGTCGATCTAGCGAGCATGTAAGACGTGAAAATAATCTGGTTGGTTTGGTTGAATCAAGCCACTTAAACTGCTCAGATGTTGTAGGAGATCTTAGTAGGTGAATGTATGATGATACATTAGTCAAGGTGTATGCATGTGATGTGGTGTGGTCTGATGTTGTACATATTCTTGGTTTATATGGTTGAATGACATGGTTATGGTGCAAGTTGAATCTGTTTGAATTATTTGTCTTTCAAACACGTTGAAGTGTTTTGATGTGATGTTGTATTGTTAACCATGAGGTGTATTATTATTGGTTTGCACGTGGAATTGGTTATTAGTATAGTTGTTTTAACTTCTATACTTGCTATTTGTTTACTCTTTTGAAATATAACTCACCCTTGTATGTTTTCTTGGTGGTTGGACTACAATGATCATGATTGTTCATTGGAGTATTGCAAAGCTAGTTGAAAGCAGGTTCTTATTTTGATGGACCATACGGTAGGTGTGTAGCCTAGTGCTACTTTTGGAGAAAACTTCTAGTAGATGTTAGATCGACAACTTAGAATTTATATCTTTATAGTTGGATTATTGTACATATACTTATATATATTTGTTTAATTCAATTACGTTGATGCATGTATGTGTGTGTGTGTGTTGTAGTGTACACATCTAGGTGTCATAATTATATTAATCTTAAGGGGAATGCTAATATACTCCTACCTATTTTTTAGTGAGAGTATGTTAGCAACCTACACCAAAATTTTAAGACAAAAAAGTCACTCATTTCTTTTGATTTGGTTAATTTGTATAAAAAATATTATAGTAATTTAATTTAATTTTAAATAAAAATAAAATATTTTCTCTCTCTTATTAACTTCATTCTCTAAGTCATTTCTCTCTCCTATTAAATTCTTTCTCCAACTCATTTCTCTTTCCTATTAAATTTTTTTTCTAACTTATTTATCTCTCTCTTATTAAATTCTTTCTTTAACTCATTTCTCTCTCATCTCTCATGATGCCTCCCCCCTCTCTCTCTAAACAAATAAAAATTAATTAATAGAAAAAATAAATGAATTGGAGAATGAAATTAATAAGAGAGAGAAAATATTTTATTTTTATTTAAAATTAAATTAAATTACTATAATATTCTTTGTACGAATTAACCAAATCAAAAGAAATGAATGGTTTTTTTGTCCTAAAATTTTGGTATAGGTTGCTAACATACTCCCACTAAAAAATAGGTGAGAGTATATTAGCATTCCCCTAATCTTAAATATGCAAGTTGTTTATCCATTGCTAGTTGGTGATTCATAAGTATAATGATCATGGTAGATTGTTACAAAACTTAAATTAAAAATTTAAGATGAGTCAAAATTGAATTTAATTTGAATTTAAAGAGGAGATTTTTTTAAAAGGTGAAGAGGGGTGGGCATTTCAGGTTCTCTTCAAATAATTAACACTATTTATTTAAGTAAGTCAATTCATGAGACCTTAATTTTAAACAACTCATGACCCAAGATCAAATTGTTTAGACAGTGTTCGAGTTTGATTTTTGACGAAAATAATCTTTGACCAAATTTTACTTATCTTTTGGCTAAGATAGATTAGTTTGAGACAAAGTCTTAAGATAGTAGAGCGAAATCAATTTTTTTTAAACAACTCATTTAATTCTCACTCTAATGCAAGTTCTTATACAAAAATTGCTTAATTCAAATACATTTTTACTTTCTTCAATATATCATATTCTCTCTCTTATACATGTCTACACACATAATTTAAGTAACTTATTAAAAATAGTTGTTTATATAAACTACTTTATTTAATTTTAAACAATCCAAAATTATTGCCATATAAAAACAATATTTTTTAGTTAAGTAACTCAAACAACTCTTATTAAAGTTGTTCTTAAAAACAAGATTCGTAATTGTACTATCCGTACCGCCATGCCGAGCTCGAGCTCGGCACAGCTGCGTGGAATGACCTCAGAACACGCATTTGGAGACCTCAGTCTAAATGAGGTCCGCAATCCAACCAGATCATAACTGATCTTAGGAGATCTCGGTCCAGACAAGATCCGCTATCTAATTAGATCATAACTGACAGGCCCAAGGCCCAATGCAACCCTAATTCACACTAAGGTACGTGCATTATTTATACGAGACCCATATTCATACAAACCCTAACTTTAGCATCAGAGTCTCTTTTGCAGGTACCACCCCCATCTTGGAACACCAACGTACCCGCGAAGGAGGCTCACCAATCTTACTCGGCGGATCACCTCTGCAGCAGATCTCCGGTAAGAACATTTGGCGCCCACCGTGGGACCGATCAAGACAACTCTTATCGTCCACGCTTATGGTATTCACCCGAAGCCATAGTAGACGCGCAACAAACGACGCAGATCACACAACCACCATGGATAACGAAGAGGCATTAAGAAGGCTGATCGAACAGGTCGAATAGATACGGCAACAACACGACGCCGATCTGCAAAACATGCGTGCCAAGCACGAAACCGACCTAGCCGCAATGCGGACTGCCAATGAAGCTGACCTAGCGGCGCTACGCGCTGAAAATGAGCGGATTCGCGCCAGCTCCCTCGACGCCCCTCTGATCATCCTCTTGAAGCGAGCAACTTCCACGAGGAAGAAAGGCATTCGGTCTCTCAGCCCCGAACTGCGACTAGGGCACCGACTCCACGACCTGCCACGCATCGGTCTCATGCACTGACGAACAAGTCAGCCCATGAACTCAACAAGGCCCCTACTCATGTCACGGGGGGTCAAGCAACCTTCCGCCATCATCCCTTTGTAAAGGCATCATGGAGACACCACTCCCTCAGGGGTTGAAACCTCTCCACCTCGATCGCTATGATGGCACGACGGACCCCGATGAGCACATCGACCTGTATACGACACAGGTAAACCTCTACACTAACAATGATGCTATTTTATGTAGGGTTTTTCCGACCTCGCTCAAAGGGGCCGCGCTCAACTGGTACACCCAGCTTCCCGCTGAGTCAATCGACAGTTTCAGCACTCTGGTTAGGCGATTCACGGTGCAATATGCAACGAGCCGACCTCACCACATCGCTTCAGCCACCCTGGCCAGTCTAAGACAGAACGACGACGAGCCACTCAGGGCATTCATGGAGCGATTTGCCGCCACCTCGGTTAAGATCAGAAATCTGAATCCCGAGGTCGCCTTGCATTCCATGCTCATGGCACTCAAGCCCGGGCCATTCGTCGACAGCCTATGTCGTGAGGCTCCTCACGACATGGACGAGCTCCGCGCCCGCGCTGCAGGTTACATCCAGATGGAGGAACACTCCACTTTTCGTGATCAGGTTCGTGGCAAAGGACCAATGAAGCCAGAACAGGGTCACAAGGACAAGATCAAGGTCAACAATGATAGCCAGTTCAAGAAACTAGCTAGGGCAAACAGAAGGGGGAGATATGACTCCTATACTCCCCTGAACACGCCCCAAGTACATATCCTGGAGGAGGCCAGCAACAAAAACCTGCTCACCCTGCCACCGCCAGGTCACACTCCCAACAGTGCCGACAAATCCAAGCACTGTCGGTACCACAAGAATCACGGTCACACCACTGAGGAGTGCCGCACACTCCGAGACCGTATTGAAGAGCTCATCCAGGCAAGCCACCTCGGCCAATATGTCCAGCGACAGCAGGGTCACCGAGGAGGTTATGGTGGACGAGGACGAGGCAGAGGTTGTGGTTCAGGAGCTCGCACGGACCAACCCTCTAGCTCTCAACAAAATGCCGATAGAGCAGTGCAAGCCGGGTAAGCCAGGAAACAGGGTCAGCTCCCCTACGGGGAGTAATCAATACAATTGCAGGTGGTTTCGCAGGGGGAGGCGCCAGCAGCTCGGCCCGGAAGAGACACCTGCGCAATATCAACAGCGTCCATTCCGCTACCTCGGCTTTGCACCAAAGCTCACCGCCAATCACCTTCACCGACAACGACTATGCTGGCGTTAGTCCCAACCAGGATGATCCCATGGTCATAGCCGTGGAGGTAGCTAATTGGGAGGTTCACAAGACACTGATAGACCAAGGGAGCTCGGCACACGTCCTGTATTGGCTGACCTTCCTCAAGTTAGACATCCCCCACTCTCTCATCCAACCTCACACAGAGCCCCTAGTCGGTTTTGTAGGAGAGCGAGTGGTGTCCACTCCACACCTCACCATGAAGTTCCCAGGAAGTGACGGCAAAATCATCTCCGTCAAAGTGAATCAGAAGACGGCTCGGCAGTGCTACACCGAGAGTCTGAAGATCTCCTCGTCCAGCGAGCAAAGCAAGAAAGATCCCTCCACCGTGGCTCACGTCACCCACGTGGAAATCGCTGATCTCGATTCGAGATCTGACTCCCATGACGAGCGGCCAAGCCCCATTGACGAGCTTGACGACCACCAGATCGGGAAACTCCCCGAGCAATGCACAAAAATCAGCAGGTAGCTGAGCCCGGAGTTGCGACAGCAGCTCGAGGCTGAGATCCTCAAGAACGCCGACCTCTTCGCCTGGTCCAGTGCTGACATGCTAGGTATAAACGCTGACTTCATTTGTCACAGGTTAGCGATACACAAGGAGGCAAGGCCAGTGGCGCAGAGAAAGAGGAAGGTCGGTGGTGAAAGGCGGGAGGCCATCATCACCGAGACACAAAAGTTGCTGAATGTCGACTTCATCCAGGAAGTCAGATACACCACATGGCTGGCGAATGTGGTTCTGGTGAAGAAGAGCTCGGGGAAGTGGCGCATGTGCGTCGCTACACCGACTTGAACAGAGCATGCCCCAAGGACTCATACCCCTTGTCGAGCATTGACAGGCTGGTCGACGGAGCATCCGGGCATGCCCTCCTCAGTTTCCTCGATGCCTACTCCGGGTACAACCAGATAATGATGTACCCACCTGACGAGGTACATACATCCTTCATCACCGACCACGCCAACTACTGCTACCGGGTAATGCCCTTCGGCCTCAAAAATGTAGGGGCCACTTACCAGCGACTGATGGACAAGGTTTTTCACCAGCAGATCGGGTGGAACATGGAGGTCTACGTCGACGACATGGTGGTCAAGACCACCTCGGCCACTGACCATACTACTGACCTCGCCGAGGTGTTCGCCCAGATCAGGAAACACAACATGCATCTCAACCCGAAGAAGTGCGTCTTCGGCATCTAGGGAGTCAAGTTCCTAGGTTTCATGATCACTAGCAGAGGAATCGAGGCCAACCCTAAGAAGTGCAAAGCCATTATCCAGATGCAGAGTCCGCAAACGATGAAAGAAGTGCAATGCCTGGCTGGACGGTTAGTCTCACTGTCCCGTTTCATCCCAAGACTCGCAGATAAAGCAGGGCCGATCTTCACTCTGCTACGGAAGCCAAAAGACTTCCAGTGGACGGATCAGTACGAAGAAGCCTTCCGCAATTTCAAGACTTTTCTCACAACTCTGCCGATCTTATAGAGGCCGGATCACAAAACTGACCTCCTCATTTACTTGGCCGTAGCAGAAAACGCCATCAGCGCGGTAATAGTGCAAGAACATCAGAAAGTGCAGACGCCGGTCTACTTTATCAGCCGAGTCCTCCAAAATGCGGAGAAACGGTACCAAATGATCGAAAAATTGGCACTGGCACTCGTCACCGCAGCCCGACGTCTCCGACCTTACTTCCAGAGCCACCAAGTGATAGTCAAAATCGACTACCCCATAAAGCAAATCTTGAGAAAGCCGGAGCTCGCCGAGCGAATGATTGCATGGTCGGTCGAGTTGTCCGAGTTCGGCATCCAGTACGAAAGTCGCGGGGCCCTAAAAGCTCAATGTCTAGCCGACTTCGTAGCCGAGCTCATGCCTGCTACTGCCGAGGAACCCCAGGTATGGACTTTACACGTTGACGGGTCCTCCAACTCTAAGGGTGGTGGCGCAGATATCATATTGGAAGGGCCAAACCAGGTCACTTTGGAGCAATCCCTCAAGTTCAGCTTCAAGGTAACCAACAACCAGGCGGAGTACGAGGCACTTCTCGCAGGACTGAGGCTGGCTCGCGACCTCGGAGCCCGAAGAGTGAGTTGCAACAGCGACTCGAAGCTCATGGTGGAGCAGCTAAGTGGGACGTACCAGGCAAAGGATACCCTTCTACAACGGTACTTCCACATCGCATCCCATCAGATCTCGTCCTTAGAGACGAAGCTCAAATCCACGAAGAAGCCTGCAAACTCCGAGCTTCCCGAAGATACAACACCCGGGTGCGACCTCGCTCTTTCCGAGTTGGCGACTTGGTATGGCGATTGCTAGGTGAAGCACGGAAAGACACGTCAGATGGGAAGCTTGCACCCACTTGGGGTGGCCCATTCCGAGTTACAGAAGACTTGGAAAATGGAGCGTACCAGCTAGAAGAGCTCAGCAGAAAACCTATACCGCGAACTTGGATTGCTACGCATCTCAAGTTCTATTTCAGCTAAATTTGTACGAATGAGCTGTGCATTCTTTTCCCGCCTCAGTCTTTTATCCCAAAAAATAGAAAAATGGGTTTTGGCTGAGAGGGTTTTTAACGAGGCACACTTACACAATCAATAAAATGACTCATTCAGTTCAACTCATATCTTCTTAGTTCCGCATTATTTTATGTTTTATGCTAAATAGAGGTCGAGTACGAACCAACTTATTTCGCTCTCATTCAAGGTCGAGTTCGAACCTTCACAAAGAGTTGCTTAACAAAAATCCGAGGTCGAGTTCGAACCCCGGTACGATTAGCTCGAGGTCGAGTTCGAACCTCCACAAAGAACTACTCAAAGAAAATCTGAGGTCGAATTCGAACCCCAGCATGATTAAGGTCGAGTTCGAACCTTCGTAAGAGTTAATTAACGAAAATCCGAGGTCGAATTCGAACCCCGGCATGATTAAGGTCGAGTTCGAACCTTCACAAAAAACTACTTAACGAAAATTCGAGGTCGAATTCGAACCCCGACATGATTAAGGTCGAGTTGGAACCTTCACAAAAAATTTACTTAGCGAAAAGCTGAGGCATTCTCACTAGAGCTATTACACATATATACAGCAATGTTTCAAAGTTCCACACTTGAATTCAACAAGAAAAAATAAAGAAAAAATTTAACTAGGCTATTACAAATTTAGCCTACGTAGAGGCATTCTCGCTAGAGCTGTCCTCGAGGTCATCCTCCTTTACCAGCTTCCCAAAGCGAACTACTTTCTCCACGTGCATGGCAGAGAAGTCGAACTCCGGGGCAAGAAGCCTCGCCTGGCGAGCCGCCTTGAGGAAACCTCGCTTATGCTCAACCACGATAGACCGTTCGGTTTCCTCCAGCACCACCCTCTCCGCCTCCTGCCTCGCCACCTCCACTCTCATAGCAGCGACCTCCTCCTCCTTGCCGCCAAGGACGACCTCGTCGCAGAGGCGCTTCTCAGCCGCCGCCACCAGCTCGCTCTTCAGGGAGGTCACCTCATCCTCCAAGGAGCGAACTCGACCACGGGAAGACGTCACCTCGTCTTCCAAGAAACGCACCCGACCTCATGACGAGGCAGCGAGCCCCTGCAGCTCGTTCACCTGGGAGGCGTAATTCTTGTTGGAGCGTAGGGCGATCTCCAGCGACTTCTGGACCCTCGCCAGATCTCCCCTCACAGCTCGAAGCTCGGCACCCTGCAACTTTGCTTCACCGAGGGCAGCACTGAGAACCTTGTTCTCCTCCTTCAGGACCTTGTTTTCGTCCCTTAGGGGTTGAACTCGGCCCCTCAGTCCGACCAAGTCCTCTTGCTGCTTGGACCACCTATGCTTCCAGTGGTCCATAATGGCCATAGCCCTCTGTAGAAGGACCTGAGCAGCGTCAAAGCTTTCCACGGGCCCGACCTCTTCGATCATCTCCTGATCCTCCGAGCTCAGCGAACCCTTGGGAAAGAATTTCTCGGCGGTCACCCCCGCGCTCCATAGCGAATCCATGTCAGCTAAGACACTCACATGGTCCAATCGCACATCAGAGCGGTCCTTCCCGAAGCGGTGTGCAATGTATCGACTCTGGGAGGCCCCCTGCGATGGACCTGACGACGGTGCAGAAGCTGCGGGCGTAGCTGTTGGGACCTTAGAACTTGGCCCCTTGCCCCGAACCTCGGCAGCAGCAGAAGTGGCAGCAGACGTCCCCTGCTCTGCACCAAAGACACCCGCTCCTGACACCTCGGAGCTCAGAGTCTTAAGGAGCTCGACAGCCTTGCTCGCCTACAAAAAAGAAAACAATAGCAACTTAAAACAAAGCTCAACCAGAACGCAGCATAAAAAGGAAAAGAGAAGCCACAAGGCAAGACACATACCCCGGCGGTCGGGTTGACCTGCTCAGCAGCCTAGGAAACCTCCTCGGCAGCTGGAGCAGCCTGCTCGACAGTCTACGTCGTCTTCGCAGCAGCCATTTGAGGAGCCTCCCCAGGCGGAGGACTCCCAGTCAGGTCGACAGCGTCGGCATCAGCAGCCTTGGAGGTCACCTCCTCCATGCCACGAGGGGTAGAGGTCTCCCCGACCTCTTTCTCACCCCTCTTTCTTTTTTGGTTGATCTTCAGGGGAGAAATCTCCTCCTCTTGAGGCTCGGGAACCTCGAGCTCGGTAACGTTGTAGCGGTGCTTCAGCTCACGCCACTTACTTTTGCCCATTATGCCTGCAAACACAACAAATAAAACACATCAGCAAAAGAAGGTTTCACAAACCCTAACAATCTAAAGAGGACGAGATACTCACTCTCCAGGCCCCTCTCCTTGTACGCCGAATTCGCAAGCGACAGGACGAGCTTGCAATCCAGCGGGCGAGGAAGCGCTGCAAGACTTTCAATGGCGGCCGCCTCCGAAGCCGTCAATTTCAATTGGCCCACCCCGTGAAACCTAGACGGTTTGGGGCACCAATAGAAGGGGAATTTTGGCAGCCCGCCGAAATAGAATGCCTCGTCCTTCAACGGGTCGACGTCCACAAGAGCAACCCGGAAAAACTCTTATTTAAAATTTTTGTATGACTGGGAGTAAAGAGTGAATAAACCTCTATCCCTACTCCCACTGAGAGACAGTATGCCGTAAGGCGGAACGCCTATCCTTAGCTGGTAAAAATGAAGAAAGACGGGAAGGGACACCTCTATCCCCAGAGCTAAACACAAGACCTGAAAAGCCCTCAAAAAACCCCAACTGTTTGGGTGCAACTGACAAGGAGCTGAGTTGATAAAATTCAAAAAATCGCACTCGATTTGAGTGAAGGGAAGGCAGACACCTAAATCCCTAAAGAAGCATTGGAAGACATAGAAATGGGGAGGGTCAGTAGACTTCCTCATGTACACGCCCTCTCCAGCTCGACAAGGGTCAAGCCGGATCATTCGGGAGATGGAAGGGTCACAAATTCTATATGATTTCCAAATCGCATTGACCTCAAGAAAAGATCGGAACACACTCTGGGCTTCACCCATCTCACGCCGAACCCAATCGTACCCAGGAATGCCTAGAACGAGATCCTTAGGCGGGTTCTCCACCTTTTTCTTCTCGGCGGCGGCCGTTCCGGTAGCCACTGCCTTGCCCCGCGCCCTACCTTTGCCCTTGGCAGGTGCGGAGGATCCAGCACCACCCTCTCCAGCCATCAAGAAAGAAAGAAGATTTGACAAGAAGGAGAAAGAAGATTACAGAAAGGAAGTACCTGGTACTCTCCCTTTGAAAACAACCCTAACGACAACGGGGTTACCGGAAACGAGAACGGGAATAGCAAGAGCGAAAACCCAGGGAGCAGTGTGCGCAAGAAGCTAAGGAAGAAGAAGAAACGAAAAGAGTAAAGTGAATGAAGAGGCGCAAGAGAAAGAGAAAGAAAAAGACTCCTTAAATTCAAACGGTCATGCCACGTGTCGGAGAGAGAAAGCATAACTGGCAACTCATTTAATGAGCCCCACTATGGCAAGCACGACCATCATTACATAACTGCCACTCCTCATTAACGCGCCCCCACACGTTCTCAAGAACGAAGCGACAAATATGACACATGACACCTCGACAGGCAGGCGTACGTGAAAGGTCACTGCTCCCTGACGAGCTCGGTCTTAAACTCCTCGACCCACGGTCTTTGGAGCTCGGGGGGCTAGTGTACTATCCGTACCGCCATGTCGAGCTCAAGCTCGGCACAGCTGCGTGGAATGACCTCGGAACACGCATTTGGAGACCTCGATCTAAACGAGGTCCGCAATCCAACCAGATCATAACTGATCTCAGGAGATCTCGGTCCAGACGAGATCCGCTATCTAATTAGATCATAACTGATCTCAGGCCCAAGGCCCAACGCAATCCTAATTCACACTAAGGTACGTGCATTATTTATACGAGACTCATATTCATACAAACCCTTACTTTAGCATCGGAGTCTCTTTTGCAGGTACCACCCCCATCTTGGAACACCAACGTATCCATGAATGAGGCTCACCAATCTTACTCGACGGATCACCTCTACAACAGATCTCCGGTAAGAACAGTAATTAATAAGTTAGAAACAAATAAAAGAGTAGGAGAAAAACTAGGATCAAAGTATCTTTAGGCAGCAAATAAGGTTACTCAAATTAAATATTTACCGACTCATTTTTTCTCACATATATTGTGCCTAGTGATAGAAGGTTGAATTATTATGCATAAAATATTAAATTTGAATTTCAATGTGGTTTAATATATTAAGAAAAAAATACACATGTGCTAAACTTTTAATTAAATTTAAAAAGGGAATTTTGTTTTGTTTATTTTAACTAAGAGCTAGTCGTTATTTGAGAGATGATGTACTCTTTTAAAATCCAAGTAAACCACATTATAAAACTCAAATGAAGTCGATCTTAAAAAAACTAGAAGGAGGTTCTAGCGTTTCTTTCAATTTGAGCCCAGGTATATGATAATTTACTTTAGAATATATGATGACGTTTAATCATTCCAGGGAAGATGGTTTTGTCAACATCAATACGACAAGTAAAAGAGTCTATAGTTTATTAACATAATAGCTGGCAAACTTGATACATTTTGTCCTTCACTTTTGTTCATAGTTGATAAATATTTGTCCCCAATATTATTACATTGTCAAGGGAAAAATTTATTTCCAAAATTCATATCAAGCTATTAAAAATGTGTATGTAGACCGCAACTGCATCTCTCGTTATCCTTATTGAGAAATCATTAACATAAAGTTGTTATCAACATTTGCTTTTTCATAATAGGCCAAAACTAATAATTAGTATTGACTCCAAAACCCTAGACTTTTCTCTTTGTTAGCGATGTACATGCATGAGCAGAGCTTGAGGACTGAGTCAGAGGTACAAACAAGGGCCACTATACCCACGACTCTTCTTTTTTCTTCTTTTCTAATAAAAGACAAACAAAAACTCCTTCATACTTATGGCTATACTTGAATTTATATTTTATCATCTAAATCTAAATTATTAGTTTTAGGCTGTGTCAAAACATGTTTAACTATTTAAGCTAAATTTATTTGAGATTAATTCCAATATATTTTTATTTTATTTTATTCTTTTTAATTTATGAGTTATAAAACTATTTTATATCAAAGTTTTATATTTAACTATATAATATTTTTAAACAGATAGTATGACTAACCCATTTGATGCATTTTAACATACAATTGATTTTGAGTTAGATTTACGTAATTTTAATTTGAAATTGTTTCTTTAATGATAAGTATAATTAGTTAATTCTAAATTAATCTCTATATATTAAATTTGAATAAAATATTATGTAAAAATATTTTTTAGAAACTATTTTTTTATGAGAGAAATTTTAATTTTTAATTTTTTATTTAATTCAATTTTTCATTTATTACATTTATTTATTAATTAAGTATTAATATTTTTAAAATAAATTATCAAATAATTATATATATTACGAGTAATGTATGTATTGATATATATATATATATATATATATATATATATATATATATATATATATATATATATATAATTCAGTACTTCTAATGATAGATAAGTTTCTTTATATTTGTGTTTCTTTCAATATCTTCAAGTATTAAAATAAATCAAAACCCATTATATCTTATATATAAAAATTTCACGATATCTATGGATTGTTTGAATTTTTTTTTTTTTTATAAATTTTTAAATTTAAATGTCATTGTCATCATTGAATACATACATAAAAGAAATCAATGTTATAAATAAATTGTAATTCACTGCAATTTTTTTTAATATTCTTATATCTTCTTTATTGGAGTTGATTAATTCAAATGTTGACTTCACTTTTTAAATAAATAATTGTTATAGCTGTAAGCTTGATAATATCATTAAAATTACTGTGTCTGAAATATTATTTATTTTCATCATCGTGAAATATTATTTATTTTGATAATCGCAAAACAATAAATATTTATAAATTATTTTTAGTCTCACTGTAAAATATTTAGCCAGAAACCATCCCATCAAAATTAAGGGAAAAGATTGGCCTGGGTCGCCAATAATAACATCATCATACGAAATGGGATTGATCGAAGAAAAATAATACTAAAAATTGATAATATTAGAAGAACGGCAAAGGTGCAAGAATGAAAAAAAAAAAAAACAGCCTAAAGATAATTAAAACATTAGATACTTAAAATTTCGGAATGAATGGATACAAAAATTAATTAATCCAATTATTGATGTGTATAATTTTTTTTAAAATGTAACATTTGAATTTAAAATTAAGAAATGAGTAATTTTTATATTGATGATAAATTCATAATTGTAAGGTGAAAAAAATAAAATTTTTCTTGTAAAAATTATTATTAATACAATTTATTACTAAAACTAACATATAATAAGTAAAATTTATTAGAAACCTAAAAAATTTAAGACCTAAATAGGAATCTTATGTAATTTTTGTTTCCTTTCTAAAAGCATCTTCAATAGAGTGCTTGTGATTGTTGTGTATTTCACTAATAAGTAATTATACATATTAGCAATTTTTATTGAAATATGATGATACAAGAAATTAAATAAAAACAAGTAACGACTCTTAGATAAACAACGTTATTTATAAATTAAAAATAATAATAATTTGTAGTCTTAATTCTTTTAACAAACAAAAAAAATACACAATTTACTTTCATAAATAAAAATTTATATATATCATCAATCATTCATTATTTACGGATTAAAAATTAGTTATCTATCATCGTTATATATTTTTCATGGTTATGTAATTTTTTATTTTTAATGGTTAATTTTTATATATATTAAAATAATTGTGTAATTTTTATTATTAACTTTTTATATGTTAAAATATTATTTATTATGTTTACGGATTATTTATATGTATCATCAATCATTCATTATTTACGGATTAAAAATTAGTTATCTATCATCGTTATATATTTCTCATGGTTAATTAAATTATTATATAATTATAATAGCCACATTAATTTTTTAAGTTTTCAAAAAGTGAAGTATAAGTAAAAACATTATAAAAGTGTGGGTCGTTTATAAGATCCCACCATTCAAACAAAATTTGTAAAAATATTATACGAGTTACTTAAGAATGATCTGGTATGGTGGATCCCATTTTAAATAAAATAGGCCATAATAAGTTATTTATAAGAATCATCATATGTCCTAAATTGCATTCTTGGTTCCCTATAGTATTAAATCCACAATTTTGGTCTTTCAATTTTTAAATCTGCAATTTTAGTCCAATAAAATTCACAATTTTTGTCCCTTACTAGATATTCATTTGTTAGTTTATCGTGACCCAGCATTAAATAGATGACAAAATAATTAATATTCATTACAAAAAAAGTCATGTAGTGTACAAACCACAATTAATATTTGTCAATATTTTTACTTATATTATATATTGGTATATTGTTAAAAGTGTATATATAAGTTACTTATATTATATATTGGTATATTGTTAAAAAGTGTATATATAAGTTATAGTGTGTGTATAGTGTGTGTGTGTATAAGTTATTGTTGAATCTCATTTAAAATCAATACTAAAATTGTGTGTAACTATATATTAAATAGATTTATGTTTACATATGTAATTTTATCTATAGTAACACTTTTTATATGTGATTATATGTAACATTTCTTTCGATGTATTTAATGATATATAGACTAATTAAAATTATACTTTTACTTCTCATTTTACCACTTTTATGTGATAAAAATGAGAACTAAAAATGAAATTTAATCTAAATATTATTAAATATTAATTGTTATATCATAATAAATAATTGAATAATATTAAAAACATACAATATTTTATGTATTCAAAAAATGTTAGTTTAATCATATATGTTTGGTGTTTATTAGTTAGTTTCAAAATGACTAATCACTACAAAAAATATGCAATTTAGCGACCACCAAAATCGGTCGCTAAATTGCAAAAATCGGTCGTTAAATAGCTTAGCGACCGAATTAGCGACCGAATTTAATCTGTCGCTAAAACCCTGGTCGCTAAGCTATTTAGCAACTGAAAAAATTTTTGTCGCTATTTAGCGACTGAAAATTTTGGTCACTAATTCGGTCGCTATTTAGCGACTGAAATTTTTGGTTGCTAGTTCAGTCGCTAAATGGTTGAAATGATTTTGATCGCTGAAGTGTATGAGACCAAATTAGTGACCGAATAAATCGGTCGCAAAATATTTATTTATTTATTTATTAAATTTTATAGACGTCGCAAATTTGGTCGCTATGAACCACTCATATTTGGCTTCTTAAGGATTTTATTTCACAATACTTAAGTTTTTAGCATGTTTTGTCCTTAATTACACAATTTTTGGAAACTTCCCATAAGGTCACCCATCCCTATATTACTCTAAGTCAAGCACGCTTAACTGTGAAGTTCTTATGAGATAAGCTACGAAAAAGCAAATGCATGTTTTTAGTATAAGTAGTACAAATTAATTCATTTAAGTCATTCTCAACTACCCAATCTCATACTTATATTATTTTTGGATCCTTATCATTTTGGTATATCCGGACCGTTATAAATATATAATAATATATATAATAATTATATTACTAATAATAATAATTATATTATATTTAATTAATCTTTATTTATATATATACTTACTTTTATAATTAACAATCTACTTATTTCTATTTAGAATTAATTTTATGATACAATTTAAATTATTTATTATAAATTTAAAAGTTTAAGTAATAATTTATATATTTTAAAATGAGAAGAGTTATAATAACACTGATATAACTTTTACTAAGTATTACACCGCTCAACAAATTTATATTAAATGTGAATTTTGTAAATCTAACTGATAGATTGAAAGTTCATATCACTTTATATATTTCAATCTAACGGTTGAATTTATAAAATTCACATTTAATATAAAGTTATTGAGCGATGTAATACTTAGTAAAAGTTACACAGATGTTATTATAACCCTTCTCTTTTAGAATATTATTTTTATAAATTAAATTTTAACATTTTAAATAAATTATTAAGTAACTTAATATATTTATTCATCTTAAATCTAAGATATAAAATTTAAAAAATGTATTTATCCTTGTTTTATTTTCTAATTATCAATCATTAATAAAATACTAATTTAAAATTTAAATATAAAAATTTATTTAAAAATAAAGTTATCATAAGTTATAAATATATATTATAAATATGGATCAAAATAAATAAGAAATTTTAAAATTCATATACTTTAATTAAAAAACTGCCTAAAAATCCAATCGTAAAAAAAACCTCTAAATATATTTTCACATAAATAACTATTGGTATTAATTATGTAGGAGTGCATATAAATATTTTTTTAACATAAATTAATGTCTTGCTCTTACAAAAAGAAGAAAATGATATTGATACTCAACAACAATATTATCATCACTTTTAAGCAATTTATAATTTTTTTTAAATTTTACTTAGTGACCGAATAGAATTTCGTCGCTAATTTTAACTAATATTTAGCGACCGAATAGAATTTCATTGCTAATTTTAACTAATATTTAGCAACCAAATAGAATTAAATTGCTAATTGTAACTAATATTTAGCGATTGAATTTAATTCTGTCGCTAAAAAAATCAAAATTTCTTATTTAGACACCGAATTCAATTCTGTCACTAATTTTAACTAATATTTAGCGACCGAATTAAATTCTGTCGCTAAATTTAACTACTATTTAGCGACCAAATTTAATTCTGTCGCTAATTTTAACTAATATTTAGCGACCGAATTCAATTTCGTCGCTAAAAATCAAAATTTTTAATTTAGCGACCAAATTAAATTTTGTCGCTAAAAAAAATCAAAATTTATAATTTAGCGACCCAAATAGCGACCGAATTCAATTCTGTCGCTAAATTTAACTACTATTTAGCGATCGAATTCATTTCCGTGGCTAATTTTACCTACTATTTAGCGACCGAATTAAATTTTGTCGCTAAAAAAATCAAAATTTATAATTTAGCGATCGAAATAGCGACCGAATTCAATTCCATCGCTAAATTTAACTACTATTTAGCAACCGAATTCAATTCCGTCGCTAATTTTAACTACTATTTAGTGACCGAATTAAATTCCGTCGCTAAAAAAAATCAAAATTTATAATTTAGCGACCGAAATAGCGATCGAATTCAATTTCTTCGCTAAATTTAACTACTATTTAGCGACCGAATTCGATTCCGTCGCTGAAAAAAATCAAAATTTATAATTTAGCGACCGAAATAGCGACCGAATACAATTCCGTCGCTAAATTTAACTACTATTTAGCGACCGAACTCAATTCCGTCGCTAAATTTAACTACTATTTAGCGACTGAATTAAATTCCTTCGCTAAAAAAAATCAGAATTTATAATTTAGCGACCGAAATAGAGACCGAATTTAATTCCGTGGCTAAAAAAAATTTATAATTTAGAGACCGAAATAGCGACCGAGTTTAATTCCGTCGCTAAAAAATCAAAATTTCTTATTTAGCGACCGAAATAGCGACCGATTTTCTAGCGAAGACTTGTTTTGGTCGCTAAATCGGTCGCTATTTTGATTTTTAATAATTGGTCGCTAATTTCGGTCGCTATTTTGCAATTTTCTAGTAGTGTAAACTAGTGTCCTTAATCTCTAACATTACACATGAAAGAATTCAATAGAAGTTGAAGGTTTGAGAAATTTATCTATGAACATTGCTAAAATATAAATATCTTGATCAAATTAACATTACTGAAATTCTAATGGATAAAATATTGTTTATATTGTCATTTTTCTAACTAGTATTTTAGTACATGCATGTAATGTGTGTTAAGTCAGATAAAGTAATTTCTAGCAACGTTTTGAATGAGACAAATATAATACGTGTTGTTATTTCTAACAAGTGTGTTAGTATTTCAAAAAAACATAATTACAGGCAAGTTGAAGAATAAAGTATGTGCATGTGCCACTTCCTACACCAGAACCAAGATAAAAAGTAAAAGCTTTAAGCATCAGATGGAAAGATCAAATGAAGCCTAACACAAGAACCAAGATGGAAAGTAAAAGCTTCAAGCATCAGACGAAAAGACCAAATAAAGCCAAGCCTAGCACAAGAAGGAAAATGATCAAGCTTCTATAGACCAAAGACGAAAGCCTTAAATATCAGACGAAAAGATGAGTCAAGGCAAACCTCAGCATAAGGATCACACGAAGAGTAAACAAAGTTGAATGATAAATGGAACATGAAATGTGTGCCAGACGATGATAAGTTAAATATCAAATGAAGGTGTGTCAAGGACAACCTAAAGTGCAACATAAAGACTCAGAGAAAGGTTGGTCAAAGATCAGAAGAAAGTCAACTAAATATTAGACGAAGGACAACAAAGACTGAAAAGTATTCCAGATGTAAATAAAGTCTGTCCATCTACAATGTTGACCAGACCAAAGAAAGTCAAAGCATTAATGACTAATGCTAAGACGAAGACTGTCATGCACGTATTTGAAGAATCAAGTCTCAAAAGACAAATCAGGCATTGTCTACGATCAAACGAAAGCTCTCAACATGATCGTGTGATTAAAGGAAAAGACAAAGAAGAAGAAAAATACGCATAAAAGTAAAAGCATGCATGTGTAAAAAAAAGTACATTACTTTTTCAGATAAGGACAACGCTCTATAGCTACGCGATCGGAAAAGGAAAAAAAGTTCATAGGTCTCAGCTAAAGTCAGACACAGCAGATAACAAAACAAAGAAAACTTCACGTAATGTCTATAAACAGGAAGCAACATTTAATGCAAGATCTGCATTAAATGAAAGATTAAACTAGTCATGAACAACTACATCCTGCTTCCACAAACACTTGCAATGGGAAAATTTTACAAGGCTATATATATGTCATGACTTCAAACCTGGAAAGGTTGGCTTTGACATTGAAGAAAAGTGATATCCAGCCCATGAAGCAATGAAACCAGAGACAAAGCTTATAGAGTCAAATGTACCATAGTGTATTTATCTCTATAGACTAAGGAGTTCTAAGTGTAACTTAGGAATATACACCTTAGTGAGTGTAAAAATTCTTGCATCCTCTCTGTGAGAGTAAACCAAACACTCAAACGAAATCATCTATCTATCATGTGTAAAGCCTGAAGAGGCTAGGGAAAGAATACTTGTAAAAGCCTGGAGAGGCTTGTCAAAGAATACTCACTACGAGCTTGAAGATGCTGAATAAAGAATACTAGCGCTAATGAGTGAAGTTAGCGAGCCAGGAGTGGTCGACAATCCTCACTGAGAGCCTGAAGAGGCTGAACAAAGAATACTAGTATTGATAGCCAATCAGGAGTGGTTGAGAATACTAAGGACTAGGAGTGGTCGAGAATACTCACTGAGAGCCTGAAGAGGCTGAACCAAGAATATTAGAGCTAAGGAGTGAAGTTATCCAACCAAGAGTGGTTGAGAATACTCGGGACAAGGAGTGGTCGAGAATACTCACTAAGAGCCTGAAGAGGCTGAATAAAGAATACTAGTGCTATTAGCCAACTAGGAGTGGTTGATAATACTCAGGACCAGGAATGGTCGAGATCGGGAGTGGTTGAAAATACTCACTATAAGCCTGAAGAGGCTGATTAAAGAATACTAGAGCCAACGAGTGAAGTTGGCCAACCAGGAGTGGTTGAGAATCCTCACTACAAGCCTGAAGAGGCTAAAGAATATTAGCGCTGATGAGTGAAGTTGGCGGACCATAAGTGGTCCATAATACTTTTGTACTTAATTCAAAATCTAGTGAACCCTTTAATTGAAGGAGACTGGACATAGCTCAGTTTGAGCGAACCCGTATAAAATAATTTGCACTTTTTAACTATTATGCAGACGCAGACGCAAACTTTGTTTAGCTAAATTATTATACTGAAAGTTCATCTACTGCCTATTTTTCAATGCAACTATTTTCAGACGGAAAATACACGCACTCAATTTATCATATTAAGAAACATTTTCCTTAAGCAGATGATAAACTCTCAGACACAAAACCTTTTGCTAAGTAAATCTTGCACAGTCTTCAAATGTTCAAAATCATATTTTTATCAAACGAACAAGAGTCTCTTTGTGAAAATAGTTTTAAAATTCCTCCGTTCACACACACACATATTCAATCTCCCCTTCTATGTGTTTTTCCGCTAACTTTAATGTGGAGGTTGTAACACTCTAGATTTTTTAAAATTATTAAAAATGTTAGATTTATGAAATTATTTTGTTATAGAAAATATTTGGAGAAAATATTTTTTAATTAATTATGTAATTAAATATATTTTGCAATATGTTTTTATATTTGTGATGTTTAATTATGTTTTTATTTTAAAAATAAATAAGGGAAGGAACATTTTATTATAACAAAAAGGAATACACTTCTTATTTTTCACTTTAAGTGCTTCTTCTTGGTGCTCTAAAGAATTGCTTGAGATTAAGGAGATTATCTCGAAGATTCACACCATGTTCATTGAGATGAGGGGAGAGTGAGTAATCTCTTTGGGCGTGGAATAACTATTGGGTAATGAGATTAGTCCCGAATCTCTTCTTTGTTGTATTCATGATATGCAGGAAATCTCAAATTGTGACTTGTATTATGTTTCTGCTTTTCATGTGATTTTTCAGTGCTTTAATTAATGTCTTGAACGTATATGTATGTTTAATTTCGAGTATCAAACTAATCTTGTAAATCTTAGATTGCCCGTAGATTTCCATGGGAATCTTAAGGGAATGCCTTTTTGGTGATTGTATGAGAAATTGATGTGAATATGTAATTATGTGTGTTATATGTGATGTTTGAATTATGTGTATAATTAATTCATGTAATTTTAATTGTTTGAAAATTTGTGAGTGCCTATAATTTCTATAGGAAACCCTTTATTTATAGAGTAAGGCGAAGATTGATGTAAATTGTATGAATAATTGAAATTAACGTTACACTTGAGTAATTGATGGTATCACAGAGTAGCTTTAGGCCTTAATATATGTTTTTACTAATTGGATTGGAAGAAAAGAATTTGGTTGAGTTGTATCTTGTTCTAAAAATTCTAGGATGCATATACCTTAATATTTATGTGATTTATCTATGTGTGATTAACATAATTGATTTTTGATTGTTTATTTAAAAAGTAGACATTTGGAGCTATAGTTTAGATTCAAGAATTGCATAAAAATGTTAAAGAATGATCGAGTTATGTGATTTAAAAGATGAACCTCATACTTTGTGCGTGAAATGTAACATGTGTACATTGTTAACCTTTCAAGTAGACTTAAATGGCAAAATTTGGTTTTGTAATGTTCATGATCATTTTAGCCTTGAATGTTAGCTTTTTAAAGCCATTGGAATTACTCAAAAAGGAGTTTTATAACTTAAGTTATGATCAAATTAGTGAGTGAAGGTCAGACTGTTAGATTTAGGTTAAAACTCTGTGATTTTTTAATTTTTAAGTATAGTAGATGACATAATTAACTTTTTAGATAACATTAAAGTTGTCAATAATTTTCTTAATTTTCTAAAAAAATTAAGATCAACTTGATAGCATGTATGTAACTCTAGATTTCGTGTTTAGACCATTTGAGGCCATAAAAGATTAAGTTATGAAAATGTAGTTTGTGAATGGTGATGATGAATGACTTTACCCTTTAAGTGTTTGATCTAATGAATGGTTTGAGTATCTATATCAATGTTTAGGAAATAGGTATAACTATATAGAATAATTGTGAATATATTATAATGTGAGTTGATTGTTAACAATTTGAGGTGTTTTTGTGATAGTGATGCCTAAGGAATTAATGCATGTTGCTAGATTTGTTAAGTTATTAATTTAAATTTTGTTCTTGAACATGTGGAAATGAATTTGGTAAATTTGGTTTTGGGATGGTTGCATGTTAAGTATGAGGTTAGATTAATTAATTTCGTGAATTTGCAAGTGCATAATTCACCATCACGCTAGGCATGCCTTCATGGCATTGGGCGTGACTTAAATCAAGAACCCTCTATTTTACTAAAGGTAGGGCGTTAAGTTGAATAGTCTTTGGCATGAGAAGAGAGAATTGACTCTAACTTGATCACGTTGAGTGTTAAGTTGAATGGCACCAAACATGAGGAGAAAGAACTATCTCTACCTAGATTATTTCCAATCGCAAATGGAGTGACCCCAAGCGTGAGTTTGGCAAAGCTCTTGGACTAGGCATGGAGTTTGCTGAATGGCATCGGACATGGCCGAGACAGAGAACTCCCAGTCTCAATGTCGCCAAGCAAAATGTGTATGGTGTCAAACATGAACTTACTTGTGAAAACTTGTTGTTTGAATGATAAAATGATGAACATGAATAGGTGAGTTGAACTTACTACATGTTGTATGATGATTAAGTTGTGTTATATGTTGTATGTTGACGCATAATGTTGAATCTTTATATATTGATTTAGGATAATGTATATAGATGATTTAATGGTTGAAAGTTGAGTTGAGTTATGTTTAATTGTTGAGTAGTTATGTTAAGAATGCTTAAAACATAGAGTTTTAATGTATTGATTGACCAAGGATTATAAGAGAGGTTGTTTTCAAAGTTGCATATCCCACTGTGAGGATATTGTCTTGTGGTGCTCCGATAATCCAGTCTATTGAAAACCCTTATTAGGAAGTTAACCCTTGAAGTAGATAATTAAGTCTCTTCTAGAATCTTAGTTGATGCGGTATGTAGGCAAGGTTGAGGTATACTGACTACAAGAAACCACTATTGATCCGTATATGAGCAAGGTTGATGCATATGTATATAAAGCAACCAAACTAGAATAAGGTACAAAGTTAGGGGCCAAAGTCCCCAAGTAAATACTAGAAGGCCATAGTATTTGGAAGGTAATTGACAGACTAATCCCATAAATGACTTAGTTATGCTAGCTAATGTCATGGTAGGTTAACACTCAAGTTATTCTACCCCAACAAGAATACTAGATTTCCTAATTTAAGTAGTGAAATTCAAGAAACCATATTGTTGCGAATTTTATCTGAATTGGTTGTTAATCTAATTGGATTGAAAAGATTAGGTTGTTGGTTTGGTAAGGTCAAGCCACTTAGACTATTTACCTGTGCTGTAGGAGATCTCTATAGTTAATGCGTGAAAACGCGTAGTTGGTTTTGTGCATATATAGTTGATTGTTGTGCCTTTTTAGTTGACTTGTATGATACATATGTAATGTTGTGGTATATATTGTGCAAGTTGAATGATAAGTTATACATGTGATGTGTTGATATCTTTGTTGTTCACATGCCATATTGAGTTGTGATTTAGTTGTATTGTTCAAGTTGAATAATATATTATAATGTGTTGATCAAGTCGAGTTGATTATTTTAATAGTATAGTAGGAGCTACTTCTATATTGTTTATTGTTGATTATTTTGTATACTAGCTTAATTATCCTTATGCATGTTTTTATATAGTTTGACTATAGTGATCATACTTAATACGAGAGCAGAGGAAAGATAAACATGAAGAAGAATTCTTCTAAGGTCATATAGGAAGATGGCAACTTTAACCTTTTTTTTAGCTACTCTGATGTAGGTATTATAAAATACATGTGAATGAACCAATTTTATGTAATTTCATGATAAAATTTGCATTATCACATGTTCGATATACATGATAACAATAATTTAAAATTATAATAAAAAATTAATTTTATAATAGATTTAAGATTATTAACATTATATTAATGAGTAATTGTCTCAAATATATAATTACTTATAATCAGAGTAATAAATATATTACATTTATTATTATTATTATTATTATTATAATATGTATTAATTTATAAAGGCTCTCTATTTTAATTTAAAGATAATAATGATTTAACATTATAAAAAAAAACAAACATAAACTCATTAAATTAATTAAAAATACATTTATTTTTATTATATTTATTTACTACAAGAAAATTATCGTATAGTGACACACATCCTATAGTGACATAATAAGTATCACTAAAAACTACTTTTACCTACACAATAAACATAATATATGTTGATATATTATTAAAAAATGTGAGTATAAGCTATAGTGACACACAAAATATATTGTCAAATCTCATTCAAAATCAACACTAAAATTGTATGTAACTATATGTCAAATAAATATATGCCTACATATATTATACTTATAGTGACATTTTTTGTACGTGACTATATGTAACATTTATTGTAGTGATTATTTATTATTATATAAAATATATTTTAAATTAAATATCCGTGTATTCACGGGTAAGCATATTAGTATGTTAAATTAGTGTTGTGAACTGAAGGATTTATTTGGAACATCTTAATTTCTTTTGTTGTTTCTCGAATAATGTAAGCCCAGATCAATAACATAGGTGGTCGCCATAAACCAACGGATTATCAGGGGAATAAAAAGGTAGAAGCACTAGAAAAATGAAGTAATACGACAAGAAAACGATGTTAGATATACACCCGCACTGGGGAACAACTTACCCCACGTTGGAATTTGGATAAGAATTACACCAAACGAGGGAATCGGAATCCGGTTAGTGTGCAAGAACAAGAGAGAAATATAAAAATGAGGACGAGTGCTGGAAAAGTCAAAGATAAAGTTTAGAATGATATTACGTGCATGAGAAGCCAATTATTGAAAGTAGTTCCACATGAGGGAGCGTACCATCTTTGAATGGACCTTTCTTGTTAAAGTCACTGTACCCTAATCATTTAATCAGTGACGTAGTTAGTTCTAATTGCTGTAATTTCTTGCATTTGGAAATATGGAAATTAAGTAACGTCATATTTTCTGCCCTAGTTTCAATTTAAAACCATCGAATCAATGAGGTGTTAAGTAAAAATGGACATGGTTTTCTTAATTAACAATTCGTTTTATGAATTAAAATATATAATGAAAAGAAGTTATTGAATGTGAGTTTATAAAGTATGTGAAAAAATTAATTATTAATAAAATAAATAAATATTTTGTATTAATTATATAGTTTGTTAAATATTTAAAACCACTTAATAAAAAGTAAGTAAATATTTTAGGAAATATTTTATGTATATTAAAATCTATGGTAGATATATATTAGCGACTTGTTGACAAAAATAAAAAAAAAATATATTAGTAGTAACTTTTTTCATACGACTTTTTTTTATTTTTTATTCCTTAAACATTATCCTAAAATAAATTTTTTAGTATTTTACCATTTTCTATTTTTATAATATTTTTATTAATTCTTTTTGTATTTAATAAAAAATATTAAATAAATAAATATATTTGTACAAAAATCGTAAAATATACTACATTCATCTCATAATAAGTTTCATCTTAAGTGTTTTTACACAGACGAAGAAAAATAAATAAATAAATAAATAAAATAATAATTTTATAAAATTAACCTTATAATTAATCTTTTTTTCTAAAAATGACACACCATAATAATCACTTTTTCTAAAATATTATAAGAATTATAAGTGAAAAAGAGACAATTAATACTACATTAAAAAAAATAGCATGACACTTATTTTAAAATTTAATTTTTCTTTAAAGATGACACTAAATATGGGACTAAGGGAGTAATAATTATTTAGGCTTAAATCTATTTTGAGTCTTGGTAATTTTTTGAATGCAATTTTTTCTTTAAAATCTTTTATTGCAAATTTGGTCTTTTTGGTTTTCAAAATTAAGCAATGTTGGTCCACCATGAACATGTCATCCAAAATTAAAAGAAAATGTTGACATGAAATGTGAGTGACACCATTTGATAATTACGTAGTTACACTGACTTTTAAATAAGAAACAACATTGATTTTTATTATATGTATGTTATGTTTCTTTTTTATTTTCATTAGAATTTATAAATTATTAAAATATTTTTAATTTTTAATACAATTATTTTCACATGTGACTAACTAATGTCAAGTAGTGTTACACTATTGTAACATTGTAAGTTATAGAATGTTATAATTTTTTTAATTATTTTGTGTTGTTAAGTTGGACTATTTAGTGTTGAGAAACTATGGGGATGAGGGGATCTCTTAGGAGTTTCAATAGTGTTGGGAGAGTTTTTTTGGGTAGAGGGTCAGTTTGACCATGAAAGGAAGAGTATATATATATAAGGTTTCTGTTTTGAATAGAGCCTTATAAATTTTTTTCTCAAAATTCTAGAAAGAGGAAATCCTACATAGATAGACTTTAGTTCGTGGACTTCTTTTCCTGTGAATTTATTATTCTTCTAGATTTCTTCTCTTCCGTAGTTGATTTTAAGTTGTTTGTTTTAATTTAGATTGTGGAAATCTTGATTCTAATTTGTGAAGTGCAAAGAGCCTCATTTTTTTTCTCTTCTTCCTTGGTTCTAAGCTACCCGAGGTAAGGGAAGTTAGATCTAATGCTTTTTGAATGTGTAGTTGAGTTATGTAGTGATGTTTGGGTTGTATGTTGTACGAAATCCCTTGAGATTCATGTTTGTGTTGATAGAATTTGACTGGGTTGTGATGAGAGTTGAGGTTTCGGGCTTATGATGAGAAATGTAATGATTAGCAAGGATTTGTGGTTGCTTGTTAGTGCATATATGTGTTGGTCGTGATTTGTATAACTGTTGTTTGATGTTGTATGTGTTGGGTATTGGGCTCCCTTCCTATGTGGAGAAAAGACCCAAAATTGAGAAACCCAAATTTTGTCTCACTTAAAAACCAAGTGGAGAGGGGTCTCTTAGTGTGAATAAGAGAGAAAGAAAATTACACAGCCGCCAGGGAGAGAAAGAAGAGAGAAAGAGAGCAAAAATTTGGTTCTCACACACAGAGTAGTTTTAGTAAAATTGCGATCTCCACTTCGTTTACCGTTGGATCGGGCTGGAAATTTTACAGAAGGTTCTTAACATGGTAATCTTCGTTTTGACCGTTGGGATCGTGGATTGGAGGTCTGTGATTATAGAAATCAATTTCGTACAGTTGCTCTAATTTAAGGTTTCTTCTTCTTTATTCTTCGGTTGGAAAGCCCTGTTGCTTTAATATATCGGTTGGTTGTAAGCATTTGTTTATGCATTTGATTAGACTCTCTTGTACCCTAATTTGATCATAGTGGAGCTTGATTGACTAGCTTGTGCCCGTGGGTTTTTACTTCTCACATTGAGAGGGTTTTCCCACGTTAAAAATATTTGTGTCTCTTTGTGATTATTTTCTGCCATTTATTTGTTTTGTTGCTCCTCGTTGGTTTTTGCAAGTTGGGGGAATTATTTCCGCTGCGTACTTTGGTACTCTTGATTATTCTGTTGTTGTTTCCCCTATCAGCATGTGTTAGATCTTTGCTAGGTTTTAGGTTTTAGATCAAAATCGGGTTTTGCATATGAAGATTTATGATGTTGTGTTGGGCACGCCTTCATGACGTATGACATCGACCCAATGCTAAGTGGTGCCCAATGTGGCCAAGCTAGATCTCTCTATCTAAATGACGTTAGGCACTAGTATGGTGACGTCAGGTGTGAGTTAGGAAAAGACTCTTTGCTTGAAATAGGATCAAGTGTGGTACCTTACCACGCTAGGCAAAAGGTCTTAGGGGTCTCTATCTTAGCCATGTCAATGTGAGGATTGTGTAATGTTGGGTGTGGGCGAGGTAGAGAGTTCCTTACTATTGGATGGCATCGAGCACTAGGTGAGTGGCGTCGGGTTCTGGTTGCTGAAGAAAAAATATTGATTTATTTGATGAATTGTTGAACATGAGATGAATATGAGTATATGTTACATACTTTGAAGTTCTTAAGCATTGATTATTCTATGTTCGATGATGTTTTGAGATGAAATGATGATTGAGAAGTTGAACGTGAGTTGAGATGTGTGTTGTGAGTTATAGTGTTGTGTGTTGGTTGTATAGCTGTGTTGAACATGCAAAAGTTGTTAAGTTGTTTAAGATCATGAACGTTGAGAATGTTTTGGTCATTTAGACATGATGTTGTTGAGATGTTATGACCAATCTAGGGCCAGAGGAGAGGTTTTTAAAGTTGTATATCCCATTGTTTGGATATTGTGTTGTGGTACTCCAAAAATCCAAATTTGTTGAAAACTCTTTTTGGGAAGTTGACCATTGAAGTGGATAACTATGTTGAATCTCCTCTAGGACTTAGTTGGTACTGTGTGTGGGCAAGGTCGAGGCACGCATGTATAAATTGATCATAGTATAGGGGTCAGGTTGTATTATATTGATTACAAGTGACCAATCGAGTAAAGTACGAAGTTGTGAACTTAGTTCCCAATAAAGTATCTAAAGTGTATAGTATTTGGAAGGTAGTCAATAGATTAATCTCACAGGAGGCTTAGTTAAGCTAGCTAATGATAGGGGTTAGCAACGGGTGGGTTTGGTCGGGTTCAGGTGAAAAATGTCCAACCTGTTGTAAACCGACTTTGGAAAAATGTGACTCATATCCGACCGACTAAGCTTTCGATTTGAGGTGGTTTGGGTTGAAATGGATTTGGATTTGAGCGGGTGGGTACAATCGGGTTTGAATTTTTTTGTAGACCAAGTTATCTTAACGAAGATGAAACTTAAAATGATAAAAAAAATATTTTTAAAATAGTGTACAAAAATAGAATGAACGTGACAACAGATGGAATAAGTAGATTCGTAGATGAAATATTTACAAACTAAAGAAGAAAAAATACAAGATAACAAAATTCATAGTTGTTACATGCAAAAGAAATCTAAAGTTAGATTACAAAACCCATAAGAAACCACAGTCGCACAAGTTGTACTCAAGAAACCATAAGACAAAGAAAAAAGTAAAAAGAAAACTCTAAAAATGGACTAGTGTGTTGGGAAGTTGAATGAGAAAGGAGAAGACAAAATAAATATCTAATTTATGAGAAAAAGGAAAAAAAATAAGTTACAAATTAGTGGCTATATTATACTTGAAATAAAGACTTTTAAGTTTGGACCATTGTTGTTTAGTTATACAAAAGTAATAAAAATCTAAACTTTTCTTATTTTCGGTTGGATTCGGTTTTTAGTGGGTTTAAAAATTCAAAACCGAACCCTCCCAATATAACCCGTATAAAATCAAAATTTTAACCCGATTTACCCATAAAACGCGCTCGAACCCACCCAAAAAAATTTTCACGGGTTTTTCGGGTTCGGTTCGGGTCTCAGTTTAATGCTCACCCCTAGCTAATGACATGGTAGGCCCATACCCAACTATTCTACCCTAACAGTAGTACTAAACTTCCTTGTTTAAGTGATGACATCCGAAAAACCAAACTGTTGTGTTGTGAATTTTTATATTCAATTTTTTGTTGATCTAGCAAGCCCAAAAATATCATCTAGGTTGTTGTTTTAGTAGGGTCAAGTCACTTAAACTACCCATCCTGTGTTGTAGAAGATCTCCTAGTTGAAATGCATGACGACATATATAGTTGTTGTTGTAAACTTTGTGTGGTACTAACAAACAATTTGATTTGTTAATATTATGATATTCAAATTCATATAGTGTTGTATTAGATTCAGTTGTTTATGCTGATATATGTTGGTTGTATGTGCTGATGCATGTCGATAGGGATGGAGATAGGATGAAGATTTGATGATGTATTAAATTTTTTCATGTTTTTATGTTGCTTGTTGTATACATGTTATTTCTATAAAACTCTAGCTTACCTTAATTTGCGCGTTTTCATATAGTTTGGACTGTAATAATCGTACGTGATATGAGAGCATGATAAAATAGGTATGAAGTTATGCAATGGAGGCCATTTAGTAGCTCTAAAGTTGGATGTTCTTGTTAATGACTACCATTTGGGGTGATTCTTGTATAGATAGTATTAATTGCTTGACAAGCAACTCATGTTGTATATTTTGCATTTATAAGATTACTTTATTCATATTATATATATATATATATATATATATATATATATATTTATGTAGTTGTTTTATCCTTATATGAATGCGATATAATACGTATTCTCGTATCTGTAGGTATATAACTCTAAGTCAATAGATGTCCCACTGCTAGTATATAAGTCACATAATATAGGAATTGAGGCGAGTCATTACAATTGTTACCACGTTTTAATATTTTCTCTTTATTTGAATAATATATTAATAGTGAATGAAAATTGTTTAATTCTAGAAATTAGAGAACTAAACCCACGTGCAATAAAAAAAATTTGGAATACCAAAATTGCACATTCGAAAAATTATAGGATTAAATGTGAATTTAATATTAATATTTAATACTTTTTATTTATTACTTAGGAGAATTAATAAAATATTAACATAAATTAGAATTATTTTCTTGAGAATCATATTAGCATCTTGACTTTTTTTCTTTTTTTTCTTGATATCGTTCAGGCGATGGATTTTGTTTTCGGTTGGTGGCATAATAGCCATGTGCAGTGTTTAGAGCACGCCATTGCTAACAGTAACGAGTCATGATCTTAATAATGCTTTTGTTATGTCAAAACTGTATACGAAATAAAAATTGCTTACAAGTTGTTTAATAGTAATCACCGACAGTTCACCCTACCTATATTATTTAATGCTGCACTTATCTGATAAACAGTTTAAAAAAAAAATAAAATAAGATTATTAGTCTCCTCAGCAATTAATTTTTTGATCATATCAGATTCCCTCTTGTAGTGAGAAATGTCTGTATCTACACTTGGCCAATAAAAATGATTTCCCTAGAAACATTTTTTATGGGTATAAAAGGACATCTCAATAAGAAAGAAAATGAAACTAGCTAGAGTTGGAGGATAAGACACCCGCAAAAGAAAATTGCATAATAACTATAAAAAATCAGCTAAAACCTCTAAACAAAAATATAATTACAGAAAATTAACAGTCGATAATTAATGAGAGACCCGTATTTTTTTTTTATGTAATATAATGAGTGTAAGATAATTAATATAATGTGGTGTAAGTTAATATCCGGAAAAAAATTATATTGTGCAAATAAAATTTAAAATAATGATATATACTTAAATAAGATAATGGATCATGATGTTTTGGTTTGGGGGAATAAAAATGTGATGTCACATCAAGTATATTCTATTTTATTTTGATGAATTTTTTTATATAATCAAACAGGACACGAAATATATATATATATATATATATATATATATATATATATATATATTAAATACATTATTTTGTTCTATTAACAGGTGTCAAACATAAAACAATACATATATTCATATAGTATTTTCTGTGTAGTTATACCAAATATAGTATATAAGACATTTATCTTATTAAATTTTGTTCTATTTTATGCTATACACTGTTTTTAATTACCAAAATCATCCATGCATGGTTCCATCTCATATCCAAAAAATATAAGAGGAAGAACAAGGAATGTGTTGGTTAGAACAGGATGGAATACAATTTCATTAAAGTGTTTGAAAATAAACATGAAAGTACAACAAAAGTTGAGACTGAATTGTGTTAATTTCTTGAATTTTATTACACAAAAAAAAGCGACTAAGAAAAGTAAAAGAACAATGACAATAAACTGTCTTTAAGGTTTAAATCTTCAATTGTTTGGATTTGGAGTTTGAGACGATCCCTTAAACGCATGTTAATAATATGTATTCTTTAACATATATTATATTTTTAAAATAAATCCCTATTATTAGCTGAATTTTATTAAAAACAGATTTTTTCTGTGAGATATACTTCTTATTTAATAAAGTTCTCTTATGATTTTATATTTTTCAATAAAATTTAGCAAATAATATAAATTATATAAAGAAAATATGTCACCACTCTTTAGATAAAATGTCAGTTGAGAAAACTTGTTCAAAGATCACATAGTAATCCATTTATAGTGACTTAGTGAAACACATAATGCAAGGTATTTATTTTTGGTCCACCCCTTTAATGACACAATGCTAATTAATCTTCCTAGTCCTCAACACATAAAATAGCCCGAGTGCAATGGTGATAACCTCACACCAAAATATTATTATACAAGTCTCTCCCAGTTTTAAACCTAAGATCTTTCTTAATCAAGCATGACTCTACATAGTCCCAGAGTCCCTAGTGTTTAATAAATTTTAAGGTGAATTTTTAACTAGTGTTATCTTAAAAAAAAGTTTTTTTTTTTTATTTGAGTCAGATTAATATGTACAAGATCACGATGAGCTAATACAAATCACTTATTCTTATTTTATTTAGACTTAAACCTTCAAATTACAAATATTCAAGAAGCAAATCACAAAGATAGACAAAGCAAGTTATGAAAAATAAGTTCAAGGATTTACAACAATCATCTTCATTGAAGTCATATAAAATGAAATTTGAAACTTGAAAAAAAGAGAGATCAATTTTTGTAAAAAACTACATTCTTTTTTTTTTTTGGTAAAAGTTATTTATATACTTAATTTATTGTATCACATTTTGAAAGGAAGACAAAATAATTCTGTAAACTTTCATAACTTTGAATTATTGGATTTGAACCTAAAGAGACTTGTCTAAAAAAATACTGAGTGTTGAACTCTAAGAGACTTTGTGTAAAAAGAATATTTAGATAATTGTTAAAGAGATAAGTCAATGAACACTAATAATTGAGTCAGAAGTACTGACGGTAAATAATACTTGTATTTTGAAAAAAATAGTAAAATTTAATATATTTGGATCAAGAACTAGATGTAGTTTCTATGGTTGAGATTGACCAGTATGAAAACACCTTATGTTCTTTCTATTTATCTTTTTGTCTGTATTGCTTACTATAACGCTATTGTTTCACTGTCTTGCAAAAAGTAAGTTTTTGAGTGATACTATTCAACACTCTTTTTTAGTATTTCTCTTTTTCCCACAGCTCTATAATATAAATTATTTATCATAAATTTAAATTATAATTTATATATTTAAAAATATATATTTATTCAAATTTAAAATATAATTTGTATATTTAAACATAATATTTAATTATTATATAAACATATATACTTATTAGCGTCTCATTGTGTTTGCCTACCCAACATATATTCGAACTTGTGATTAATTATGTATATAAACACAGTTAATTATATTTTATAAGTGGTAAAATAAATAAATGTAAGTTGATCATATTAAACATTTTAATAACTCTTATAATACTATTAACTACATGAAATAAAATTAATTACTATTATATATTTTAATAATGCACAACTAAATAAGAGATATACTCATCAAGAATGATATGTGAAACTTAGGGGGGTGTATTGGTTTAGGATTTCGTAGGATTTTAAAAGACTTTTTTTGAGTAAAAAAGTCCATTGGTATTCAATCAGGATTTTATGTCACTTAAAAACAATCCAGTGGTATTCAATATGGATTTTCAAGATTTTTTAAAGAGTCCATTAAAATTCACTGGTATTCATTTGAGATTTTTTACAACTTAAAAACAATCCATTGGTATTCAAAAATATAAAGATTTTAAAGGATTGTTGTATGAGAGGGATTTTGAAGGACTTTCTAGTGTTATCTATAAATACCAGATTCATAAAACAATCTTATCCAAACCCATCGGATTTTGAAGGATTGTTTGAAGTGACTTTTCAAGTGTTTCAAGAATTTTCAAGTGAATTTTTCATATTTTTTTTCTATGCTCCTGTCTTCTCCATTTTTTTCTCTACTAATAATACTACACTATTATTCATTGCTCATATATAATATTGTAGTACTGTTCTCATCTCATTCCCCTATTTTGTGAAACTCTGATATGTAAATGATAGTGTCATTGACTTGTTATATTTTTCTGTTAGTTCTCCTTAATTGACTTGCTTTATTTTATTCTATGTAGTTGAATTTGTTCCTTTATATAACACAAAAAAACAATTGAAATTTTAACTTTCAAGTGATAATTTTTTTTATAACACACGTCAAGAAAAGAAAAAGGTGAAAGATGAAATTGATATCATAATCTCTACAATATATATATATATATATATATATATATATATATATATATATATATATAAGATGAATTTGTTAGGGTTTCTGTGAGTAGAATGAGATGAAAATGAATCTTAATTGGGAGAAGAACCCTCTCAGCATAAAAATTGCGATCTCTCTCCTTCCCTTAATTTGTTACTCTTATCATTCTTCATTTTATGACTCAACAATTATTTTATTTTTTTTACTATGAATTTTTCTTTTTATTTTTATATTGTAAAATTAGGATTTTTTTTTATATATTTTAAAAAAAAGAAAATTAACATAAGACATTGTAGTATCTAATTTTTTAGGGTTTAGGATTTATGCCTTCGTTAGCTTATTTTTTTTAAAAAAAGGAAATATTGTTAAAATATTTGTTAGAATAATTTACATTTATAAATATCGTTAAAAATTATCATATAATATATAACTAAAATTATATATATATATATATGTATATATATTCTCTATATCTAAATACTTTTATTTATATAAAAAAATTGTATATCTAAATATTTTTCCAGTATCAAATATACTGATTTTTTTATATAAAAAATTATCTTATGTTTCTATATTTCTGTTTTTGCATGTTTTTTTTTATAATGGCTGAGGTATTTGATCCATTGGGATAGCCAAGATATATTTGATCTTGTATGATTGGTGTGCTTCTAAAAATAATAATATAATTTTATTGATTTTGTCTCTTATCCATAATTATTTATATAACTAGTTTTCAACATATATTGTTTTAGTAATTCAAATGGGAGATTTACAAGGAAATAATAAAGGAAAAGGAAAAGAAAAAAAAATATGAAGCTTGAAATAAGGAGGATTCCGATGAATTGTTACAATTGATAGTAGATGCTATAAAAAGAGGATAGGATATTATGGACAATTATTATTATTATTATTATTATTATTTATCTAGACATTATTTTTTTTATATTATTTTTGTCTTTGACTCTTTTTAAATTTGAATGTATGAATTTTTTTTTAAAATCTTATCAAATGTCAAAACTCCACAAAAATTCTACAAAATCCCACAGAATCCATTAAAATCCTGATTTAAAAGTCTTGCAGAATCCATTAAAATCCTGATTTTAAGTCTTATAGAATCCTGCAAAATCTTAAAAGTCATGAAAATCCTGCAAAGTCTTTTAAAATCCGCAGGATTTTTTTTAACTAAAAAAGTCCTTTAAAATCCTAATCCAATACACCCTCCTTACATAAATTTGTCAGCAAGAGAGAAATATAGGGTATATTACTGACATTCTTAATATATAATATCACATTAAATTAAATATAAAATTTAATTAACGTTTTATATTAAAAATTAATAAACATGTTGTAAAAGAGATAAAGTAAGGCTTATTGTTGTTCTTTAATAGGCAAGAAACTATCAAATTCATTTTACTTTAAATTAAAGTGAATTGTGAATTTAAATTTTAAAAAAAAATCGATTACATAAAGTTAAATGAAAATAATGTAATGACTTCGAATTTATAATTTTTCTTTTTGTAACGGAATCAATTCAATTCGTAAACATTCTTACATTCCATCAGATTTAAATTTTATTTTAAATAATTTAAATAACAAAATATAATAATATTATTTTTCATTTATTTTCATATATCCAAATAGGGAAATATATAAGAAATGGAATGTGTAGAACTGTAAAAAAAAAAAAAAAAAAAAAAAGAACTGTAGATAGAATAATGAAAATATTCCTTGACATTGATCAAGATATTGATTCCAGTGCAACCACACTTCCCTAGTAATTATCGATATGCAATTCAGCAAACATTGCTTTTCTACTTCTGTTACGGCTGAATGTCTTTTCTACCATCACATGTCATGACGATTCTCATGATATGCCCAATAATCTTTTATAAAATAATCTACTGCCCAACTATACAGAATCGACCACTGTCTACTCGATCGATCCATGGTCAACTAACACAGAAAAATACTAGTCTTTCACACTTTTTAATTTCTCTTTAACTTCAAAAAAAAAAAAAAAAACTACATGAAATCGTGGTTCTAACTATTCTAATTTGTTCCTCGTAGAGTAAACACCACAGTCTCGAGTATAAAGAAAAAAAAAAATAGTTTAATTACTAATTTGATACAAGAATGCGCATGTGGTGGCATTTCTCCTCAAAATGTCCGAGTGATCTATTCTATGTTCTAACCACCATAGATTTTGATTATTTGTGAAAACTGTGAGCTCAGCGCACATGTATTTCCACAACAACTTTAACACAAAAGAAAATAAAGTTAATTTTTCTACCAGGGGGCCATGCTAACGAAAGTAACCTCAACGTCAATGCATCATATCTAATCCTCCAGATTGATCTCGTGTTAAATTTTGGCAGCTCCTTGCCCTCTCTCTCTAAAACGTTTTCCTCTAACTTTATACAAATTAGGAATTGAGGATATTATTGAGAGAATAAGCCCCTCCCCGGGTCCAATCTGGAAGCACTTGATTTGACAAAGATTAAAGCAGTTATTTGAAGGCGGCCATAGATATTAGCAGCCAACCTCAACAGTGTCCCTTTCGGAGCCTACCATTATTATTCAAAGAATAAACTTTCTCGCTGTAAAAAGCACAACGTTGAAAAGATTCCAAAGACAACTGGCTCGTGACTCATGACATGCCCCACGCTCTTCTTATATATCCCCCTCATACTTTTCCACTTAAGCACCATTCCCACCTAAGCATCTCTGCATTATTCTCTTCCCTTCGTAATGGGTCGGCTTAATCTCCTACTTGTGTGCTCACTTACATTAACACTCTCCCTTTACCTACACCCAACCCATGCCCAGCTTAGTCCAAACCACTATGCTAACACATGCCCCAATGTTGAAACCATAGTTAGAGATGTCGTTAGGAAGAAGTTCCAACAAACCTTTGTCACTGTTCCAGCCACCCTTCGTCTCTTCTTTCACGATTGCTTTGTCCAGGTAATCGATTGCATAGCCATTTAGTGCTA
The DNA here is from genome assembly GCF_000230855.2 of Cajanus cajan. Classification (NCBI taxonomy): domain Eukaryota; kingdom Viridiplantae; phylum Streptophyta; class Magnoliopsida; order Fabales; family Fabaceae; genus Cajanus; species Cajanus cajan. The sequence continues at coordinate 50,448,402 of NC_138521.1, forward strand.
GTTAGGAAAACTGACACTATAATTTATCTGATAACCATGTTGTGTATCAACTAATCTCTGTTGAGAATTTTGTTGTGATTAAAATTTAATGACACCAAAATTAGTATAAAAAGTAATTTTTTATCACTAGATTTGGTCATTGATTAAGTTGTCGTTTGGGAGTATTTGTTGTTGTAGTATTCTGATTTTGTTGTGAATTTAATGTTAAAGGGTTGTGATGCTTCCGTTATGGTGGCGTCCACTGGAAATAACCAAGCAGAGAAGGATCACCCAGACAATCTATCCTTGGCGGGTGATGGGTTTGACACAGTGATCAAAGCAAAAGCTGCATTAGATGCTGTTCCTCAGTGCAAGAACAAAGTCTCGTGTGCTGATATTCTTGCCTTGGCTACCCGTGATGTTATTGCACTGGTATGTTAACTTAAAGTTGGAATTTAAAACTTGTGCATATTATTCCGACGCTACAGTTAGACCTAAACTAGGGAATTAATATATGCAAGTGCTTTTGTGTAGGCTGGTGGACCTTCATACAGGGTTGAATTGGGAAGATTTGATGGGCTAGTTTCAAGAGCTTCGGATGTGAATGGGAGGCTTCCTCAGCCAACCTTTAATTTGAATCAGCTGAATTCACTGTTTGCGGCAAACGGGCTTACCCAAACTGACATGATTGCTCTATCAGGTAATGCCATTGCCCGTGCAACTGCTTACAATGGGTCCCATTTTTAGCATATGGACGTTGTTGGGTCCTTCTAGAGTGGTTCACATTAGTGTATCATCTCATTTTTGTGATCGAAACAATGGTCAACTCAAGAGACAATAGTCATTCACGAGCCAAATAGTACACGTTTAAAAACACAAGGAGGTGGGGAGGATGGGAAATTATTTTTTCTTGTGTGCACAGCCACAAACTTGACTGTGTTACGTGAAAATTGATCCAATTATATATGTGGTGATCTCGAATCATGTGATAATATCTTGTGGGACGGAGATAGTACACATTTAGGTTGTTTGGTTAATGAAACTTTAGAAAGAAAAAAAATAAAGAGGGTAGGAGGAGGTTGGGGATGTTAAATCAAATGATTAATTTCCTTATATTATTATATCCTTGATGTAGGGTTTTAATTAAATAATTTGTTTCCTTACGTCACCTCTTCAATCTTTTAAATAAACATTCACAAGTTTTTTAATTGAAAAACTTGATGACATAAACGTGAAGAATCTGATCTAAATTTTATCTTCAAAAGTGAATTTGTAACACAGTTTTTACTTTTAAATAAAATTATTCTTTTCAATTTTTGATTTGAAACGTTTTTAAAAAGTATTAAATTCGCATTTTTGAAAATTTTAATTATTAAAATACTTTAACATATTATGTGTAAGCTGAAACAAACAAGAATGAAAAATAATAAAAGATTCTCGTATTAAATATAATAAAACCCCAATGATTTGTGAATTTTAAATTGAAATATTTTATGACTCAATCAAACAACATAGAAAAGCGAGCTGCATGCAGCCAAAAGAACCAGCACGAAAACGAAGGGTCGTTCAGATCTGAAATCTGAATCAAAGTGCTTACCATTGTACCGTAGCGCACTGGATCATTTCCTCCTCGTCCCTAAACGTGGTTAATTGTGATTTTGCAGGTGCACACACCCTAGGATTCTCCCACTGCAACAGGTTCTCCAATAGAATATACAGCAGCCCAGTGGACCCAACACTGAACAAGGGCTACGCGGCCCAATTGCAACAAATGTGCCCACGGAACGTGGATCCAAGGATTGCCATCAACATGGACCCAACCACTCCTCGAACGTTCGACAACGTTTATTACCAAAACCTTCAACAAGGGAAGGGCCTCTTCACCTCGGACCAAATCCTCTTCACGGACCCAAGGTCCAGGAGCACCGTTAACTCCTTTGCTTCTAGTAGCGGCGTTTTCAACGCTAACTTCGTTTCTGCTATTACCAAATTGGGCCGCGTTGGAGTCAAGACTGCAAGAAACGGCAAAATTCGTACCGATTGCTCCGTGCTTTAAACACAAACAAAGTAGCAATTTTAATGCCACGAATTTACAAGGGGTAGTTAGATTAATTGTTGATAAATTTGTCTATCAATAATTTGGGAGATAAGGGAGGAGAAGGTTGAGGTTGAGTTTTCATTTGTGTAACGTTCCAAATAATTCAAAGTTCTCCAAATTTAAGGACTTTGAATTGTTCATAAGAATAATCGTGTTACCCAGAGAGGAAAAAAACAGTCAATAAATGGATTTTGCATTACTTTAATCTCTATCTTTTTTTAGTTGTCGTTTATATCAACCTTTTAGATCCAATAATGACATGTAAATATTGTTTAAATATTAAGTAGCTTTCATTACGAATATATTTAATTTAATAAAAAACATCCATTTGCAATTGTTGAACGAGAATAAATTATGTCTCGTGTTCACCCACAAAACATTATGCATGTTAAGTATATATTGATATTTCAAGAATTTAATAGTTATTTATTGTTAGTATAAAAAAATACATTGATAATTAATTAGAAATCACCATTTGAATGTATTATAAGTAGTTATTATAAAAGTTAATAAATTTATTATTTATAAAAATTTGTGATTGGATGATAGTTTGTTAGTGTATCATGGTCTTTTTTTTTTCTTTTTTTTTTTCATATTACATAGTTAAAAAGTTATATCAACAATAATTTTGATTAATTGATAATAGTAAGTGTTTTAAATTGTTAATATATAATTATTAAACTCTTGTTTGAATAAAACTTGTGCTAAAAACACACATTTTTTTAAACCAGTAAAAATGTTGTCTTTATACTAGTTTCAGCAGGAATAAAGAACTAACTCGATTAAAATAATAAAAATATAATCCTAACAGTCCAAGTATTTAGTAGAATAGAATTTAACAACGTATTTTTTTCATTTTAATTTACGTTTTCTCCATAAACAATGAAAGCTGTTGATTTGTCAGCAATCAATTTTCTTACATAATTTTTCCTGCATTTCTTCGCTTGATATAATCAACTTCACCGTACGAATACAACGGCATAACGCATGTGTTGCTGACCTATTTGTATTAACAATGATTTCAATCAATATCAAAAGTTCATAACCATTGCAATTATTTATATATATAAACAATTCCATCACCCAAAAATTAAATCGAATAAAAAACCCGCACACAATCAGAATGACAACTTGAAATGCATTTATTATGATGTTGGTCTTCAACATTTTTAACTAATTGAAGGACAATAGATTTCAAAAGTTGGATGAGAAAACAGTCGAGCAACATCAAAACAAAAGATATCTTTCAGGGCTTAGTAAAAAATTAAAAATTGAACAAACAGTATTAGTCCCTTGCTAGCCAAAACATCAAATAAGAAAGATAAAAATGATGAATTAATGAGTGACTATGTCCTCTAATTGAGGGTCATCTAAAACAAAGTTTGAGAGAATACTATTTACTTTAATTGAGAAAGCTATATGTCAGAGATTTGTCTAATGGCCTTTTTATCTAAATGTACCTGTTTTCCTTTATAAAAATAAATAGCATAACATTTTTGTTTTGTTGTTAATAGGCCTAAAGCTTCAATTTTAATAGATTTATCTTTAGATCACCCTACAATCAAGCAACAAAGGTCTATCAATCCAACGATCTACATTATATAATCATCAAAGAATAAATTGAAATTTGGTGGAGGATAAATTAAATAAATATTTAAATATATTTTAAGTTCTTTAAATTTAAAGTATATTTATTTTTTATCTTTCAAATTTAAAATTATTATTTTTAATTTCTATAATTTTTAAAAATTTTATTTCATTCTTTCAAGTTATTAATAACATATATGAAAGTGTGAGATTGAAATAATTATATACACTACAAAAAATTATTTAATTAGTGGGGTTTTTTTCTGGCGGTTTCAAAAAACCGCAAAAAAATATTATATTTCTGGCGGTTACTTTAACCGCCACAAAAGAATTATATTTTCAGCGGTTTTAAACCACCACAATCTTTAAATATCTGTTCAACCTTTCTATATCACACGTGGCTACATTTTTTATATTATTTTTAAAAGAATAAAAATCAAAAATAAAAAACTTAGATAGTTTAATCTGAGCATTTCCCATTTCCTATTTTTAATCAAAAACACTATTTTATTACTCTTTTTCTCTCCACGTTTTAGGGTTCACTCATTCATTCTCTTTTTTTTGCAAGTCAAAGAATTTGCTCCTGATGCGAGACGAACAAACGCCAAACTCTCATTCTCTTTTGTCTTCCCCGACAAATTTCAAAGTCCAAGAGGTAATGTAACTCTTCTCTCTACTCAGCGTTCAATTATAGTTTCCTCGTGATTATGGAAAATTGCAGAGAAATGTGACTTCTACGGCTACAATTGTGGTGGCGAAGGCATAACTTCAAAAAAAGTTGGAACCCTAAAAATTTCTTGAATGTTTGAGAAGGTAGATTTGGAAGGGAAAACCAACCACGATTTGGAAGGGAACGGAGGCAGTGGCGGTGATGGAGATTATCGCGGTGGCGGAGAAAGACGCGGAGTTGAGGAAATCGGCGTTCAAGCCAAACTCACCTGCTTGCAAGGCCGTTGTGGATCAAGTGGTGAAGATAATCGAGAAAGCGGATTCGAAGCTTCTGGTTCCTCTTGGTTTGTATTTAATCCTTAAGTACATCTCTGTACCATCTGGCCTTGTGCAACTACTCTGCCTCTATGGATATTCCCTATTTGTCTTTATTTCGACTCTGGTGAGTTATTGCTCTTCAAATTTTCTTTCAAGAAATTATTAGGTTATCTTGAACTATATGATCTTTAAATATTCTCTATATAATATGTAATCAAGTGTAATTATTATTTCCTTGTAAATTGTATGATGAAGTTAATGATTTTACAGGCTTAACATCAATATGCATAATAAATAAATTACATCACAAGTGTCTCAATACTAACCAATAGCTATAACAAGGTTGACCAGTGCAGTTTTCCATATATGAAGGTATTGCTTAAAAAACATATAAAACACTAGATACACATCACCCCATTATCAAAGACTTAAGTGTAAGTTGGCACTGTTAGTATGGATTTTGTTGATTAACAGCAGTTCCTATATTTTTTATTTTTATCAAGTTTTCTGATCGTTTGCACACAAAACATGTACACTTTCGTCGTAGTGTGATGGTAAGAAAGGGAAGAATTGAGAGCCACATTTGAGAGAAGATGTCAAATTGCAATTTTTGTTCTGGGTGGGTTGTGAGCATCTTTAAATCAATATAGATCAATGTAAAACACGATAAAATGATATTTTACTCCCTGTAGAAACGTACACTTTTAGAGAGGTTGTGGGTATCTTCAATCAGTATTATCTTTTTTTGTGCAAGTATTCAATTATAAAAGAGTTGCTGTTGAGTCTACTTAATTGGCAATTCTTGTTGATAAACTGGTGTTCCCTTCCAAGTCACATAATAAGGGAAGTGGAAAAGAGACAAAATATTCTAAATTAATATTCTGAATCACATAAATCACTTTATGATGAGATTCAGATACTTCAAGGTAGACTTGATCGAAACCCTGAAGTTACTCGGTTTGCTGCGGAGAGAGATTCTTTTGACTGAAGTGTCTTCTTTGAGGGAACAGGTAATTGTGTTTCTGGATTTTAATACAAATAATTTCCCTTCTAGAATCCTTGCATTTAAGATTCTATGATTGAAAAACCTTTGTTCTGCAGTTGCTTCAGTACCATGGAAGAAACTCGATACAGGGTAATTCAAATCATGATATTGAACCTCAGGTCAGTCTTTAATTACCTGAAGCAGTTCATGAATTGCACAGAGGGATATATTTGCCTGTTAAAACAAAATGTATGCTAAAATTGTGTTTCTAAACTGCACAAAGGGATATATTTGTATTGTTATGGTTGAAATATAGTCATTATTAGAATAGTAATCACTAATTAACTCCTAAAATAGTCCATCTATTGAAGTGATAATTGGTGTTCATGTGTATGCTAAAAAAGTTCAATATATTTCTAACAATTTCCATTTACTACTGGTGCAGAAAACTTCCGTGGCCTATTGGAGGACCAAACAACATGCTTAAATCAGGAATTTCTGATGGCAAAAGACAAGCTTAAGCAAACAAGCAAGCAATTAGAAGATACAAATGATGATCTGAAAGAGGCAAAGTCTGTTATTGAAGCTTTAGAATCACAACATATATTATCTATTTTAGGGGTGATTTGTTTTGCAGGCTCAAGTTCATAGACATGCTCATAACTTTAGGGAAGTGCAACAGTGTACTCTTCTGTCTATCAAAATAGGAGGGTGCAGTGAAGATTGTTCCTATTGTCCTCAATCCTCTAAGTATGACACATGAATCAAAGGCCAACACCTTATGAACAAGGAAGCTGTTCTCGGGGCTGCAAATAAGGTACACTTTTATTAGATAATCAATTTATGTGTAGTGTTCTTCTCTAGCTTGTGGCCTGGTGATGTCATTACTGATCTCTGGAAAACTCTTTGGATCTGCCTCCCATGGAATGGTGTCATTTGAGTTATGCATTCGTTCCCAACATTTCTTTACTTAAGCATCATATATCTTCTTATTTAAATTAAGAAATGTACCGTAGTTTAGATGTCGGGAATTTTGTTTTAGGTAAAAAAAGAAAGAAAGAAAAAAGATCATGCAGCTTGTTGCTCATTCGGTGCTATGCTTTTTCTTGAATGGAAATCCTTTTCCTTTAGGCAAAATAAGTTGGGAGCACTCGCTTTTGTATGGGTGCTACGTGGAGGGATACTCTAGGAAGAAAGAGCAACTTCAACCAGATCCTTGAATATGTGAAAGACATAAGGTAATGCATCATCATTTTATTTTTGTCGTATTTATCAAGTACTAGACTAAGCTGTTGAGTCTAGGAAGATAAGTCTTCTTATTTTCATTTGTTTGTTATATATACATAATAAAATGTTGGTGGTGACTGAAAAATATGCTGAATGTTTTATTTATTACCTTTCAAATGAAAATATACTTCAATACTTTTGTAAAAATGATAACACTTGGCAGAATTAAAATGAATTTTGTGGCGGTTTCAAACCGCCATAAAATTACAAACAAGTCAAACAGAACTGAAATTTTGTAGCGGTTTATAACCGCCAGAAAATGTCAAACAAGTTAAACAAAAATGCATTTTGTGGCGGTTTCAAACCGCTACAAAAGAGATTGAATTTTCTGGCACTCAAAACCAGCGTTTACAAAATATATTACAAGAAAAATCAAGATTATCTACGGAAAAATCCGTAGATAAACATAAAAATCCGTAGATAAATGTCAATTATCTACGGATTATCTACGGAAAAAAATCCGTAGATAAAATGGTCGTAGATAACGTTAACTACGGAATTTTCCGTAGATAACGTTATTTACGGAATTTTCCGTAGATAACGTTATCTACGGAACATTATCTACGGAATTTTCCGTAGATAATGTTATCTATGGATTTTTCCGTAGATAACTCGTTTTAGGAATTTTTTATTTAATTTTAATAAATTTATTAAAGTAATAACCCTCATATTTGGCCTCTCAAGGATGCTATTTCATTACACTTCACTTTTCAACATGTTTTGTCCTTATTGCACATTTTCTGGGAAACTTCCCAGAAGGTCACCCATCCCTATACTACTCCAAGTCAAGCACGCTTAACTAAATTTTAAAATATATTTTAACCAAAAATATATTTTTTGGTCGATACAGTGACTAAAAGTATTATAATAAATAATTAAATTTTAAAAAAATTAAATCTTATAATGATTATTTTTTTAATGATGCTAAATTAAATATTTTAATTATTTTACAATAAATTAAAATGAAACAATAGTAAAAAATGTTAATTGATATTTCAAATAAAATGTTTTACCTACGAAATTTATCTATGGGTGAAGTTATCTACGAAAATTTTCGTAGATAACTAAATATTATCTACGGAAATAATTCCGTAGGTAATATTCCATAGATAACTAAAAATTATCTACGGAAAAAATTCCGTAAATAATATTCCGTAGATAACTAAACATTATCTACGGAAAAAATTTCGTAGATAATATTCCGTAGATAATAATCATTTTTCTTGTATCCGCCACAAACGGTTTTTGGCGAACGTAGATCCGGCGGTTATTTATGACGCCGGTAATGCGATTTGTGGCGGTTTTTAACCGCCAGAAACTGTAAAAATAACCGCCACAAAACACACATTTTTTTGTAGTGATATAATATCAATAGATAAATTTTATGTGAAAGTATTTGTCAGATTTTCTAACAAATTTATGTATAAAAATTAAAATAAGATTTTTTAAAATTACAAAGTCTAAAAAAAACTAATTTTAAATTTGATATATTAAAAACAAATTTATCAGACTAAAACTATATTTAAACATTATTATCTTATTTGGTAAAGGGAAAATGAGTAAAAAAATAGAATGGAGTGCAAATAAGGTTTGTTGTTTGGTTGAGAAGAAATAAGAGAATGAAAAATTAAAAGGTGATCACCCTCATCCTCTTATTTATTTACTTCTTTATTCTCTCTTATATATACCTTATTTTTTACAATTTTTTTCACTTATTTCTCTTCAACTAGATAATCAAATTTCTACTTTATTTCTTATTTATTTTTACTTATTTTTTATTTCTCTCCACTTTATTTCTCACCTATTTCTTTCTTCTCTATAAAACACAAGATAAATAAACTCATGCATATAAGTCGAACGAGCCAACCTAGGTAGGTGAAGTAATAAACAAATCATCTGCGTACCAATCCCGTTTGTTCACCTTATATGTGTGTAATGGCAAGCTCCATCTGCATGCACCCTTTGCAGTTCCTATAAGTTGAAACTATTCATCAAAAATCATTTAAGATGCTAGCGGCTGACAGTATTAAGAACCAAGACAAATACACATATATACTTAAAGGGGCAGATGCTGAAAAGCCATGCCAAAAAATAAATCCTCTCACTTAACATAATATGCAAACATGCTCCAGTTAGAAAATGTAATGAGAGGTAAAAGACGATATGTTTGATCTGATGATTACAATGTACATATATAGCAAATGCTAGCAATACATGATCCTATGATTAAGGCTAGCATTAAGATACTACAAGCAAATAAGGCAGCAAATAATGCTGACAGCCATTGATTGGTAATTACATTAATGACAATGATTGACAGTATCAAGGCAAATCATTGGATCCACATATTAAGGGATCTTGTCTCTAATTCCCCCTTTCAAACTGATGGGTGAGAGCGTCACCCCAAGTTTGTCTTTGAGTTGGTTGAATCGTGTGTGAGTTAATGCTTTAGTGAGGCAGTCAGCAATTTGATCAGCTGATGGAACATAGGCCACAACAATCTCATTTTGCAGCACTTGGTCTCTGATGTAGTGCACATCAATTTCAATGTGTTTGGATCGAGCATGCATAACTGGATTTGAAGCTAATGCCTTGGCACTCAAGTTATCACACCACAGTGTTGGTTTTCTTGGCAGAGGGAGTCTCAGCTCATCAAGGAGTGAACGAGTCCATGCTATTTCAGCAGCTAAGTCAGCCAGGGCTCTATATTCTGACTCTGTACTAGATCTTGAGACTACCTTTTGCTTCCTTGAGGACCAAGAAACAAGTGTTTCACCAAGGAAGACACATTGACCTGCCATGGATTTTCTATCGTCCACACTTGTGGGCCAATCTGCATCTGAGAAGCCTGTTAAGTCCAAGTCAGTGGACGGTTTAATGTGTAGACAATGTTGGATGGTACCTTGAAGATATCTCAATATTCTTTTGATGCCTTGCCAGTGATCTATAGTGGGAGAGCTCATGAATTGGCTGAGCTTGTTAACTGAGAATGCTATGTCAGGCCTTGTGTTTGTTAAGTATTGCAATGCTCCTATAGTTTGTCTGAACATGGTTGGGTCTTTTAACTTCTCCCCTTCAGCTGTAAATTGCTTGCCAGTTACCATAGGTGTTGGACAAGATGAGGCATTTTCCATTTTGAATTTTCTCAGGATGTCTCCTATGTATTTTGATTGTTTCAAGTACATACCAGATGCATCTCTTTGAACTTCTATGCCTAAGAAGTAGTGCAGTGGACCAAGGTCCTTAAGGGAAAACACAACATTGAGTTGTTTGATGAAGGATTCTAAAAATTTGGTGTTGTTCCCTGTGACAATTATATCATCCACATATATAAGTAGAAAGGTAATGTGATCTGTACCTCTTAGAGTGAAGAGTGAGGAATCACTTTTTGTGTTCTTGAAACCCCAGCTGAGTAAGGCATTTTTTAGGCTGTCAAACCAGGCTCTTGGGGCCTGTTTCAATCCATAGATTGCCTTAGATAACTTGCAGACATGTTCAGGTTTAGTTGAGTCTACAAATCCCTCTGGTTGATGCATAAACACAGTTTCTTTGAGGTAGCCATTAAGGAATGCATTGTTTATGTCCAACTGTTTGACCTCCCAATTGAGATGCACTGCAATTGAGAGTATGATTCGAACTGTACTGGCCTTGACAACTGGACTGAAGGTCTCTTCATAATCCAATCCAGCTGTTTGTTGAAATCCTTTTGCAACTAATCTTGCCTTTCTCCTTTCAATTGTCCCATCTGCTTTGTACTTGGTCTTGAAGACCCATTTAGAATCAATGATGTTTTCTTGGCCTTGATATGGTACCAAAACCCAAGTTTGATTTGACATGAGTGCCTGATACTCATTATCCATAGCTTCTTTCCACTGTGGTCTTGTGAGTGCTTCTGTGACATTTTCTGGTTCCTTCTCATCTGTGCAGGTTTCAGCTAACCCAACATATGGCTGCTTTGGCTTGTGAATTCCAGCCTTGCTCCTGGTCCAATGAGTGTTGATGGTTGTGCTTGGTTCAGCAAGGTCTTGGGGAGCTTCAACAACTGTTTCTGTGGGATCAGTGTCACGAGAAATTGGACTGTTCCTTGTTGAATCATTTGTATCTTGATCTCTGCTCAGATTAAGTGCAGCACTTGAATCATTTGCAGCCTGATCTCTGCTAAGATTAATTGCAGCATTTCCAGTTGGACTGGCTGGATCTTGTTCGACATCAGGATTGTTGTCATCGGAAGGTGTTGCTTCTCCAATATGTGAGTTACCTGCAGTAGGCAAAGAAAAAGAGGCAGATGGACTTTCAGTTAGTGTTTTCAAGGGACTTCTTGTATTGAGAAAGCCATCATGGAATGGAAAATGTTCTTCATTGAAGACAACATGTCTTGAAGTGAAGATTCTTCCATGAGAGTTTATGCATTTGTATCCTTTGTGGGAGTTACTATAGCCCAAGAAAACACATCTGGTTGTGTGGAATTGTAGTTTGTGCTGATTATAGGGCTTGAGACAGGGATAGCAAGCACACCCAAAGGGTTTTAAGGAGCTGTAGTCAGGTTCCTTTCTAAAGAGCAGTGAGTAAGGACTTTCATTTTGAGTGACTAGAGAGGGCAGTCTGTTTATGAGATAAACTGCCGTGGAAAAAGCTTCCCACCAATAGTGTAAGGGCATTTTGGCTTGTGCTAGTAATGTCAAGCTAAATTCAGTAATATGTCTGTGTTTTCTCTCAGCCCTACCATTTTGTTGTGATGTGTAAGGGCATGACATTCTGAATTGTATTCCTGCTTCTATTGCATGGTTTTGCACAGTCTTATATTCACCACCACCATCACATTGGATTGTCTTAATTCTTTTGTTAAACAGATTTTCTGCCATGTTTTTAAACTGGGTAAAGGCTTGTGCAGTATCTGATTTATGTTTCAGAGGATAAATCCAGGTAAATCTACTAAAGTCATCAAGGAAGTGAACATAATATTTGAAACCCGAAGGAGATGTTACTGGTGCAGGCCCCCAGACATCAGTATGAACTAATTCAAAAATTTCCTTAGCATGAGAGGAAGAGGTTTTAAAGGGTAAAAAATGCATTTTGCCATATTGACAAGCTTCACAAAAGTTAAAATGATCACTAGGTGATAGTTTGACATTACAACTTTTCAAGACTCTATCTAGGACTTTATTATTTGGATGACCAAGCCTTCTATGCCAGCTTTCCTTGACAGATACATAAGCACACGGGTCCCTTTCAGTCCTTGAGAGCTGATACAAGCCATCTTTAAGTGTCCCTCTTAGAATTGCCTTCCCTGTCAACTTGTCCTTCACAAAGCAACAATTTGCATCAAACTCAACCAGAATGTTATTGTCAGCAGTTAATTTCGACACACTTAATAGGTTTTTGGTAATGTTGGGCACATATAAGACATCATGTAAGTTAAGTGAGTTTAGTTTTGAGGAACCTGTGGCAACAATCTTCAATTTTTACCACTTCCAACTATTAATGAGTTCTTACCATGATGTTCTGTCAGATCCTCGAATTTGTCAGTTTGGTGTGTCACATGATTGCTTGCACCACTGTCAAAGTACCAATCATAATCTTGAAGAGAACTTTGTGAGGCTAGGAAGGCATTGTGTGCTCCTTGTTTGTCATTGCCTGCTAAATAATTTGAGTTTGAATAAGATTTATCAAACCTGTAGTATCAATTTACTGCTGTGTGCCCGACCTTGTAGCAAACTTGACATGTTGGTTTAGACATTCTTCCTCTTCCTCTGCCTCCTCTCCAACCTCTGAAGTTAGATCCTCTCCAGTTGCTATTGGAACCTCTCCAGTTGTTGTTTGTGTTGAATTTGTTGCCTTTGTAATCAGTTTTGTTGGCAACATTTGCAGAAGGATTAAGGGTTAGGTTGGTGAGGCTATTCAGTTGATCAAGTCTACTCTCAAAGGTCAGTAATTGAGCCTGCAGATCAACCCAAGTGAGACTAGTTTGATCAGATAGCTTGACCACCATAGGGTTGTATTCAGAATCTAAACCATTCAGGGTTTGAATGATTAGATCTGAGTTGGAAATGGGGCTGCCTGCAAGTTTAAGCTTGTCAACGAGATTCTTCATTTTGGCCAGATACTCCTCCATTTTCATCTCTCCTTTTCTGATGCTGTGAAACTCAGATTTAAGGTAAGTGACTCGAGACCTTGTGTGTGCACCTGCTAGGCTTTGAGCTTCATCCCAAAGTTGTTTTGAGGTTTCACAGTGCAGCAACTGTGTTGCCATTTCAATAGTCATTGAATTCATCAACCATCCAAGGAGTTGTGAATCATGAGCCTGCCAATCTTCAAAGGCAGGATTTGGCTTCTTGCTTGAATCTGTAGAAGCTATGAATTCTTCAGGACACTCTTTTGTCCCTAGCATGTGCCCATCGAGCCTGCAGCCTTTGACTATAGAGATCACCAAGGATTTCCATAGTGGATAGTTGTCTCTGTCCAACTTGACAGACATAGTGGATGGGAGATCATTTTTGGATTTTGAATCTGCAGCGGATGCCATGATTTGTATTGGATCAAGAGCCTTCACGGCTTAAGAGCTTTGATACCAAGTTAGAAAATGTAATGAGAGGTAAAAGACGATATGTTTGATCTGATGATTACAGTGTACATATATAGCAAATGCTAGCAATACATGATCCTATGATTAAGGCTAGCATTAAGATACTACAAGCAAATAAGGCAGCAAATAATGCTGACAGCCATTGATTGGTAATTACATTAATGACAATGATTGACAGTATCAAGGCAAATCATTCGATCCACATATTAAGGGATCTTGTCTCTAATTAAGAAATTTTGTTACAAGACCTAGACTAGAAACTTGATAATAGCTAGAGATAATTATCGAGTAAATTGTCATCAAGAAAGAAAAACTCATTAGTATCTAAATATATCTGTACAAAATACATGTTGGATAGATTCTTTACGTGATGCGGGCTGAGTAATAATATAGTATTACAATTTTCTATCATACACCACAACTTATGATATATATTGAATATTGTTAATGATAAAAAATATTATTGTATACGAAGAACTATCTCAATAACTGGGGAAAAAAAACTTTTTAATCATCTCAAATAATTATCATCATTTTATATTTATTTGTACAGTTTATCTTTTATAACGTTATTTTCCTTTCACTTTACATGTTTTTCTAAACTAAATTTCAAAAATTGTTTTAAAGAAATTATCACTAGTTAAGAATAATTTGTATTATAAATTAAAATATTTATTATATATTTAAAATATACCTTGTTTATTTAAAAATGTTTATTTATTATAAATTTTAATTATAATATAATTTATATATTAAAAATATTTACTTAATATAAATTTTAATTTTATAAAATTAAATATTCATCATGTGTAATACACATGCTAAAACACTAATTTATACAAAAGAACCAAACACTTCACTTCTAATTATTAAACTCAATAAATAATTTAATGGTATAAGTGAAATTTGATATAAAAAAAAATAACAATATTTAACACTATTTACTCTACCAATTATTCACGTACATAACACAACCCTATTAAATTCACCTATATTTTATTATCATCTGAGATTCTTAATTAATATTTGTCTCACAATTTCACATAGGAGCCTTACCTGGTCATTGTATACATACAACAAACTAAAACACAATAAATGAATGAAGTTTAGGTTAGAATGAAAAAATTATCATTGTGAATCTAATTTCAATTTAGACCTTTTATATGGAATAAATACGTCCAAAAATAACCAACAAGTTAGTTTATTTGAACCATCAAATACAACTGAAGAACGTAAACAACCTAACAATTTAGATCAAAGTAAGTCATTATTGCAAATTCATATATACACGTAAAAAAAAATGCATTTGTACTTCTTGAGTTTTATGCAAGAAATTCAATCAAGATAGGTACGGGCATTTTAAGGACAATAGAACTTCAATATCTTGACATAGGGCTAGTTATGATTTGTCTTTTTTTATTTATTTATTTATTTATCTATAAGTTAACACCCACAATCAAATATAAAGCTTACAATCATCTCCACCTTTTTTCATAATTGACAATACCTCTAAGTGTATATTTAGGAAGACTTTGTTCTTTGACTCAGAGATTTTACAACTCATCAGAGAGTTTCAATAACTCTATTTCTCTAACACAAAGGGGGTTTTACCATCTTAAAGACCTAGTTTCTTTCTTGTTTCTTGAATGCTTTCTTGAAATGTGATTATTATATTTAATTTAATCTTACAAAATTAACTTATAAGATAAGAATTACTTTTTTCTCCACTTATTTATATATATATATATATATATATATATATATTCTATTTTAATTATATAACTAGTCGATATGAGATCACTAACAAAATTCATTAGGAATAAATTCACATAAATCTTATGTAAATGAAAAATGTCTACTAAATTTTCTCGAAGTCTTGGTGAGACTAATAGATTGGAAATGTCTTTCAAATTTAAATGTGACCGATTGACTTGCAATGATCTTAAAAACATTCATGAATAAATCTTGGAAGTTAAACATCTCTTGAAACCAATACATTCACAAACTTGAAGAAGACTTAAAAGTAATGGAGTAGCAACACTTTGTGTAATATATATTCAAAAGATAACCAAAACAGTAACAAATTGTATTGGCCAGATTGAATACTAATAAAAGAAAACTTCATAGAAATTGTAATAAATTTCTTGAATGCTAAAAGTTTGCAAGTTAATCTTTCTACAATTTTCTATCAAGAGTTGATTTGAGTCCAAAGGTTTATAACTAAATGGTTGGAGGATGGTGACATTATTAGCTATTGTGTTTACACTACAATAAATGTTACATATGATAAGATACAAAAAATGTCACCATAGATACAATATATAAGTAGGTATATATCTATTTGACATATAACTACACACAATTTTAATGTTGATTTTAAATGAGATTTAACAATATATTTTGTGTGTCACTATAATATATACCCACACTTTTTAACAATATGTCAACATATATTGTATTTATTGTCTGGGTAAAATTAATTTTTAGTGACACATATTATGTCACTATAGAATATATATCACTACATGATAAATTTTTTGTAGTGTTAGGATTGATGCCATGTCTGCAATTATTCGTTTATTTATGTTGTTTTGAATATGTCAAAGTCAATTTCTTAGATTTTAGGGGTTTGATAGTTTTCAATTTTTTCTTTTAAGTTTGTTTAATCATGTCCTCTCTAGAAAACTTGTTCTTACTAGTTAGTTATTTTGTTGGTTATATATGTATATTTTGAATTAATTAAATGATATCTTTTTCACTCCATCATTTTTATTACTCTCTGCTGAAACTTAATTTTTCTTTAATCTTTGCCTTTATACTACAACTCCAAATAACCAACATATTGGTATCAGAGCTCTCTAAGCTCTCTTCTTGAGGAACCTGTGTGACACCCTTACTACCCCAACACATATATTGTAATAATGAAAACTTACAAATAAAATTTTCAATTTTGATAAAAGGGTTCACATGAGAATCTTCAAAATTATTCTTCAGCAGTAACCACAATAATAAAAATGAAATGCAGGAGTTTACAAATTATTTTCAAAAATAATATTTACAATTCCAAATCCATATAAAAATCTATGTCCTAAAAATCATCTGCCCCGATGTCACAATATCAGAGCATACCCACAATTCAACTGTTGGCATTCTAGATGCCACTCGTAGCCGGATCTTCCTCACCTAAAACATCCACAATTTATACGGTGAGAAAAGAAAATATCTATATGCAAAGCACATACAAACACACCATAATGTAATCTCATCATAACTCATAATTAATAAAATATTTACAAGCATTTACATATATATATATATATATATATATTAATTTATCAATCATTCATCATCTTCACATCTCAATTCACAATTACATCAATCCATCACAATCCACATAAATCTTACAATTAACACTATGTCAAGACCACGCCACAACTGACACAAGTGATATGGGTTAATTGTCTCACTCATCCCACACCATGCCAGGGGCACGCTCGTCCTTGTAGCATCACTTATCCAAGGTTCGTCTCATCCCTGATCATTAGTGTGAGGAACCAAAATCACATTACAATCCATACAAGTCTTGCAATTAACCCTATGCCAGGGCTGTCATATTTGACATAAGTGATGCGTGTTAATTGTCTCACTCATCCCACACCATGTCAGGGGCACGCTCGTCCTTGAAGCATCACTACTCAAGGTTCGTCTCATCCTTGGTCATTAGTGTGAGGAACCACAATCACAATCATATTTACATCCATATAACATCTCATCTCATAGCTCAATTCCATATCACATACATAATTCCATATCACATACTCAACAGATAAGTCCAACAAAATAAGGGTTTACACACCCCTCAAGCAATTCACATCTAGATCATCAATTCTTATCAAGTAATATAACAATAACATTCATAAATTAATATAATAATCAATAGAATTATCAATTTAATATAATTTTAACATAAACAGTAAAACCCCCAATTATTCCAAAACTTAACTCTCAGGCACTTTTCTACAGTTTCGTTCTCCCTCTCAGATCATCATTCTTACAAATTAAATATATATTTCTAATCCTCAACACATACAAAATCTAATGGGATCATCAATTTCTCAAATATAAATAATCCAATTTTTCCAAAACCTAACTTACAGACACTTTTCTATAATTTTGTTCTCTCTCCCAGAGCATCATTTTTACAAATTAATCATATATTCGTAGTCCTAAATATATACAGAATCACATAAGACCATAATTCTCCAAACAGAAATAATTATAAAATTACTCGTAATACTAAGGGACTCTTCCTCTACCCAATTCCCTCATGTAACTCTACATACAAATAATCTCCTTTTCCCCCGTACCTGGATATGTAGAAGCTGAACCTACACAAGATCTGGTTAATCTCCCTCGCTGGGTTCCCCTCAGTCTGAAGTAGAAAGTAGAGGAAAAGAAGAGAGAGCAGAAGAAAAGAAATCAGAAAATGAGAGGTGTGCTTTTTGGGAGTGGTAGAGAGCTCAATTTATAGGCATCAGGCTTCGTCAGAACGGCCCGTTCTGGACCCTTAAATCATGGGTAAAAATCACATCCAAAATGGCCCGTTCTCAAACCAGAACGGCCCTTCTAGTGTGCATTTATTACTCACAACGGCCATATTTTGAAAACGGCCCGTTCCAAGCCCGTTCTCACTTAGAGTTAAAAGCAGTTTTTAATAGTCTGGAACGACCCGTTCCAACTTGAGAACGGCCCGTTCTGGGCTACTAACTCACATACATTTTGGTAGTTTGGAACGGCCCGTTCCAATTCCGGAACAGCCCGTTCCAAGCTACTAAATCACCCCTATACATTTATAAAATTACCAAAATACCCTCAATTAAAAAAATAAAAAATATGAAATAAAAAATATGAAATAAAAATTGAGGTGTTACAATTCTCCCCTCCTTTTAGAAATTTCGTCCTCCAAATTACCTGAAGTAAATAAAAATGGATATGAAGCTTTCATCTTCTCCTCTAGCTCCCAAGTAGCACTTTCAGGTGTAGCTCCTCCCCAAATAACTTTCACCAAAGGAATTTCTTTTCCCCTAAGTTGCTTCACCATTCGATCCTCGACTCTCACCAAGGTAGCTTCCACAGTTAGGTTCTCCTTAACCTCAAGATGATCCGACTTAATCACATGCGAAGGATCATGGATTTATTTCTGAAGTTGGGAAATATGGAAAACATCATGGAGATTTGACAAATTAGGAGGCAAAGCAATTTGGTAGGCAACACTACCGACTCTTTTTAGAATTTGGAAAGGACCAATAAATCCAGGAGTAAGTTTTCTGGATTTCAATGCCCTACTAACCCCAGTCCACGGAGTGACTTTCAAGAACACATGGTCACCTTCTTGAAATTCCAAGTCCTTCCTTCTCCTGTCAGCATAACTTTTCTGTCTATTCTGAGTTGTCCTCATCCTCTCTTGTATCAATCTAACCTTATCAGTGGTTTTTTGCACAATCTCAGGTCCTAAGATCACATTATCACCAGGCTTGCACCAACACAAAGGGGTCCTACATCTCCTACCATACAAGGCTTCATAAGGTGCCATACCTATACTAGAGTGGTAACTATTATTATAGGTAAACTCTATCAAAGGTAAAAGACTATCCCAACTACCCCCTTGGTCCAACACACAGGCTCTAAGCAAATCCTCTAAAGATTGAATAGTCCTCTCAGTCTGACCATCAGTTTGAGAGTGGTAAGCTGAACTAAGTCTAAGTTGGGTCCCCAAAGCTCGTTGTAGGCTCTCCCAAAACCTAGAGGTGAATCTAAGGTCTTTGTCTAACACTATGCTAGATGGTATCCCATGCAATCTCACAATCTCATCAATATATAGTCTAGCCAATCTCTTAAGAGAATACCTAATGTTAATAGGTAAGAAATGGGCACTCTTAGTCAACCTATCAACTATAACCCAAATGGAATCATGCCCTCTCCTAGTCCTAGGCAAAGCAACTACAAAATCCATAGAAATGCTATCCCACTTCCACTCGGGTATACTCAAAGGCTGAAGTAGTCCTGAAGGTTTCTGATGTTCTATCTTAGCCTTCTGACACACTAAACAGGCTCTCACAAATTCAGCTATATCTTTCTTCATCCTAGGCCACCAAAATATCTTCCTAAGGTCTTGATACATCTTAGTTGCTCCTGGGTGAAAACTAAGCTTGCTCCTATGACCTTCCTCTAGGATCAAACGTCTAAGTGTAGGGTCACTAGGCACGCACACTCGGTCTTTAAATCTTAACACTCCATCTACACCCAAGGTAAATTCTCCTCCAATACCTTGTCCTATAGCCTCACGTCTAGCCACTAGAAATGAATCCACTAACTGTGCTTCTCCAATTTCCCTCAACAACTCACTAGTCACCCGAGTCATACCTAGTCTCACACTACTAGGGGTCACCTCACAAGTCAAACTCAAGTCTCTAAATTGAGCCAAAAGGTCCATCTCCCTAATCATAAGAGAAGACAAATGCAAAGATTTCCTACTTAAAGCACCAGCCACCACATTGCCTTTGCCCGGATGATAACTAAGATCAAAATCATAATCCTTAAGGAACTCTAACAATCTCCTTTGCCTCACATTTAATTCCTTTTGGTTAAACAAATACCTAAGACTCTTATGATCACTAAACACCTCAAATTTTTAACCATACAAATAATGTCTCCAAATCTTAAGTGTGAATACCACAGCTGCTAATTCAAGATCATGGGTGGGGTAATTCTTCTCATGTATTTTCAATTGCCTAGATGCATAAGATACGACCTTTCCCTCTTGCATTAACACTCCACCCAAACCCATCTTAGAAGCGTCACAATAAACCACAAAAGTCTTACTAAGGTCAGGCAACACTAAAATAGGTGCACTAGTCAACTTCTCCTTAAGGGCTCGAAAACTATTCTCACATTTACTATCCCATACAAACACAACTACTTTCCTAGTTAAACTTGTCAAGGGTAATGCTAACTTAGAGAATCCCTCTATGAATCTTCTATAGTATCTAGCCAATCCATGGAAGCTCCTAATCTCACTAACTGACTTAGGTGTCTCCCATTTAAGCACCGCCTCAACTTTAGATGGATCTACTGCTATACCCCCCACTTGAAATCACATGTCCTAAGAAACTCACCTCCTCTAGCCAAAAGTCACACTTAGACAACTTGGCATAAAGTTGTCTCTCCCTGAGGGTTTGAAGTACTATCTTTAAGTGTTCCTCATGTTCCTCTTTAGTCTTGGAATAAACTAGTATGTCATCTATGAAGACAACTACAAATTATCCAAGTACGGATGAAAAATTTGGTTCATGTAATCCATAAAAATTGCAGGAGCATTCCTCACACCAAAAGGCATTACTAGATACTCATAGTGTCCATAACGAGTCCTAAATGTTGTCATAGGTACATCCTCACCCTTAACTCTAATCTGATGGTACCTCGATCTAAGATTAATTTTACTAAATACACAAGCACCCACCAACTGGTCCATAAGATCATCTATCCTAGGCAATGGGTATTTATTCTTAATGGTCACCTTGTTCAATTGGCGATAATCTACACACAATCTCATGCTACCATCCTTCTTCTTAACTAATAGTACGGGTGCTCCCCAAGGTGATACACTAGGCCTCACAAACCCCTTTCTCCAACAAGTCTTCTATTTGTTTCTTAAGCTCCACAAACTCTACGGGTGACATCCTATAAGGTGCAATAGAAATAGGTCCTGTTCCTGGTACTAAGTCTATGGAAAATTCTACTTCTCTTCTAGGTGGTAAGCTAGACATATCATCAGAGAAGACATCCGAAAAGTCACACACAACAGGCAGTTCATTCACCAAAATATTACTCTCAGAATTCAAAAAAGCTAACAATATGTACACTTGGGCATTCTCTTGCAAAGATACCTTAACTTGGTTGGCAGTCAAATAATCCTTACTCACTTTTTCAACAGGCTCACCAAAAATAATAGATTTATCAGCACAATTCAAAAGGACATGATTGGAAGATAACCAGTCCATACCCAGAATAACATCTAGCTGACTTAGAGGCAAACAAATTAAGTCAACCATGAAATCTCTACCATCAATAATCAAATGACACTTTAAATAGACATCAGAAGTAGACACTAAACCACTAGTTGGTGTCTCTACTATTAATTCAAAAGACAAGGAAGAAACAGATAATTTTAATTTGGACACACACGCATGTGATATAAAAGAGTGAGTCGCACCAGAGTCATACAAAACAATTAGAGGAGTTCCATTGATGAAACACATACCCTGGATTAAGTCTTTGGATTGAGTAGCTTCAGCACCACTCAAGGCAAACACCCTTCCCGTCGCTCTAGGTTTACTAGCGCTCCCTCCAACCTCCGTTGTTCCTTTCTTGTTATTAAGGCATTCATTAGCTTTGTGTCCCTTCTGTTGACAGTTGTAACATGTTATTGTTCTTGGTATCCGACACTCAATTGCCCTATGCCCTGGCTTCCCACAGTTGAAGCAGTTGTTGTGTGGAATAGAACTCACACTCCCTCCTCTAGAAATTTGGCTAGCTTGGCTCCTTTGTTGCACAGAATCTTGATTATTCACTTTAGAACTCGAATTCTCAGCAGACTTGGTGTAAGGTTTACCCTTACTAGATGACCCAAACTTATTATTCCTCATGGGTCCTCCACTCTTATAATGAGTTACCCTAGCACGGTTGTCCTCATCATATACTCGACACTTGTTTACCAATTCATGATAGTGAGTGATCCCTTGATAACTGAAAACTTGTTTAATCTCAGGTCGAAGACCACTCACAAACTTTATACACTTTTCCTCCTCATTGCCCACACCATCATACATAGGACAAAATCTGACCAAATCTTCAAACTTAGTCACATACTCAGCCACATAATTTTCTCTTTGCTTCAACTCAAGGAATTCTACCTGTTTCTTATGTCTCACATCTCGGGGAAAGTATTTCTCCAAGAATAGCTGCTTGAAATTCTCCCAGTTCACTTGGGTACCTGCAACTATCATTCTTTGCAAAGCACCTTGCCACCAGATGCCAACCTCTCCAGAAAGCATGAAGGCATCCAAAGTCACCTTCTGTATCAAAGGACATCCCATAACTTGGAATATCTTTTCAACTTCAAAAATATATCCAGTCAGCAACTCCATCAAGATTATAACCCCCATGGAAGCTTGGCGGATTATTTCGCTAGAATCTCTCCAACCAATCTATCTTTGGTCGTTGGTTCAAATTACCAAGAGCCTGAGCCATCGCTTGTAGAGCATCAGCGATTGCACGATCGATCACCAGAAAAGTTAACAATTATACTATAAGTAAACAACAAACTTAATCAATCATAGCACTAACATATCAACAAATTCCACAATCAATTCATTCCATCATTCATCTACCAAACAAGCATAGTAGACTCATAACTCACGGCCAATTGGATCGACCTGCTCTGATACCACTAAATGTGACACCCTTACTACCCCAACACATATATTGTAATAATGAAAACTTACAAATAAATTTTTCAATTTTGATAAAAGGGTTCACATGAGAATCTTCAAAATTATTCTTCAATAACCACAATAATAAAAATGAAATGCAGGAGTTTACAAATTGTTTTCAAAAATAATATTTACAATTCCAAATCCATATAAAAATCTATGTCCTAAAAATCATCTGCCACGATGTCACAATATCAGAGCATACCCACAATTCAACTGTTGGCATTCTAGATGCCACTCGTAGCCGGATCTTCCTCACCTAAAACATCCACAATTTATACGGTGAGAAAAGAAAATATTTATATGCAAAGCACATACAAACACACCACAATGTAATCTCATCATAACTCATAAGTAATAAAATATTTACAAGCATTTACATATATATATTAATTTATCAATCATTCATCATCTTCACATCTCAATTCACAATTACATCAATCCATCACAATCCACATAAATCTTACAATTAACACTATGTCAAGACCACGCCACAACTGACACAAGTGATATGGGTTAATTGCCTCACTCATCCCACACTATGTCAGGGGCACGCTCGTCCTTGTAGCA
This sequence comes from Cajanus cajan, assembly GCF_000230855.2. Taxonomy (NCBI): domain Eukaryota; kingdom Viridiplantae; phylum Streptophyta; class Magnoliopsida; order Fabales; family Fabaceae; genus Cajanus; species Cajanus cajan. The sequence continues at coordinate 50,472,029 of NC_138521.1, forward strand.
TCACTTACCCAAGGTTCGTCTCATCCCTGATCATTAGTGTGAGGAACCACAATCACATTACAATCCACACAAGTCTTGCAATTAACCCTATGCCAGGGCTTCCATATTTGACATAAGTGATGCGTGTTAATTGCCTCACTCATCCCACACCATGCCAGGGGCACGCTCGTCCTTGAAGCATCACTACTCAAGGTTCGTCTCATCCCTGGTCATTAGTGTGAGGAACCACAATCACAATCATATTTACATCCATATAACATCTCATCTCATAGCTCAATTCCATATCACATACACAATTCCATATCACATACTCAACAGATAAGTCCAACAAAATAAGGGTTTACACACCCCTCAAGCAATTCACATCTAGATCATCAATTCTTATCAAGTAATATAACAATAACATTCATAAATTAATATAATAATCAATAGAATTATCAATTCAATATAATTTTAACATAAACAGTAAAACCCCCAATTATTCAAAAACCTAACTCACAGACACTTTTATACAGTTTCGTTCTCCCTCTCAGATCATCATTCTTACAAATTAAATATATATTTATAATCCTCAACACATACAAAATCTAATGGGATCATCAATTTCTCAAATAGAAATAATCCAATTTTTCCGAAACTTAACTTACAGGCACTTTTCTATAATCTCGTTCTCTCTCCTAGAGCATCATTTTTACAAATTAATCATATATTCGTAGTCCTAAATATATACAGAATCATATAAGACCAATAATTCTCCAAACAAAAATAATTATAAAATTACTCGTAATACTAAGGGACTCTTCCTTTACCCAATTCCCTCATGAAACTCTACATACAAATAATCTCCTTTTCTCCCGTACCTGGATATGTAGAAGCTGAACCTACACAAGATCTGGTTGATCTCCCTCGCTGGGTTTCCCTCAGTCTGAAGCAGAAAGTAGAGGAAAAGAAGAGAGAACAGAAGAAAAGAAATCAGAAAATGAGAGGTGTGCTTTTTGGGAGTGACAGAGAACTCAATTTATAGGCATCAGGTTTCCTGAACGGCCCATTTCAAATTCGGAACGACCCGTTCTGGACCCTTAAATCATGGGTAAAAATCACATCCAGAATGGCCTGTTCTCAAACCAGAACGGCCCGTTCTGGTGTGCATTTATTACTCACAACGACCATATTTTGGAAACGGTCCGTTCCAAGCCTGTTCTCACTTAGAGTTAAAGACAGTTTTTAATAGTCCGGAACGGCCCGTTCCAACTTAAGAACGGCCCGTTCTGGGCTACTAACTCACATACATTTTGGTAGTTTGAAACGGCCCGTTCCAATTCCGGAACAGCCCGTTCCAAGCTACTAAATCACCCTTATATATTTATAAAATTACCAAAATACCCTCAATTAAAATAAAATAAAAATATGAAATAAAAACTGAGGCGTTACCACCTGTGAAATGGATGTTAAGTCAAGTTTCTTACATGATAGGGAGAACTGTGACCTTTGGGAAGTAAAATTGGAGTCCTACTTAAAAGCTTTCTATTTGTGGGAAGTCGTGAAAGAAGATTACGACGTGCCTTCGCTACTTGACAATCCCACCATGGCCCAAATAAGGAACCACAAAGATAAAAACACCAAGAAGGCAAAGTCAAAGTCATGCCTATTTGTTGATATTTCTCAGGCCATATTTACTATGATCATGACCTAGAAGACGCCAAAGTCAATTTGTGATTATTTGAAGGAAGAATATGGAGAGGATGAGCAAATTCAAGGCATGCAATTTCTAAATTTGATGTGATAATTTGAGCTACAAAAAGTGAAAGAGTCTAAGACAATTAAGGGTTATTCAGAAAAATTTCTAAGCATTACCAACAAGGTTAGATTGCTTAGCACTTAATTTGATGATTCTAGAATAGTTGAAAAAATTCTAGTTATAATGCTTGAGAGATATAAAGCATCAATAACCACATTAAAGAATACAAAGGATCTATCCAATATCACTTATGCAAAAGTCATATATGCCTTATAAGCCCAAGAGCAAAGAAGACTTGTACGGCAAGATTGTATGGTTGAAGGTGCTTTACAAGTTAAGAGACAAGAGGTTGGAATGAGTAAAAAGAAAAATTACAAGAAGAATAAGTTTACAAGTAATAAGAGAACTAAATATAATTGCAGCAAAGGAAAGGGTAACAAGAAAAACTACCCATTTTGTCAACACTGTAGTAAAATGGGTCACCCTCCATTCAAATGCTGGAAAAAGGCCCGATGCAAAATTTAAGAAGTGTAACTGAATTGGTCATGAAGTTGTAAATATTCACAAAGTAAAATTTCAATAAAAAGAAGTAGATGTTCAAGTTGCTATTCAAGAGGAGGAGGATCATGCTACTTGTTTCTCAAGCAATGTTTTAAGAGAAAGCTAACTAATTGATAGTGGTTGCACTAACAATATAACACATGAAAAGGAGTTGTTCAAGGAATTAAAAAGCACAAAGACTTCAAAAGTTAGAATTGGCAATGGACAACATATAATGTTCAAGCAAAAAGGCATGGTTTCAATTGAGAATCATCTTGGTACAAAACTTATCTCTAATGTTCTTTATGTTCCAAATATTGACCAAAATTTGTTGAGTGTTGGTCAATTGATGGAGAAAGGCTACAAAGTATATTTTGAAGATACACACTATTTGATAAAAGATGCATATGGTCAAGAAATGTTCAAGGTCAAGAAAAGAGGAAAAGGCTTCACATTTAATCCATTAGGCGAAGAATAGGTTATTTTTTCCTATTAAGGAAAGTGTCACAGAGATATGAAACAAGAGGTTTGGTCATTATCATCATCAAGGATTGTTATTACTTTAAACAAAATAATTAGTGAAAGGTCCACTTAATTTAGAATATCATCTTCCTCACTACTAAGCATGTCAATTTGGAAAGCAACACAAGAAACCTTTATGAAAATAGCTTGGAGAGCAACATGGAAGCTTAAATTGATCTACACTAATTTATGTGGACCATAAAGAACACCATCTTTCAAAGGTAGTATTTAATTTATTGTCTTCATTGATGATTTTACAATTATTGTATTTTTTTCTTACAATTCAAGTCATAAGTGGTATGAGTGTTTTGGAAGTTCAAGAAAGTGGTGAAAAATCAAAGTAGTTGCATCATACAAGTTTTATGATTAGATAATGGAAATGAGTACACCACAGGAGAATTTAATTCATTATGTGAGGATGCTAGCATAAAACACCAATTTACTACTCCCTACACTCTGCAGCAAAATGGATTTAGTGAGGTAAGAAACAAATGCATAATGGAAATGGCAAGATGCATGTTAAAAGAGAAAATTCTACCAAAGCGATTTTGGGTTGAGTTGGCAAATACAACATTTTTCTTCATAGTATACTTTTTTCAAAAGGTAGTGAATAATTTGACATCATTTGAAGCATGGCATGGATATAAACCGTCTCTAAAATTTTAAAAGTGTTTGGTTGTTTGTGTTTCACCTATGTTCCTCAAGTTAAGCGTGATAAGCTAAACAAGAGGGTAATACAATGTAGCTTTGTAGGCTACCACTACTAGAAAATTGCAAAATAGCGACCGAAATTAGCGACCGAATTTTATCGACCGATTATGAAAAATCAAAATAGCGACCGATTTAGCGACCAAAATAAGTCGTTGCTAGAAAATCGGTCGCTATTTCGTTCGCTAAATAAATTTTTTTGATTTTTTAGCGACAGAATTAAATTCGGTCGCTATTTCGGTCGCTAAATTATAAAATTTGATTTTTTTTAGCGACGGAATTAAATTCGGTCTCTATTTCAGTCGCTAAATTATAAATTTTAATTTTTTTTAGTGACAAAATTTAATTCGGTCGCTAAATATTAGTTAAAATTAGCGACGGAATTGAATTCGGTCGCTAAGTAGTAGTTCAATAGCGAAAATTTGAATTCAGTCGCTATTTCGGTCGCTAAATTATAAATTTTGATTTTTTTTAGCAACGGAATTTAATTCGGTAGCTAAATAATAGTTAAAATTAGCGACGGAAATAAATTCACTCGCTAAAAAGTAGTTAAATTTACCGACAGAATTGAATTCAGTCGCTATTTCGGTCGCTAAATTATAAATTTTGATTTTTTTAGCGACGGAATTTAATTCAGTCGCTAAATAATAGCTAAAATTAGCGACGGAAATAAATTCAGTGGCTAAAAAGTAGTTAAATTTAGCGAGGAATTGAATTTGGTCGCTATTTCAGTCGATAAATTATAAATTTCAATTTTTTTAGCGACGGAATTGAATTCGGTGGCTAAATAATAGTTAAAATTAGCGACGAAATTGAATTCGGTCGCTAAATAGTAGTTACATTTAGCGACGAAATTGAATTCGGTCGCTAATTATTAGTTAAAATTAGCGACCGAATTCAATTCGGTCGCTATTTCGATCGCTAAATTAGAAATTTTGATTTTTTAGCGACGGAATTATATGTGGTCGCTAAATTAGAAATTTTGATTTTTTAGCGACGAAATTTAATTCGGTCGCTAAATCAGAAATTTTGATTTTTTTTAGCGATGGAATTAAATTCGGTCGCTAAGTATTAGTTAAAATTTGTGACGAAATTGAGTTCGGTCTCTAAATCAGAAATTTTGATTTTTTTTAGCGACATAATTAAATTCAATCGCTAAATATTAGTTACAATTAGCGATGTAGTTCTATTCGGTTGTTAAATATTAGTTAAAATTAGCAACGAAATTTTATTCGGTAGCTAAATATTAGTTAAAGTTAGCGACGAAATTCTATTCGGTCACTAAGTAAAACTTAAAAAAATTTATAAATTGCTTAAAAGTGATGATAATATTTTTGTAGACATTAATTTATATTAAAAAAATATTTATATGCATTCCTACATAATTAATACCAATAGTTATTTATGTGAAAAAATATTTAGAGATTTTTTTTTACGATTGGATTTTTAGGCAGTTTTTTAATTAGCGTATATGAATTTTAAAATTTCTTATTTATTTTGATCCATATTTATCATATATATTTCTAACTTATGATAACTTTATTTTTAAATGTATTTTTATATTTAAATTTTAAATTAGTATTTTATTAATGGTTGATAATTAGAAAATAAAACAAGGATAAATACATTTTTTGAATTTTATATCTTAGATTTAAGATGAATAAATATATTAAGTTAATTAATAATTTATTTAAAATATTAAAATTTAATTTATAAAAAAGATATTTTAAAAGAGAAGGGTTATAATAACATCGGTGTAACTTTTACTAAGTATTACATCGCTCAATAACTTTATATTAAATGTGAATTTTATAAATTCAACCATTAGATTGAAAGTTTTTTACTCTTAGATCATATATACAAAATCTTATATGAATTCAAGATGATTTGATACTTCATTCTTGTAAAACAAAATTGACGTAATATATTCATTTCAAATAAAATATGAGCACTTTGATTACTTTTAAGTTGTTGTTTAATTTTAACAAAAATTGATACAAACATATAAAGTGATATGAACTTTCAATCTATTGGTTGAATTTACAAAATTCACATTTAATATAAATTTATTGAGCGGTGTAATACTTAGTATAAAAGTTATACCAGTGTTATTATAACCCTTCTCATTTTAAAATATATAAATTATTACTTAAACTTTTAAATTTATAATAAATAATTTAAATTGTATGATAAAATTAATTTTAAATAGAAATAAGTAGATTGTTAATTATAAAAGTAAGTATATATATAAATAAAGATTAATTAAATATAATATAATTATTATTATTAGTAATATAATTATTATATATATTATTATATATTTATAACGGTCCGGATATACCAAAATGATAAGGATCCAAAAATAATATAAGTATGAGATTGAATAGTTGAGGATGACTTAAATGAATTAATGTAGGGATGGGTGACCTTCTGGGAAGTTTCCAAAAATTATGTAATTAAGGACAAAACATGCTAAAAACTTAAGTATTGTGAAATAAAATCTTTAAGAGACCAAATATGAGTGGTTCATAGCGACCAAATTTGCGACGTCTATAAAATTTAATAAAATAAAAAATAAATATTTAGCGACCGATTTAGCGACTGATTTATTCGGTCACTAATTTGGTCTCATACACTTCAATCATTTCAACCATTTAGCGACCGAATTAGCGACCAAAAATTTTTCAGTCGCTAAATAGCTTAGCGACCAGGGTTTTAACGACTGATTAAATTCGGTCGCTAATTCGATCGCTAAGGTAAATAGCGACCGATTTTTGCAATTTAGCGACCGATTTTGGTGGTCGCTAAATTGCATATTTTTTGTAGTGTACAACTTAGAACCCAAGGCTTACAAAGTCTTTCAACTACAAATAGAAAGTATTGTCATAAGTAAGGACGTGCACTTTGTGAAAAATTGGGAGTAGAAAAATCAATCCTCAAATCAATTAAAATTTCCTATCACAAATGTTGAAGAACAAAGAAATGAAGATTGGCAAAATGAGATGGTGGATGGCATTTTGATTAAAGGCACTAGATTGCTTACTAATATTTATCATATTTGTAACCATCACACTTTGTGAGTCTACAAGTTTTAAAGAAGCAAAGCATGATCAAAATTGGATGGTTGTAACGGAGGATGGAGCTACACATAATATTCAAAAAAAAAATACATGGCAACTTGTAGACAAACCTCAACAAAGTCATTAGGGTCAAATGGGTGTTTTGAACCAAACAAAATGTAGATGATTTAATCAATAATCTCAAGACAAAACTTGTGGTTAAAGGTTATGCTCAAATTTTTGGACTGGAATATTTAGACACATTTACATCAATTGCTACGTTAGATACCATCAAGTTACTACTTGCTATTGCAACATAAATGGGCTGATAAGTGTACTAGATGAATGTTAAGTCCACATTTTTGAATGATTTCTTGCATGAAGAAATTTATGTTGAGCAACTCGAAGAATTTGAGAAGAAAGTTCAAGGCTAGGTCTACCTTCTCAAGAAGATCCTCTATGGATTGAAATAATTTCCAAGAGTTTGGTACAATATAATCGATAATCATCTACTAAATTTAAGCTTTGTGAAAAACTTATTTGAGTCCACTCATTGCATTGATAATGTCATTTGAGTTTCTCTTTATTTACACCTTTCATTTTTTATGTGGAAGCAAAACTAACAACGCCTAACTATTTTCTTTCGTTTTTTGTGAAATATTAAAGCTTATTGGGGTTTTTTTATGGCACTCAAACAAACTGCTGTTGTTAATCGTGGGACGTGGGTCTCTATGCACCATACCATGGTTCGTGTCCGTCGTAAAGGATTTGATCGAGTCACAATTTTTCATAGCATTTAATTATCGTACTCGTTGTGATTAAATCAAGGTTTTCCATATTGTTTCAATTAGAAAAGGGTCTCAATAATTCAATTTATGGAACTGGATCCTCTTCTGCTCTACCTCTCTCCATCCCCTCTCCCGCAGACTTATTAACCATTCGATACATCTAATGAAACTATGGAAGAGATTAATATAATTATGATATTTTTATGTATAATATTTACTTTCTCACTAATTGACTATTTTTTTTATTATCAGTTTCGTCAGCTATAGTTTCATAGAGGCAATAGTATAACTTTGATTATTTTTTATTTTATTTTATATTCTCAACTAGTAAAAAATTATTCTATATAGGATTTTTTCAAATAATATTATTTTTAAAGCGTTTTTATAAATTATTATTTTTAAGACACTTTGACCACATCTTATGTTAGAGATGAAAAAATATATATACAATGATGAAAAATGAAAAAAAGACCTTAAATTACACGGGAAAAAAATCATATTTAAACAAAAAAGCTACATGAAATAAAAATAAAATAAAATAAACGAAAAAGAATACCTCTATTTTATTAGAATCGGAAAATTGTTTAAGTTTTTTTTATTTATTTTTTTATTATGTCCTCATATAGGCTTAAGTGACAACTGGCAACTTGGTCAATCTTGTTAAATTTCGGTTTCTTTTGATCATCACAATCACATTTATATTGACTTTGTTAGTGACGATTTCAAGATAATTGCTATAGTATTCATTAACAAGGGCTTTGCAAGATTAGCTTTTCCTCGATGCGAATATGCATTTTTTTTTCTTTTATATATGTATGTATATGATTGATACTCTCCTCATCTCTTTATTAGTTAATATGACCGGTATACTTGTGGGCACAAAGATTGTCGTTTCCTAATATTTTTATACTCGTATCAAAATTTATTACAAGAGAATACAACCCCAATTTAAAAGATATGCAAATCCGCACCCCAACTGCAACTTCTTGTCATTAGGATGAGAACGAGCGGAAAGGGTATGAGTTTTAATATTTTTTTTTATTTTTGTATTTTATGTTTTTGTTTTTATATTTGACAAGTATGAAATGTGTATCTTATTTTTATTTCAGTCAAGTATTGTGTATATTAGTATCTGTTTTGAATCTGTTCAAAAATTAATATTTTTTTTTGTAAAATAATTTTAAAAAATAAATTTTTTAACAAAAAATAATAATTACAAAATTACATTAAATTTCATTTAAAATAAAATAAGAATTACATAAATATCAAGTAAATTCTAAAAAAAATAAATTAAATTTCTAGAAATTTAAAACAAATACATATACAGGACAAATATGTATATACTCCTTTTATCTCCATACACGATTCAATAAATCATATTAGGTATTATGGTACACATGTTTGATTAAATTAAGTAATTTCGTTATAGACGGGTGAGTTCAATCGTTACCCGCACCAGGAGTTTCAGTTTACTTAGAATAATCGAATTTTTACCATGATAACAAACATAAATTTATTTTGATAAATTAAAAGGGATATTTTTAAATACAGAAATGTGATATTTACCTTTTTATCCATAAATATTATTATGAACTAAATTATTTGAACTTTAGACTTTGTGCATACTGTTTATACTTTCCATCAATAAACTGATCTTAGTGTAATTAAATGTAATATTTAATGTTATCATAACTTTTATTTATTAATTCCTTTATTATTGTTCTTAAGACATTTTGAGCACATTTTGTCTCGAAACTAATTTGGACTGTGGTTTCAAAACACCAATTAATTAGGAAAATGTTTGTTCTGTACATGAGATTTTGCACTTATACCCAACCTTCAATAAATCAATAATTGGTTAATAACTGAGGATTATGGACTAATCAGTAACATGATTAACAAGTAACTAAACTATCATTAACGGTATACACCGAAAAAAATTATCATCAACAGTTGAGATATGATAAAAAAAAAAAAAAAAAAACTACCATTATTAAGTATGTGTATAGAATGGTAGAAATGAATTAATTATCATATATGAAAAAAAATATTACACTCTCTGAATTTTAAGGTGCGGGTACATACTTCAATGAGATATATGTACAGTCATATATCATATGCTCATTGGTATCTAGTTTCTTTTTTTTCATCTCTTTCTCCATAGTATCATATCATTCAATATAGTTTCACTTTTCTCTCTAGTCTTTAAGTAGAGATTAACAACATCTCGAACAAGTGGAGTTGCCTCTTCTTGTTCGTCCACATAAATTCATTGTCATAAACCAAAATTTTAGATAATTAACTCAAACATTTAGCAAAATATCTTTTCATAATTATCTCCTAAAATACTGAATTATTATAATTAGATACATTAATTATTTTTATCTTATTGGTAAGAGGATCTCTGTATTAAATACACAATATTCAATTATTAATGGATAAATATTCTCATATTTGAAATATACAAATCTCAGACATATATAATAATAAGAATTAAACACCTATAAGAACATCAATTATTACTCTAACCCTAACTTATATTCTACATCTAAGTTATGTTGTAACAAGTGACGGAGCATCTTACATGTGTTAATTTCTAGTGCCATTGTTGGAGAGTGAAGGCCATGAACATGATCCCTCTCAAGCACTTGCGGAGTGGAGTCAGGTAGCGACAGCAAGGAAAGATTAAAGAAAAAATGTAATAAACATGATGAAAATAAAGGAAAGATGGAAAGGAAGTGTAGAAATAGAAATATTAAAAAACTGCATTAATGATACAATCTAAAACGATGACAAGAGAGACCTACAAATAACTGATCTGATCTACTTATTTACTCTTAAAGGTACAATGTAACTAATTAAGAAACTAAAGAGCAAAGAGTAATTAAATAGGAAAACAATAATGTCGGGTACAAATTAAGCAGCAAAAAATGTTCAAGCAGGTAACCAAGCAGAGGCAAATACGACATTGTGTCCTTTCCAAGTGAGCACAATGTGTTCATCTTCCTTCTTCAATCCCCACCCCGCAGCATGTTCATCCAGCATGGCCTTCACCTCCGCCACAGAGTCCTCACTGAAAGCCACCGCTTGAAAGCTCGCATTCTTCATTCGCTGCTCCCACCTGTTCTTGGGCTCCACCCGCTCCACCCTCTGAACCCCTTCATGCGCTATCACATTCTCAATCTTCCACCCAATGTCCGCTTCGTACCACTGCCTTTGCTTGCTCCCTCGCGGAAGGAACGTGTCCACAGTGTCATAAGGTATCCATAGGTAGTTAAACGCGGATCTTAGTCTGCAAACAAGGTTATTAGAAGTCAAATTCGCATCCTCGTCAACTAAAATCACAACGGTTGGGTCCAAACCCCGCAGGGATTTAAGAAACAACGATCGCAGCGAGGAAGTGGAAGTAACAGCAGAAGAAGAATCGTAGAGGAACGAGGTTAAGTCTGTTTCGTGAATCCCAGATAGGGTTTCGTCAGGGATGTAATGAAGCATCATGTGACAGTTAATGACCAAAGCTTCACTTGGACGAGGTTCCCCAGTATAAAGCAAGTGCTGCTGTTGCACTCGTAAGTGTTCAATCAAACCCGCGAACCCGTCTTGGTAACTGGAAGAAACCACTCTGAATTCCATGACCACGTTTCTGGACCTAGCGAAATTGACCAACTTGGCGCCCAGTTCGTCGTAGGAGAGGTCCAGCATGGGAGGGATGTCCCTGAAGCTAGCGTCGGCGACGGTGAGTTTGATCAGCGGCGGCACGTCGTGGCGGCTAGCGACGGCGTCGATGAGCGTGGGAATCTGCATGCAATGCGTTAAGCTCAAGTCGACGATGTGGATGACGGAGAATCCCTCGGTGGCTTCGAGAACGGCGGCGTTGGCGGCGGTGAAGCCGAAGCGGTGCCAGGGGGTTAGGTCGACGAAGTTGGCGAGCTCGATGACGGAGAATTTGTGCGTGTCCATGGTGAGGTCGTCGTTATTGTGTGTGTCCGCGGCGGCTACGGCGACGAGCATGTTGCAGGTGCCAGTTTTGGCGGCGCGGGCGGTGAGGGCGCGGAGGAAGCTGGAGGCGAGGCGTTGGTTGGAGTCGCCGTCAGGGGGTGCTATGTTGTTTAGGACCCATAGGATCTGTTGCGCGAGGGTTACGTCGTTGGTCTCGATGGCGTTGGCGCAGTGAATGAGTAACTGTTCCATGCAGTTGGCGTCACCGAAGTTGGTTAAAGCCTTGGAGGTAGGGAACCCTGCAGGCCATGGCCTAGTCCTAGGAATTTGGTTCTTGTTCATGGTAGGGTTTGGGATGGGTGCGATTTGGTGGAAAGAAGGTGTGAATTGCGTCATGGACAGTGTGTGCGTGTCTGAGGGAGAGATATTGGGGGAGAAATAAAGGGAGAGAGGAAAGTTGATGGAGAAACTGAGTTGCAAAATTAAGCTTACATGTAATATGATATGAATATGATACTATTAGTGGTGGATGTGGGATTTTTGAGTAATTAATGAAAGATGAGAAGAAGGGAAAGTGACCAGACTAGTAGTGGGTACCTTTGCCATTGGGAAGCGATCCAAGTGTGGGTGAAAATTGGCAGTAGAGTTAGGGAGAATTCTGCGCAGAAAAAAGACAGTTCAGCTTTTTCGTGGGGGATTATATTATTTTGGTTAGTGGCAAAAGGGACTGATCGGAGGAGGGGAAACTCTGGTCCCGAGAAAACATATTTGAAGTCAAATTGGGGAAAAGAGACTGTTCTAGGGGAAGTTCAGGCTTTTTCAGATGGCAAAAGGGGTAGTGATGAGAACATCACTTTCATGGCTACAAAAAGTGCTAAGAGAGGGGGAGTGAGACAGATGGTGTAAGTAAATATAAGAGAGAGGATAGTACCTGTAGCCGTAGGAGCACTGCTCGTGTTGGATTTTGGAGGCATGTGGAGCAGCCGGCCAGCGAATTGTTTGTATTTGGGAGTTGGGATTTTGTCATCTAATGGTGGCCACTGTTGATTGTGGGAGGGATTTGAGGCAGTTAAGCTTTTGGCTCACTCTCTCACGGGTCATCACATAATTCAACAAATCATTTTTTCATCACTGCTCCCATGGGGATGTATATACCTATTTTCTTTACCCTTCTCGCTCTCTTCCTGTGAGCCGCTTAACATGGGACAAATTCAAAGCTGCTATAGCTACGGCTCACTTTCCAACTCTCTTTTTTTTTCTTTGCTTAATTTTAAATTTATCATCAAATATTCTTTTATTTTCAGTAGAATAAAACTTTTAAAAATTCTGTTAAACTGTATTTAAGTAGACTTTAAACCTAACTCTTTTTCAAGTTCACATTAATTGGAGCTTAATATTTTTAATGTAGTAACTTTTGAAATTAAAAAGTTTATATTAGAACAAAATATGATGGGGTGTAATATTAGAATCAACTATTAATTTCTTTAAGAATTTTTAATAGGATTATAAATCATTTATTCTATCGTTAATACAAATTTGTATAGAAGAATATAAAATATATATATATATATAAAAATTCAATCTCAAATCCTACATTTAATCGATAAAATCAATTTAAGAAATTAAATACAAATAATAATAATAAAATGAATAAATAAATAAACATCCCACATAAATAGTATAGTTTATGAAGTATTAGAAAGCAGGATAACATGTTGTGTGGGTACTTACAGAAATGACTAAAATATTGCAGAAAAATAAAGAAAAACATTTCATCACTCAACACCTAAAATTGGGATGTTCAACGTGTTGATATCTCTAGTAATGAGCTGATAATTAAGAAACTCCAGTGTCATAATAGATTATAGTTATAAAGACATCCAATGATGGAAGAAATGGCAACGAGGTTGCAACTGTGTCCCAACTAGCGATGCATGGAATTCCAACATTGGGTAATGGCTTGAATCCTACAACTTATAAATACATGATTTTCAATAAATATATATATATATATATATATTCTATATATTCTTGTGCCTCCTTGGTGTGGGAGATTATTAAAATTGAGTTATCTTTAAAGTTGTGCTCTACGGAATGTGGAGCTTCAATGGAATGCGTCATGGATTCTTGTCTTTCTCAATCTTGTACTATGACTTATTTTCATTTTTTTTTTCCTTGTAGTGATTGAATATTTTCTTGGCATTTTATGAGTTGCTCAATTGTATTTTGATTTCATACTTTTGAAATTTCAATTTCATCTTTCCTTACTTAGTGTCATTGGTATGGTTTTACTTTTTTTTTTATTCAATTTTTTTTATATACAAATTTGTCTTTAATGAGATTATTATCTTCAGTTTGAATGACAATTGGTAATCATGTGACTTGAGTTAGAATTATGCAAATTATTGTTTTTAATGAACAATTGATATCCTCATAATAAATTTTTTGTTAGATTGATGACTTTTTCTTAATTTTTAACTTAAAAAAATGTTAATTTAATATTAATTAAATATTATATTATTCTATATTTTAATAAGAATATTTATCAGTAATAATAAAATAATATTATTTTTAATTAATATATTACATTTATAAGGTTATATTATATTTTAATATTCAATTTTTTTGTTCAAAAAAGTTGAACTATTGATTAATATTATTTACTAATTATATTTTAATTTTTTGCACTTAGATGCACAAACTTTCACTAGTGCAAAATATAGAATTTACGTCAGGATTTTCTCATCGGACATAAAAATATCTAACGTAAAAAAAAGACGTGGTGGTAATTTTGAAAATAAATCAAACTTTTTTACGTCAGACTACATAGGGGTTCGACGTAAAATTGTAAATCTACATCGGACAGTAGTCACATCCTACATAAGGTTATGTTTTCTAAGCGAGTTTATGTTTATGTTTATGAAGGGCCTCTCTTTGTCCCAATAAGCTTCACTATATTCGGGTGTCAAAGCTTCCCAACATGCAACCAAACACACTTAGTACATGTTTGGATATGACTTCTGAGTTTAGGATCCATGTTTTCTAACGAATACACGTTCAGAATACCTCAAATGACACCCAAGCAAGTATCTTTTGCTTCAAATTGATCCATGTTCGCTCAAATGACGCCCAAGCATCTGTCTTCCCATTTACTGTCTCCCAAGTATAGTGATAATAAAGGAGGTGGAGGTGGAGGTAGAGATTTTCTTGCTGACAACTATTTTATGTAACACCCCAATTTTCAAAAAGGTTATTATTATTATTATATGGTATTTGGTCATAATTATTTTAATAATTATAGAGGAATATTATTTTGTACGTTTTAAATAATTATTATTTTGGACAATTATTTTGTAAGTATTAAATAAGTATTTTTATTAGCATTTTTAAATAAATATTTATATGTTTTAAGAGAATGTTGATTTTATATGATATTTTGTTATTGAAATTATATTATTATATTTAGGGTCAGAAATATATTATTATTATAGAGAAAAAAATATTTTATAATATACATGTATTTATTTTATTTAATTATTTTGAGGAAAATTAGAAGTGGGTTAGAAGAGAAGGAAAATGGGTTGGGTTGACCCAGTCCAATGGATTAATTTTAAGAAAGGAGTCAGGTGGTGTTAACCCTATCTGCCTCATTTGCGTTCTGAAGGGTTAGGGAAAAAAAGAGGAGAAACAAAGAGCTCTAAGGAAGAGTACTCAGGAACGATCTTAGATCACACCAAGATCATTCATCTTCTGTTCATCCAGGTACGGGGGATGGGTTTCTTCATATGTGAATATAGGGGTGTTTGGGTAGTGAGGGCAATCCCTAAGTCCCTCTAGGAACTCTATTTAAAATTCTGAACGATTATCTGTGCAATCGATGTTCTAAATTCTTAATTCATTTGGAAGAACTTATTTCTTGAATTGTCTTTGAATTCCATTGTGGCTTTCTTGTTAATTCTTTATCCTTAAATTTGATGACTTGAATTTTATGTGTTAAGAAGAGTTTAGATTTTTTTTTTGTAAAACCAATGGAAACCAATTTTTGAGGCTTGAGATGTGTATGGATTGATTTGGAACGTATGAAGAATATAAATGGAGTTAAACTGAACCAACGGGGTGTAGAAGTAGTGAAAATTGGTAAAAACCTTGTTGGAACTCGTAAAACGCAGGTTTAATTTCACAGAGGGGAGTCTGGGCAGAGATTTGGGCGCTCAGCGCCAGTTTTCGGCGTCGGGCGTCAGGACCCCGACATACGTTTGTAATTTTGCGATATCTTTCTGTGTAGTTATCCAAATCGAGTGCCGTTTGTTTTTTTAGAAACTAGACATCTGGGGCTACCATTTAGACACAAGAATCGTGTAAAAATATTAATATTTGATCAAGTTATGTGAGTTGCAATTTGAGCCTTCCAATCTGTGTGCGAACCACAACATCAATTTTTGTGAGCCCTGAATGGTAACCTAAACGACTTTATTAGGATTTGTGTTCTTCATGAAAGTTGTAGATATTGATGTTAGGATTCTAATGGAGTTGGGATCACTTAGAAAGGATATGTATATCTCGAGTTATGGTTAAATTATTAACTGAATGTCATAGATATTATGATGTGTGTGAAGAATTATGTGAAATTTGTGATCTATGATGTTGATAACTTAATGATAGGTACCTAGCATGTGAGGATGATATTGCATGGATTGTTATTGACATGTGATGATGTTATATAATGGAGATGCATTAATTATGAGTTACGTGGGATGCATGAGTTGCATGAGACTTATGAGTTGCATGTGGTGCTTGAGAAGCCAGACGTGGCTATATTGCATTGGACCCTGGGCCCAGAGAGGGGTTGAGACAGGGGGGACCATGACGGGAGGCATTCCATGCGTGGGCCGTTGGGTGTTTAACTGCGCAGCTCACTGGCCACAGAGGGTTTAACGGTGGGTGGATTGCCTTTGCACGGGCCGCTGGGTGTTTAACCGTGCAACATACCGGCCCTGGGAGGGTGTGAGAACGGTATGCCCGCATTGGCAACAACTAAGGGAATTGACGAGGTACGCCCATTGTGCGGAGTGCCAAGTTGAGACTCTTAGGAGAGGAGATGTGTATGAGCATATAGTGAGCATGTGTATGAAAGCTTGTATGATTGAAAAGAAAAATGATGTTTGGTAATTATATGAGATGTATTTGTTGTTTATATTTAATGATGATATTTTGGTGCACGATGTGGGGTGGGAATTGGGTAGCTCTATGTTCATATATGATGTTATCTATCTCTCACCATCCTGTTTTTATGTGGTTTTCTTTTAGGTGAAGATGAAGGCACTCATAGTGTTGAGTTCTAAAGGGAAAGGGTTCTGCTCTGATAGGATGTGACATTGGGGCATGAATTTAGGATGCTTTAGTTATGAATTGTTATTTGTCGTTGGAGGAGACTTATTTTTAAGAGTTTTATATTAACCTTATATTTGTGAATTTTGGATTCCTTTCATTTTTCTTTAGAGACCTTGATAATTTTCTTTTAAGAGTAAAACTTTATTATTATTATTATTTCTATTTATTTCAAGACTTGTGAACCTATGAGTTTTTATTAAAATTGTGGACCCTTCTTGATGTTATATTTATTGAATTATTCTTATTGTTGTTACTTATTTATTATGGGGTAGAAGGGTGTCACATTTTACGTTGGTCCTTGGCGATGTCTAATGTAAATTTATGTTGATTAACTCAACCGACGTAAAACCCCTGAAATACCAGATGTAAAATACATCTTTTGTAATAGTGTATATATATAATAATTTTAAACACAAAATATTAATATTTTAAAGGTAATATAAGGTGAGATTATATATTTTAATTATTCTATATGTAGTATTAATTATACTTTTTTTTAAGGAATGTTATAAATTTTATTAGAATTTATAAATAAAGTATATATGATATGAATAATTTTTTAAAGAGCTTGATAGAAACTGAGTCAAAATTTAATTAATGACTTATTCTCTGATCAATTGGTCAAATATTTTGATTACTTATCCTGAATCAATTTTGAAAAAAAATTCTATATGATACATTAAAAAGACAAATGTAAGTGTGATTGAATCCAAAATAATATATTACGGTCTACAAGTAAAGTGAAACTTGCAAAAATATTTTGAAATCTTACAAGAAAAACAAAATAGTAAAGGGCATAGTTTAAAAACACTTAATTATTATAAATATTTAGTGAATGAATAATTTAAAATTATATTTGATAAAAAAATTTTAACAAAAGGAGAGTTAAAACTCTCAAAAAAACATAAAAAAAAAGGCTTTGATGTATTCATAAATAAAGGAAAATAGATCTAATGAGACAATATATAAAATATCTTCAATTCTTCCATTGATGTTGATATTATACTTGACAATATTGTTCTATTGTCGGCCACCTGATTGACCTATCTGAATACATGTTTGCAAAAATCAATTAGCAATAAATCCATCAACTTAAAGTTAGGTGGAACATGATGCATTTGTTGTTGAGTAAGGAGACTACAGTAGCTGAGTCTGTATCCACTAAGAGGTGATTCATAATGTCCTTCCCCTCTAGCTACACTACAAGAAAAATGTAAATTTTCGATGGAAAATTTTCGACAGATATAGATCCATCAGAAATTTTCCGACGAATATTTCCGTCGAAAATTTCCGATAGATTTATATTTTCGTCGGAAATTTCTGACAGAATTTTTCGTCAGAAATTTTCAGTCAGAAATTCATAACGGAAATATAAATCCGTTGGAAATTTTCGACAAATTTTCCGACGAAAAATTCCGTCGAAAATTTTCGAAAGAAAAATAAATCCGTCAAAAATTTGACAAAAAATTTTCGACAGAATATTCCGTCAGAAATTTCTGACAGATTTATATTTCGTCGAAAATTTCTTATTTTTAATTATTATTTTTAAATCTTATTTTTAATTTTTTATTTTTATTTCTTATTTTTAATTTCTTATTTTTAATTTTTTATATATATTGTAGTATTAAAAAATTTATATATCTTTTAAAGGTATAAATATATATTATAATTATTTATTACAAGTTTTTTATATCTACGATTAGTATTAAAGATGAAAATAAATTAGGTCACACTATATTTTATTATAATTTAGTTGGTTTGAACCTAACTTTTTTAAAAAATATATATTTTAAGTATGACTTATTTATCTATCATAGACATTTTTTAAATATTTGGGTTGAGTTACAATCATAAAGACTTAATTAATTTTAAAAAATTAATTCATTATTAAGAAATTTTTTTTATCACATGAGAATTAATTTTCTTCAAAAATTTGACAAATATCAAATAAATAAATATTTTTTCTGAATCTATATATTTATTTTATTAGAATATAATTTTTTTAAAATATATTATTTTTTTAGATAAAAAATTACGTATATGTCAAATAGTAGTAGGGGCAAGTGCCCCACTATTCCAAACGTGCATCCGTCCCTGTATATATATGTATATATATATATATATATATATATATGTATATATATATATATGTATATATATATATATGTATATATATATATATATATATATATATATATATATATGATATAGGGGGTTATAATTATACCGGTGTAACTTTTACTAAGTATTATGTCGCTCAATAACTTTATATTAAATGTGAACTTTGTAAATCCAACCGTTAAATTGAAAGTTCATATCACTTTATACGTGTATATCAAATTTTGTTAAAATTGAACAACAACTGGAAGGTAATCAAAGTGTTCATATTTTAGTTTATTTTGAAATGAATATATTACATCAATTTTATTTTATAAAAATTAAGTATCAAATCATCTTATATTAATATAAATTTTTGTATATATAATCTATAAGAGATATGAACTTTCAATCTAACAGTTGGATTTACCAAATTCACATTTAATATAAAGTTATTGAGCGATGTAATACTTAGTAAAAGTCACATTTAATATATATATATATATACATATATATATATATATATATATATATATATATGAGGGGGGGTTATAATTACAATGGTGTAAATTTTACTAAGTGTTACACCGTTCAATAACTTTATATTAAAAGTGAATTTTGTAAATTCAACCGTTAAATTGAAAATCTTTTACTCTTAAATCATATATACAAAATGTTATATTAATCGAAGATGATTTCTTATAAAACAAAATTAAATCTGTCAGAAAATTTATATTTTCGATGAGAAAATTTATATTTTCGATGAGAAAATTTTTGTAGAAAAAGCTATATTATTGATAGAATATTTCAGATAAATTTATATTTGTCAAAAATGTAAGAAATGGTTTTGAACTTTATATGTTTCATTTAAGATAACTTACAAAATAACTCTTGGTAAAGTTATTCCGCTCAATAACTCATGATGTATGTTGAATTTCATTGATCTAATTAATTGTTAAATTAAACGTTATTAAATTTTACTGATAATTACTATAAAAAAACTAATTAGTTTTGGAATAAATTATTTACTAATTAACAATATAATTGAAACATTAATTATTTTAAATTATTTAATTAAAATCTTATTGACAATTTACTATATGATCTTAATATTTTTGTATAACTAATATCTGATTTTAAATTTGATATGAGAATATTATATATAATTAGATAAGATTTTAAGTTAGTATTTTATAAATAGTTGATAATTAGAAAAAGAAAAAAAAAGGATAAATACATTTTTTGAATTTTATATGTTTGATTTAAGGTAAATAAATATATTAAATTAATTAATAATTTATTTCAAATATTAAAATTTAATTTATAAGTATGTAATAAATAAATATTTATAATTTTATAAATTATATTATCATTATAAATTATAAAATTAAATAATTTGAATTATAATTTTAAATAGAAATAAGTAGATTTTAATTATAAAAGTAAATACATATAAATAAAGAATAAATAAATAAATATATTATTATTATTATTATTATTATTATTTGTAATATAAAATTATTATATATTATTATTATAGTACAAATATGAAATTGTATATTTGAGGATGACTTAAATGAATTAATTTGTACAAGTTATACCGACAACATACATATACATTTCGGTAGCTTACTCATCAGAACTTCAGAGTTAAGCGTGCTTGACTTGGAGTAGTACTGGGATGGGAAATTTCCCAGAAATTGCACAAGTAAGGATAAAACACGCTAAACAGTGAAATATTGTGAAATAGAACCCTTGAGAGACCAAATATGAGGGTTGTTACATTAATAAATTTATTAAAATTAAAAAAAATTATAATTTCCGACGGAAATTTTCGTCGGAAGTTATTTTTCGTCGGAAATTTCCGACAAAAAAATTCGTCAGAAATTTTCATCAGAAAAAATTATTTCCGATGGATTTTTTTTTTCGATGCCACTTTTTCGATGGATTGAAATTCGTCGGAAATCCATCAGAAAAAGAAAAATCCGTTAGAAATTTAGTTGTTTCCGTCAAAAATTTCCGTCAAAAATCAGCATTTTTCTTATAGTGCTATATATCTTCAATCATGGAATATGGTCCATATATAACCCAACCTTGATACACGTGGTTCATAAATAAAAAATATAATAAAGAAAAAAATAAAATGAAATTTATCTGATGAATCATTGATTGTGGGTAAGTGTTTTTTTACACATTAAATAATTAAAAAAACATATATCTACATGTAAAAAAAAATAATGTCATTAGTTTTAATTAGAAAAGAATATCATATTGCATTATTTTTAAAATTTTAAAAATTAAATTAATTTTTTAATTAATGGAGAAGTCAAATTAAACTAACTAAATAAAGTTCAAAATAATTTTTTAGTTCTTACAATTTTACTTATACTTATACTTTTTTTTTAATTCTTTTTAGTCATTAAACTAAAACAAACGAATAATTTCTTAGTTATTATCAACTAACCTTTTATTTGTGATCTTTAAGTAATTATAAAAAATATTATTTGTCAACCTATTTTTGTCACGTTGTAATTAATATATTGTAAAGTTTTAAAAGGGATAATGAATAATAAATTATAATGTTTGAAAGGGTATTTGTATTTAGAATATTTATTTTCAACCCATTTAACAAATATTCTGATATTTTAATAAATATATATAGTAAATTCCGATGAATAAGAAAAATTGCTTAATTGTAATTTTTTTTTTGCAATTCATTATTTTAATATATTTAAAACTTTTCAAAAATAAATTGTGAATATTAAACTATAATGAAGAAAAAATATCTTAATTACTATATTTATAAATAACACAATCATTATAATTTATTAGATATTTAAATAATTATTTAATATATACAAATTATATATATTGTCAAATAAATCAAAGTTTAATAAAATTGTTGTCATGTATTGCATGGACTTATCCAACATACATTATAGTGAATTTAAGTCTAAATCAACTCTAAAAAATCAGTTTATAAAATAAAATTTGTTCTTCAATTATATATTATTTAATTATTTTATCTCTAATTAATATGAGACTTTAATTTTTCTCAATAGAACATGTCAAGGAATGACATATATTCTTTTAGTCGACCTAGCCAAAAGATCCACAAGATTAATCTTTTTCCAGGATGATCAAGACCAACCCGTTGGTTTGACAACAAAATGAAGGCGGGGACACCTATTAAAGACATTAATCCAATTCTTAAGAGATCCAACAAAGTAATAACGTTTGAAAAGAGAATTTACTTTAATGCAACAGTCACAATACTAATTCGAAAGCATACCTACGAACATGGTTGAGTCAAAAGTAAGACTGATAAAACTTAACCTTTAGGTCAACCAAAAAAAAATGTTTATTATTAGATTTTATAAAAGAAAAAAAATCACAAATATTATTGAAAAGGTCTTGTAAAAAAATGTTTGCTGATTTGATATACGGTGAGGTACATATACTAAGTGGCTTTAATGGATTCCGGATGCCTTCCTAACCCAATGAAAGATTTTAGAGAACAAAAACCATTTTGAACTGAATTATGTTAGATATGAAAATTTAAACACTGTCTAAATATAACATGAAACGTGATTTCAGATTAACTAAATAAGTTAAAAATGTATTGCACTTGTAAGAATTGTACTTGTGTGTGTTCAAAATATGCTAAAAAACACAATATTACAGATATTGTAGAACCAGCGTCATCCAAATTAACATGAATAATCTTGCACTTGAAGAATATAAAGACACATAGAACAAATTGATAATTCATAATATACGGGAACCAAAAGTATGAGTCCAAGCTTGTGCATGGACAACATATAGAAAGATTGTTGATCAACAAATACAATAATGGAGAGAAACTAAAAATTTAGAACTCGTACGTACTTTTAAAATTTGTAGGTGAAAGGAATGATCCCAAAATCAGGTGGATATATATTTACCTATTTTATTCCCTTCATCTATCGCACTGTAGAACTTTTTAATTAGTATTCTGTCTAGTAGTTTTCACATAACTTTGGAGTCTAACTAACTAACTTTTATTCTGTATCAAATGAAGCGACTACGTGTCAACAATAATGAATTAAAACAATATATAACATGATTAAGTTGTACATGAAATGTTGTAAAAAAAAAAAAAAGTTGTACATGAAATAAAATATAAATCTCCGCAGTCGTTACAACTTACAACGTAGTACAGGACAATCCCTAATAAATCTCCGAAACTTTGCATGCAAATTACAAAGGGACCTTAATTAACTAATCTCCTATGACTAATAGTATACCCTCTTGTCTTTCTATAAATCCTCTTCCTATCATATAAAAAATAATATATATTAATATCATAAAATATAAAATTAATATTTTATATATGAAAAGTAAAAAATGATTAATAAAAATATTGTAAAAAACTTAGAATTATTCAATCTTGATATATTACATTGAAAATCGAATCACGGAATAGACAAAACAAATAATATAAGAATCACTGGTCAAAAAAGTACTGTCTATATTGTCTGCTATATATATCATTTTCCACATCTCTTGGTCCCCACTCATTCTCTCCTTTTTTTTCCCCTACTTTCATTCTCTCTTTTAATACCAAATTTAATATAAAAACCAGACCAGATCATCTGTTTTATCTAGCATGTAACCCAACGCATATCTACAACTGTCCAGAGAGTACATATTTTTTGTCCCCGCTCTATCTCTTTCCCTATGTTTTTTTTTCTTCTTTTCCCCTCACATCGATTCTCACTTTTAATATCAAAATCCAGACCACAACATCTGTTTTATTTCTCATGTAACGCACACATATCTAATTATCTACAACTCTCCTGGCAATACATTTTTGATGGAATCATGCTTTGGAGTGCAAGAGGTGACATATTCAAAAATCCAAGAAGAGTTGGCTAGACATGAAGGTTTGGGCCAGTCAGGGCCCATCAGGCCCATTGGGCCTGGGAAGGCCCAAGTTGAACTTTTCATGGGCCATATTTTGTATAGCTAATTTCATATGTTTTGTATACATCATGTTAGTATAGGTATCATATATTTTGGTCTTGTATTTTGGACCACATAGAATAGCATATTAGGTTTTAGGCTTGTTGGGCCTAGTTTTGGGCTTCATGGGCCTTTGGGCTTTTGGTACCCAATATTGGGCTCATTTTCATTCTTGTAATTTTTCCTTTCTATTGTATTTGTTGGACCATTGTATTTGGGTCATTAGAGTAGGATTTAAGGAGGAATATTAGTTTAAGAGGATTAGGCAAAATTAGGTTTAATTTAGCATGCATTTAAGTTGCATTTTGAGTCACATGGATTATGCCACCTTGGCTGAACATGTGTGACTTAAATTCAACCCTAAATTCACACTAAATCAAAGCCAAATGCACCAAGCACCCATGGGACCGGTCACACACATGTGTGACAAGTTTTGAATTCAAATTCAAATTTGAATTCAAAACTTGGCGCCAACATGGTGGCCACTCATGTGGCGCCAAGTGTCCACCTAATTTTCGGAAGCTATATGTTCCCTCCTTCACCTTATTGTACTCACTTTGAACCTTATATGAAATTTGAGAGCCAAGAGCTGAATTTCCTTTTCAAAGTCCTCTAGAGAATTCATCTCAAAAACCTAGGGAGTTCATCTTCTTCCTACTCTTTGAAGTGAGTCTTCCATTGATGCTTGAGCTTGGATGCTTCCATCCAAGTCTAGACCTCATTCCACTCGTGTTCCATCATCATTCCAGAGTTCTCAATCTTCGGATTCAAGCTCCTTGAAGAAGATCCAAGCCTAGGTGAAGAATAGGAGAAGAACAACATTCACTCCTCCTATCTTCTCCATCAATTTCTTTCAAGGCTGATGGAATATTTTAGGGTAGTTTTTAAAATAAATTACTTAAATGAGGCTCTTTTAAAATTATTTATGCCTTTGAGATTCTTTTTTACAGTGTCATTATGGCCCATAGTGATACATAGCGACACTAGTGTTACGTGTTACTTTTTTTTCTTAAATTGAGAATGGCTTAAATTTAGCTACGTAGAAGTCGTTACCGGCTGTAACGACTTAGATAGTATCGCTATAGGCTCCTAAATCATTTAAAATAGCTCAATTTTATAATAAAAAAATATTTTTTAATAGAAAAAAATATAATTTAAAATATATTTCTTTTAAAATTTGATGTTTAAAAATATATTAATAATTTTTCTATAACAAAACAACATTTTTTAAAATAAAATTTATATATTTATTGGAGGCGCAAGGGCCCATAGCGACACAATATCGCTATGGGTCATAGCGACACAATATCGCTATGGGTCATAACGACATCTCTTTTTATTTTATTTTATTTTTTAAGTTTTTCCAGATTTATTTTATATATTATTTTTAAAAAATTATTTTATAGTTATTTTTTCTGCGTTTTTTTCATTTATTCGTTCGATTAATTTGGTATTTTATATTTTTCATATTTTTTTTATCCTTTTTCCAGATGTTTTTAATTAATTGAAAAAAAAATTAAAAAAAAAACGCACAAAAAAAGAAGTGTTTTAAAAAAAATGATGGCACTATGGGACATAGCGACACAAAGTCGCTATGGGCCCTAGCGACCTTAATTTTTATTTAATTTTTTTTAACTTTTCCACATTTATTTTATAATTTATTTTTTAATATTTTATTTTATATTTATTTTTTTCTACGTTTTTTTTTTCATTTTGTTAGTTCAGTTAATTTTAAAATATATTTATTTTAAGAGTTAATCTTTTAAAATATTTTTATAAATTTAAAAGAAATATTTTTTAAAAAATAACTCAAAATAGTTCAGTTAACCAAAAATAAATTAATAGTATATTTTAAGATAAATTTAAATAAAAAAAATTTAGATTAAAAAAACAGAAATTTTATAAAGAAAAAATATGTATATATATAATTTAAAAAATAATATAAAAATTATTAAAATACATCTGAAAAAGAAAAGAAAAAAGAAAATATAAAAGGAAAAATAACTGAAGGAAAAATATGTAAAAAAAAAGGCAGAAGAAAAAAAAATTATAAAATAATTTTTTTAAAAAAAATAGGAAAATAAATATGGAGAAAAGATAATTAAGAAACACAAGGGAAAACCAATACAATTGAAGGGAAAAAAATGTAGAAAAATGAAAAAAAAATGAATTATAAAATATTTTTAAAAAAAAAAAACCAGTAAAATAAATCTGGAGAAAAAAAAATGACCCAATGACTCAAAAAAATAAAATTTTTGAAAAAAAAAAAAGCTGAGGTTGCTATGTCTGTTTTGGATTTTTATAGGAGTTGGTTGATATGGAGTATTTTGAGGTAGTTGTCCATCATGAGGGGAAGTTTGTGAATAGAAGGAAGTTACATTATGTGGGTCATGATTCCACATGGTCATGTGACCCTGATAGATGGTCTTATTTTGAAATATTGGATATTTTAAGGGAAATGAGATATATTATAGTGATATGATGTGGTATTTTGAGGGTGGGGTAGACTTTGAGAATGGGCTAAAATTGTTGTCTGATGATAAGGGGGCCATGAAAAAAATAAGAATAACAAGAGAGTTCGGAAAATGTTAGATTATATGTTGAACATCCAACATGTGAACCTAAAATTATACAAAGTTTACCATCACCTGCTATTGTAACAAATGATGGGCTAGTGCCTAATGATAGTGGGCTTCAAAATGATGGACTTATGACAGATGAGAGTGGGAAGGGGCATGTAGTTATTGATGATAGTGGACCTAGTCCTTTTATTGATGATGAGATTGGGATAGAGGCTGATGTTGGTGGTGATTGTGGGGTTGGGTGTGTTGCTAATGATGTGAGTGTGCTAAAGGATGGTGTTGATGGTGAACGTCC
The DNA here is from genome assembly GCF_000230855.2 of Cajanus cajan. Classification (NCBI taxonomy): domain Eukaryota; kingdom Viridiplantae; phylum Streptophyta; class Magnoliopsida; order Fabales; family Fabaceae; genus Cajanus; species Cajanus cajan. Next base: position 50,498,692 of record NC_138521.1, read on the forward strand.
GGTTAGGGTTGAGAATATGACTAGGGTTGTTATTGGTGATGAGAGTGTGCTTGATATTGACAGTGTCGCTTATGAGTGTGGGGTTAGGGCTAAGAATAGGTCTAGGACTGTTGATGCTAATGAGAGTGCGTATGAGTCTGGGAATGTTGGTGCTATGAAGTATGTTTGAGGTTGTTGTGGGTAATGAAAGTGAGCCTACAAAGGGTGATGATGTTTGTGATGACAATCAAAGTGAGGATAGTTATTGCAGTTATCCTTCAATACATTTGGGTGATATAGATGAAGAAGAAATTTTAGATATTGATTTAATGTTGATAGGTTTAAAGGACCCTTGGAAGTAAATCAGGTTACTAATAGTAATGAGTTAGATATATTGAATGATTTTGAAATACATGTGCCTGAACAAGTACCTGAAGAACAACCTAGTTATAGCAGGAAGAATAGAGGTAGGCCTAAGAAGACTGTTGAGCCTACTGTAGTCCCTATAGTTAAGTCTACTGATGCTTTTGATATTCAAATGATGATTCAGATGATGACTTGTTCAAAGGTGATAAGTTTCGAGGGGAAAAAATGCATTCCATGGGTAGGGGTATTTCTGATGAAGAATATGAATCAGAAGAATTATTAAGTGGACTGGATGACACTAGTGATGAAGAGGATACTGGAGGTTTAAGTATGTTTCCAAGTTTTAAGATGCCTAACAATATGGAAGATTATAAGTGGGAAGTGGGGTTGTATTTTTTAAGTAGAAAACAGTTTAAAGAGGCAATTACAACATATGTTGTTCATTCACAGAGAAATTTAAAATTTACAAAAAATGATAAAAGAAAAATAAGGGTCAAATGCAAAGAAGGATGTCCATGGGTAGCATATTGTGGCAAAGTACCTTATGAAGAAAGTTAGCAATTAAGGAAGATTGTTGATAGACATACATGTAGTAGGGACCATAAGGTGACTTTATTGAGTTCAAAGTGGTTAAGTGGAAAACTTAAAACTTCAATTATGGAGAATTCAAAACTGAAATTGAATAATATTAAAGAAATAGTGCAGAGGAAGTGGAATGCTAGCATCTTTAAGGCCATGGCATGTAGGGCTAGGAAATATGCAAAAAGTTATGTTGAAGGGTCTTTCATATAACAATTCAAGGGGATTTATGACTACAATCATGAGCTAATTAGATCTAATCTAGGTTTTACAATGAATAAAGTGAAGGTCGAGGGCAATGAAGAACATGAGAATAATACTGGCAATAATGTTGAAGGGCCTAGTAGAGTACTTCCAACCTTTCAAAGAATTTATATCTGTTTTAAAGGTTGCAAAGAAAGTTTTTTGAAGTGTAGACCCATAATAAGGTTAGATGGATGTTTTCTTAAGGATTATTTTGGTGGTCAAATATTGGCAACAATTGGAAGAGATCCAAATGAGCATATGTTGCCAATATGTTTTGCAGTTTTTGAAGGTGGGACTAAAGACTCATGAGTTGTTTTTACAACTCCTAATTGTTGATCTTGGAGGATACTAATACTTGTTATGCAATGTAGTGTATCACTAGGGACAATGCTTGCAAGTTTTGTTTCATTGTTATCCAAACTAGAGTGAACCACTTACTACCAAACCGACATTATACAGTCAATGATGAAACCACATGGTGTTTCCCTTTGGAGTCATTGATCGATGTACCCAACAACAATAACCTGTTCTTGAAGAGGTACAACCTGAAACAGAGGAAGAGGAGACATAAGACCAAGATTTCACCACACAAGCACATGTATGGGTAGACAATGTTGATTCCTATCAACCATTCAGCGACTGCAAGAGATGGATGAACGTCTACAACACTATAATTATATGATGGACAGGATGTATAATTGGCACCTTCAGCGTTATTCGGATGATTTCCCTCCTCGGTAATTTCTCTGAATCATATTGCTTTAGCACAACTAATTTATGTTATGAATTTTTGTTTTCAGTCTTTGAACTTTTTTAGTATATGTATTTAACTTTTTTAACTTCTCAAATCATATGTATTCAAGTCTTTGAACATTTGGCACTTAATATATGTATTTCTATGGTTATTGGTTTGGTTCCACGTTGCTGCACCGATAGTTTTACTCTTGTATTAGTTTTACTGTTGAAATATAACACTTAAATTTAAACATCAATCAATGTTTCAATATTATCATTACTAATTGTTCATAATTCCATTACAATTAAAGAAACATTACAAAAATATCCAAGCACAACATCCCCAAACTTGTCATAGAGAACATCATATTTGCCTACTTCAAATAAAACACCCTTCCAAATTGAACCAAATTGTTACAAATTACATACATTAAGACCAAATTCAACAACAAAAGAAAACCAACAAGAATTATCAACAAATTCATCCACCATCTTATTGAGTTCAAAGAACTCTGAAGATTGTTCATTTTTGTCCTCTGGCTAGCTATCAACAAATCATTTTCATCCACATATTCCTCTAAAGACCACTTGAAATAGTTGTATCCTTGTTATTCAGCATCACCAAACTACAAATTTTTTAACCAAAGTCACAAAACTCCCAAATAAGAAACTAGGACAAAATAAAATTAATTAACATACATAACATATCTTGTAATTTGGACAACCCCAAAATCTTTTATCAGTATTTATAGACGTCATTGTTATTCGCAACATAGTAACCTCCCCGCAATAGCAACTGGGAACAAAAGACTTACTAGCATGACCTCCAAACGCAGTTGAATTCGTTGAGTTCATTGGGTGTGAGTTGAATGACATCCGTGACATTTTTGTAGTAACACACTAAACCCTAAGTTCAAATCCTACAAATGACAAGATGGGGAGAAGAAAAACTAAACAGAAGAAGAAGAAGAAAAAGAACAACAACAACAACAACAAGAACAAGAACAAGAAGTGAATAACAAAAACATAGGCATAGGACCATTAAAGAAGAAGAAAAAAATCTAACATGGACATTCCACGTATACATCCAGTTGACATATCACGTGATTAAGATTTAACACCATTTGTGAAACTTAGACAGAAGTCCTACATTGAAGTATTTTAAAATAAATTAGAACTAAATTGAAACTAAAAATTAAAGTGGGACCAAATTGAAACTTTTTAATATTATAAAAGACCAAATTAAAATTTTAGCTATATTTTTTTTATTTAATTAAAAATTATTAAAAGATTATAAATTTTGTAGATATTGTTACATCTCATTTAATAATTTCTATTAATTTAATGATAGAGTTAACTAAAATTTATTATTTTAATTAATTAAAGACAGAATTAAACAAAATGTTAAAGAAGATGTAATTGTCATTCCTCTTTTAGATATTTCTTAGTACTAACTAGCCTACCGAAACTGAAAATGGGAATAATTTTTAGGAGGTAAGTACAGTATAAGAATAATTAAACAAATTTTCAAATACAGGACACGAGTAGATACGTTACTAAAAAAGTGTTTTATTAATTGTTTGAATGTGACAAACAACTTTTAAATAAACAGAAGAATTGCATTTGTGCTTGATTGTTGCTTTGAAATGCGTGAACATAAATTTATGATATTTTAAATAGATTCTGAAAAGTTTAAGATAAGGATAAATATATTTTTAATGTTTAAAATTTTTAAGTTTAATTTTAACCTTTTAAAGTAAAGTTATTTCAGAATAATTTTAGAAAAAATATATAAATAAAACAAATTTATTGATATGAAATAAATCAATTATTACTTTTTATTATTGATAAATTAAATAATTGATATATATATATATATATATATATATATATATATATATAAGGAGGTAGTATTATTTAAAACAAGAATAATATTGTTTCATCTTAATAAATATTTTAGTTTAACAAAAAAGTACTAAATAAAATATAAATGAATTAATTATAAAATTAGATTATAATATATTTTTCTCTTATTTTTCAACTAAAATTTGTTATAGTCTTTTATTTTCTAAATGTTTATTTTAATTATCTAATTTTTAATTTTTGAATTAATGTTGTTCTTTCAAAACAGTGATGTTTTTTACTTCATAACACAATTGTGAACACTTTTGATCAAATTAAGATGTAAAAAAAACAATTACATTAAATTCATTTCCATGAAAACTTTAAAATATAAGTAATATTCATCAAAATAGGGTCACAATCGTAGTAAAAATTGTATTAAAATTGAGTTATATGAATAAATAACAAAATTCGATATTAAAATTTCCAATTTTTTCATTATTAATGGAACTCATTTTTTACATAATTTTCATCACATTTATATTTTTTTAGTTTAAATATTAATAATTCTTATGTAGATGAATCTAATGAAAAAAATTATCATTTTGAATTAGTCTAAACAAGGTTCAAAAATGTATCCTAAAATTAAAAATTAAAAAAAAATTATTGTTTCAAAAAGATAATATTAACTCACATTTAAAAGTTAAACAATCAAATGAATTTTAGTTAAAAAGTAAAGACCAAAAATATATTTTAACTCAAAAATATTCCATAACTTTTTATTTATATTAATTAAAGATTTTTTTAATAAAATTGGAGAAAATAGTATATGCACTCACAATGTAAACATGCAATCACAAATTACCATATATGGTAATTTATTGATTTTTATAATTGTAACGACCCACCTAGCAGTCGTACAACAACAACATCACACAGAATAGAGTATGCATATATATATAAATATGAAATATATACACATAGGTCTAGCCTGGGGCTCAATAACAAGTCAATATACAAAATACATTAGCCTAGCTACGCTAAGTAGCCAAAAACAACAAAAGACATCCGCTCTATCTGCCAGCTGTAGACCTGCTACTATACTCCAGTCTATCCCTGCTCTGCTCCCATACATAATATGATCATTGCAGTCCAATTCACATGGAAACAGATAAGGGTAAGCTAGTGAAAAGAATCAGCATATAATTCAATTATAAACAACTTCAACTAACAACACATCATCCAATTCAACAAAGTTAACATATAACAGCATACATCTACATCTCAGCTTCACAACACACTACACACATACAGCTCATATCAGTCAGCAAAAGCAACATCAAACAGTTTATGCGTCATCATGCATTTCAACTCGGAGATCTCCTACACAGCTCAGTCTTACGGCCTACAATAGCTCAGCCTTACGGCCTACAACATTAATCAGCATAGACATCTCACAGCACAACTCATCTTTAACATCATTAATCAACATAAACAACATTAAGCATAAACATTATACAACACAGCTCAACGTTACATCATACAACTTAAACATCATACCGTACAGCTCAACTTTACATCAATACAGCATTAATCAGCATGAATCAGCATAAATGAAAGAACACATCCGCACCCGACGCAATAAGATTCGCGCCCGGCCTGGACCAACCAGAGAGCTCCAAAGCTCTCACGCGCCCGACGCAATTCCAATTACGCTCGGCGTGCTAGAAGGCAGAGACTCTCATGAGTCTCATCCGCTTGGCGCACCAAACCCGCGCTCGGCACAAGTAAGGCAGAGACCTCCCCAAGGTCTCACGGCCGGCGCAATACCAATTGCGCCCGGCGCCACCCCTGGCAGAGACTCCCATGGAGTCTCGACGCCCGACAAGATTGAATCACGCCCGACACCATGCCAGTAAACCAACTCTTGAGTCCCTGTTTGATATCACGCCCAGCGCGGTCCAACCACGCCCAACGCGAGCCATCCAGGGGCCTCCATTCCCAAGCTCGCTCGGCGCAACCAGCCTTGCGTCGAGCGTGCTTGACCAATGGAACCCTCTAATGGTCACGCGCCCGACGCTTAGAACTACGCCCAGGGCATTATCAAGCAGCAACCCTCAAACTTTGAAAATTTCACTCAAATCTTGCAAAAACAAACAGCTCAAGCACATGCAATCCATCAAAAGAACCACATTTTCAACACACAACCCAAAAATTGTCACTTTTTCAACATGCAAGCATCAACATCTAAAAATTCCAAATTTTCACCCTTTTTTCCGAAACCCCAAAAATGCAATTTCTTCAAAACAGCCCATCAATCTTCCCAAATCAAACAACACATGAGTTTCTAACTCATTTCCAACCAATCCATGCGAAAACTAGCTTCCCTTACCTCGGAGGAGAAGAATTTCCGAGCTTCCGGGAAGAGAAGGAGAAGAAGAAAATGATCGGAGAAGAGAGAAATCCACCCAGCGCACTCACTAGCTTCTAATCAGCACCACCACCTAGTTATCAGCCAAGGAAGGAAAGGGAATTGAGTAAGTGAAGGAAGATGAGGAGAAAATGAAGAAGAAAGGGTTTTAGGAGTAGGAGGTGCGGGTCTCACAATAATAAATATTTAAAATGAATTGTAATTAATTAACATATAAAAGTAATTTATACTATCAGTGCATAATTATTAAATTACGGGTGAGCAGATTCAACTTGTCCATATATCTAACTTGATGGAATGTTTGAATATTAAAACTAGATCTAATATAATTTTTAGAATGTATTTGAGTTATGTTTTAGATCATCTCAACTCATCCTTCAATTTTTTAAATATATAAAATTTCATAATAATTATGTGTTGACAATAAAAACTTTTTAATAGATAATAATTTTTATAATATTATATTATATTTATAATAACATTGTTTATTTTAAAATTTTAAATTTATTATCATATACTAAATACTCTTAACTACTGACACATATTCAAATTTTGTGATGAAAAAAAAATATTTTTGAAAATAGAAAACTCCATTAAAAGTATCTAACTAAGTTTTGAAGTGAAAATTAATCATGGATAAAGTAATTTCATTATTTTTAAAAGTATATTAAAAATAACTTCTAATAAAATAATAGTGTGAAAATTTATATATGGATAATACATATTTATTAAACTCAAAATGTAAATTACTATCCTTTCGAAATAAATTAAAATTGGACTCCTCAACTTAGGTTACAGCTTTTGTAATTGTATGCGAACACGGAATTTTTTTATTTTATTTTATTTTTATTTGCGTTTTCCCTTCCCTCGTTTCATTTTTCTCTCCTGGTCCCAAATTTGATGTAATGCATGTGTATACATGGTTCTCTTTCGTAGTGACAATTTTTTTATCATCTTACGAGGCATGAAAAGACATCCTATAGATATATATACTTCATTGAACAAGTACTGATCTGATGTATGTGATTTCAAAATTATTAATGGGCCCCGCATCTCATATATACTTAAAACAATTCACTTTGGACTATGAATAATACAAATTAAGGAGTTAAACATTATTTTTGCCAAATCATGGTTTCCAAGAAATCCCAGAAAGCTCCAGCATGTTTGTTTCTTTTACAATATAGGAGTAGCTCTTCATTTGCTAACTAATTTTCTCTTTTTCAGGCGTGGAATGGAATCTTACAATCAAAAAGCTGATCAACTTTTTCCCATCTTGGTTATTTAACTTTATCAGCAATAATTCAAGATATGATTTAAGCCTTATATGTATGTGTGCATTGGCTCAGCTTAGAAAGGAATGAGAAGAATCTGAAGGAAGCACAAAAGGAGAAACACATAAGTTAAGGAACCGTAAATTTAATACTCGTGCATGGGAATTTTGAGGTGGATTCCTGAACAAGGTACAAGAACTACAGGACATGTGGGATAAAGTAATTGTCTTGAAGCAGTATTTTGGAATTTCTTGCAAGAAAATTCCCTGGCATCCATAGTAAAATGTTTCTTCCTTGATAACAATAAAGACAAAATAAATGCTAGCATGAAAGTAAGGTATATAACCATGTGCATTTAGATGCCCATTTAGATAGCAATTGTTGTTTGTATTTTAAATTATTCATGATATGCACGCTCAGTGTATTATGTTAATTTTTAGGAAAGGAACATACCCAAAACATAAGAAAGCCAAAGGTATAAAGACAGCAACTTCGAATGCTGAGCTATTAACGAAAAAGGATAATGTCTCCATGTTATTATATATTTGTATTTTTTAACTAGAGAAAGATGGAATGAAAATGTTTTAATCCAAAAATATCTAACCAATCATTAGCGATCGCCTCTTATTTTTTCCTTATTTAAATCGAGTGTCATCTATGGTTAAAAAGAGAAATCCAAAAAGAAAAGAAAAACTAATTATTCCTCCTCGTGTAACACACATTAACTTATATAGGATATTATTTCATTCATACAACATCTCTTACAGCCATTTATATAATAATGTTTTTCTTTTTAACTTTCTTTCTCGCGTCATTAATTATGCTTTATATTTTTCTTTCTTTATCTGCTAATTGTAATATGTATTATATAAACTGTTTCAAATAACATTATTTTTAATTAAGAAACATGTATTGAATCCATACTCCAAATAATTTTAACTTTAACAAACACTTGGTATATAAAATTATAAGAATGATAGAAAAAAGTTGAGATAACATTTTGCTAAATATTTCAGGAAAATATTGATAGAGTAGAACATATAAAAACAAGCTTTCATAAGAGATCAGAATAGAGTTAGAAAAGATAAGTCTATATACATATGAAATATAAATAGAATTTAATTGAAGTTCATCTAAATAAAAAAGATAAGTACACATTTCTCATGAATTGGTTCAAATGCAAGTGTCGAGAAACACTCTACGCAAAAAAAAGAAAAAAAAAAAAAAACCTTATGCACACTATAAATAAACTACATCAAAATGAAGTCGGACCAACAAAATGACACTTTGAAGAAGATCCAAGACTTAGGTTAAATAAAATCTTCTAAAAGACCGTTAGATTGATGAGATTACATTATCATTTTTACATCATTATGAGGTTTGAAACTAAAAGAATACAAATTATAGGTAATAATGCATATTCTTGAAAAAGCATATGAATGAAGCATCAAAATAGTTTATGAACCAAGGATAAATCATTGATCAAAATTACAACATCATATTGATCATAATTACTCTTGATGTAAGAGATTTATATCTATATATAAGATGAAGTCAACTAAAGAAAGAAAAGTATCATCTACACCTAATAATGAGCAATCTAAGAATAATCAAATGATCTTTACCATTAAAAATATGCTCACTAAGATAGTAATGATATCTACAAAATAAAGAAAAGAAAAATCAAAATACCTCTTGCCAAAAAAAGTCCATGTCAAGAGATAAGATAAAGTCAACTAACTAATAAGACCATCATAATAAAACATTATAACACCTTAATAGAGTGGACCATTAATATAGGATCTTAGAATGACTATGACATATATGAGGATTTTGTTATTATGCCATTAGAATGGATGAAGTATAGTAATGAAGAAAAATGTATGTTTGAATGAGTTTAGTGTGGCTTATATCAGATTAAGAAGATCAAAGTGTCTAATCAACAAAAGGATGTGGATGCAAAATTATCCCAGCATAACTACTTTTGAATACAAGACACATCTTACTTTAGAAAAGACATTAAGAGATAATGATGCAGAAATGAAGAATCCTTCATATAAGCCACACTCACTAAAGTTTCATCAAGGAATTAAGATTAATATCACCCAAATAGTAATGTCTGCAAGTTCATGTCTTCCATATGTGTCATAACTCTAAGGACACATTAGAAGAATGAAGCTGTTAAATGCAAATAATATTCAGCTTATGCTAAGTTCTTGAAAATGCTTCAAGAAAAGCTTCAAAATATGTTTTAATATCCGATAACATATATAAACAATCAATTGCATTTATATATCATGAACCAAGTCAAAACATATTCAATTGTGACAAGAGTATCATTACAATAAGGGTAATATAAATATTTGACTCATCTCTAAGAAGATTTTATCAGTATAATTGTCATCTAAATAAAGCTCCCACTTTTAACATCAGAATGTACTCTCTAATTCACCAATTAGAGTACCTATATTGCACTTTGTTAGAGTGATGACCAGGAAAATCATAGAAGTCTAGATCAAGAACTATATATACATTACACCAACTGCAACGTGTACTTGTACACCTTGGAGCTTATGTCTTTAGTATGTCCTAAACAAGAAGGAATATTGCATACAATATAATTGAAGCTCCTATGAAGATGCAAAGGCCTTCATTAGAGGAACATATACATCTGAGCATGTCTTCCTTCAACATCCTTAAATTACAAGCCTCTACTTTCTTGAAATTCGTCAAAATTGCACATCAAAACTTTTCATCAAAATGGTTGATCAAAACAATGATTTTAAAATGCTAACTTAAACTATAACAGATCATGTACAACTAGCGTGTTTCAAAAATCTCTTTAAAAAAAAAAGAAAAAGAGTTAATGCACCTTAAACCCGGCACCTACAACCATTGTCTTGCGTGCCCATAAAAGGACATGAAGATAAAACTTCAAAAGTGTGAAGCTAGTAATAGAGAGAGAAACTTGTGTTTTACATCTATAAATAAGGATACTTACTCTATGCTTCATTTATCTTTCAAAAGAAAGATACAAAAGTAAGAGATAATTTTGAAATGAACACATAATGTTTAAGTGAGAGATAATTTTAAAACATATAGAGAGTTGATCTATATTTTGAAAACATAGTAGCTAGTAAATAAATAAAAAAAAATGAATACATGATGAGAAATAGTTAATGTGTAACTTGTATGCAACATCCTACCATATGCTACAAAATGCTATTGATCTAGATATAAAAGGGGAGAAAACCATTTCTTTGAGTTTATATGTTTTAAACGAAAGGGTCAAAAGAAGGTAACCATAATTAAATGAATTTTATGTTTGAATGTTAATTTGTGAATAATAATTATCTTTTTTGAATCATTGAAATGCAATGTTATTTATTTTTTGGATAATTATTTTATTAATGTAAAATATGTATCAATTTTGTCAATAATAAATCTTTGTTAGAGAATTTGATTAGTCATCTTAATTTAATAAGTCTCTCTTCTCAACCAAACTTATTTTTTCTATTTACAAGACTCAAATATGAGAGATTGCTTAAAATGACCAAAATAAAATATATTATAATACTAAAATGATATGGAGGAAAACAAAAATTTAGGACAAAATGTCTTCTTTTATCGTTGACCGTTTTTGTAATGTTATAAAGATATAAGACTACATGTGTATGTTATAACATTTTTTTCCTTTTATTGTTGACTTTTAATTTTTTATATGGCTTGGGTGGAATGGTAGTAAAATCATGAAATGTGACGCACCAAGGAAAGGAAGATATCCATAAATACGATGGACACCTTTTATTATTTATTTTCAAGAAAGTCATCACAATAAAGGACTCGTTTTCAATGCGAAAACGATTAGAATATATTTTATAATATTTTTTTGTAAGTCTAGTATGCCAACAATAATATATACATAATAGGACCTTGGAAGTTATTTTGTCATGCCGTAAAACAAGTGTATATAATTTTTCATTAAATGAATTGAGAATTTAATATATACAAAAAAAATATCAATTTTATTGGATTTTTTTTCTTTTACAAATGATTCTTCATTAAATGCAAGAATTAAATTTTTACACACATATTAAGTTTTGATTTGATTCTTTTAAAGTTAACAATCATGAATTTTTTTTTTATAGAAAATTTAAATCATGATAATACAATCTCAGAGAAGATGGAGGATAGTCTCATGATCCTGCATGCACCTGTTACAAACAAAATTGTTAATCTTCACATTGGAGATAGAAGCCATAAATCTCGATTTTTGGAGATTGAGCTTTAGTCTAGAAGCTTTACAGAAAGTATCAAGGACTTCCTTCATCAATTCCACTTGAGAAGACTTGGCTTCAATGAATAAAAGACATACGTTAGCAAAAAAGATGTGAGATATGGTTGGTCCATTCTTATCAACCTTCACCAGCAACCATGCTCTTTCACTTTTTGTTGGGTAAGGAGAGAAAGTTTTTTCATAAAAAGAAACAAAAAGATAAGGGAACATAGGATCACTCTATCTTAAACCTCTACTTAGGGCAGAGGATTACAACTTCTCACTATCCCACTTGACAGAGAAGTCGATATTATACAATTCATTATGAGAGTAACAATATATGGTGGAAAGCCAAAATCTGTAAGGGTGTGTTTCAGATAATATATGAAAAAGTGTGATACAACACATTCTAATAATGCAAAATGTTAAATTATATACATAACAAAATGCATGAATAATAATAAGATAAATAGATATATGGTACAGACCAAAAAAATAAAAGGTAGATGATAAACACACCTCCACTCTCGTATAAATACATCCCCTTTTTTTTAAAAAAAATATAAAATGTCTAAATTACCCTTTTAAAAAAAATAAAATTCTTAAATTTACACCTCCCTTCCCCGCACCCCCTTCCCCGCACAAAACGGCACCAGAACGGGCCGTTCTGCAAGTAGAACGGCCCGTTCTGATTGCAAAACGTCCCGTACTGCTTGTAGAAGGCCCTATACTGCTTTCAGAACGACCCGTACTGCTTGCAAAACAGGCCGTTCTGGGGCCGTTCTGTTGCAGTACAGGCCACCGCGTCACTTTTAAAATGGCTACCTTATGACTGATTTTAAAACTCCGATTTTAAAAGTCATTTTTGTACTAGTGTGTCTTTCCATAGAACAAGTAAGAGTCTTTCTCTTACAAGACCACCTGCTGACATTGCGCACCCCTCTTCTTTCTCTTTCTAGCACTCCTCTTCTTCTTCTTTTTTTCCCGCACCTCGCACACCCCTCTTCTTTCTCTTTCTGGCACTCATCTTCTTCTTCTTCTTACTGTTACGGAAAGTTCTGTCCAGAATTATATAAAAATGTTCCGGAAAATACTTTCCATAATATTAAATTCTTATTCCGGAAAGTATTTTCCGGAAATGTTTTGTTACATAATTCCGGAAAGTACTTTCCATAATATTAAAGTTACTATTACGGAAAGTTCTTTCCGGAATTATATGAACAATAATTTTACTATTCCGGAAAGTACTTTCCGGAATGCTAATGACTGTAAAAGTACTTTCCGGAATGCTAATGACTGTAAAAGAACCTTTCTTATGCTGGTTATGGTGGGGCTAGTCCTTTTTTTCTATTCAGAATGACTGTAAAAGTATATTGCTTAATGACATTGAGCGGAAAGAAGCTTTGGGAAGAAGAGGGGTGTGGAGTGTGGGGTGCGGGGAAAGGGGGTGCGGAGAAGGGAGATGTAAATTTAGGAATTTCATTTTTTTTAAAAGGGTAATTTAGACATTTTATATATTTTTTTTAAAAAAGGGGGTGTGTTTATACGAGAGTGGAGGTGTGTTTATCATCTACCAAAATAAAAAAATCGAAAGCCTAATAGAACTGAATTAAGAGACTCGGCCAAGCCCAGTTGTGACTACGTAACTGAAGGGGCTCTATTCACACCGTTCTTTTTACTTCTTACACTGACCGTGAATTCATTTTTAATTTCTTTTTAAAAGTATCCTTCAAAGAAATATATAGATAGAAAATTCTGAAATGAAGCAAACAAGTAGACTACACTACTAGCCTAGTGTCTCATAAGAGAAAAAATAATAAATAAATAAATAAAATGCGAGAGAATAATTTGGGCCTAATGGAAAGGCCTTCTTTGAACCCATTTACACGAAGTTGAAAGAAGATGTGCTAGGTTACCGTTTAACAGTGACGATGGAAACATGGGTCAGGGTCATCTTTGCTAAGCCATTTCACTTTTCTAATTACTGGGCCTAAAATAAATTTTATTAATTATTTATATGTTAATTTTTTTTACAGAAATTATTTATTTGTTATTCAGAAGGTAAATAAAATAATTTCGTGGAACTCAATGGATTCAAGATCTTCAAATTTTCTTCAGTCTTCAAAAGCCCGTACTTTGAATGTATAAACCTCAAATCTAGTTAAATAACTACCTATAATAATTTTTACAGGATCATTTACTATATAATACTGTTCATTGTTATCAACGATGTTTTTAAATTCAAGCTCCAAACGATTAAAATATTAGTTTAAGATTGTAACGAGCATAAAACTAAGGAGGGGAACCATCCCTCAAAAGCCGGTCCAAAAGGTTGGAGAACCTCCTGCCTTATAAGGCCTCCTTGGTAAGGAGACCTCCCCGATGTGGGACTTGTTACATTACTACCCACTTCGAAAGCCAGCGTCCTCGATGGACGCACTCCACGGTACTTCACTCACCGGTACTTCACTCGGCCTTTGCCGATCACCGGTGGTCAGAACCCTCCGTGGGTAGCCCTTCTCGAGTTGGCTGGCTCTCAATGAAAGCACCATTGTAATGAGCATAAGGCTAAGGAGGGGAACCATCCCTCAAAAGCCGGCCCAAGAGGTTGGAGAACCTCTCGCCTTATAAGGCCTCCTTGGTAAGGAGACCTCCCCGATGTGGGACTTGTTACATGACCACCCCCTTCGAAAGCCAGCGTCCTCGATGACTACACTCCACGGTACTTCACTCACCGGCACTTCACTCGGCCTTTGCCGGTCAGAACCCTCCGATGGTCAGAACCCTCCATGGGTAGCCCTTCTCGATTTGGCTGACTCTCAATGAAAGCACCATTGTAACGAGCATAAGGCTAAGGAGGGGAACCATCCCTCAAAAGCCGGCCCAAGAGGTTGGAGAACCTCCCGCCTTATAAGGCCTCCTTGGTAAGGAGACCTCCCCGATGTGGGACTTGTTACAAAGATTTAATGTTAAGGGGAGGAAATGTTATACGATATGAGAAAGATTATGAATTTAATAATTAAAAAAATAAAAACTGTAATTTAAGTATAGTTGAACAATAATAATAATAATAATAATAATAATAATAATAATAATAATAATAATAATAATAATAAAAGAAACATAATCTCATAATTTTAAAATATTAAAATTAAATATAAAACAATATTTTATAAATTTTTAATATCATAATGTTTAGATCTACATAATAATTTTATAAACAATATTAAGTTTACATGCAGAATAAAAAAAATGAAAAATTATTTATTTAATTTTTATATTTTTAAAACGTAAAATATCAAAACAACGTCACATTGAACATTTTTAATTATACATCGTAATTTAACAAAAGTATTAAAGTGTGTTAAAATTTGTTTTTATAGTATAAAAATTATAATAAGAATTATTATTTTAATATGTACAGACAAAATATTTATTAGATATGGCTAAAATTTATAATAAATATTATGTTTGAATATATAAAAATTTATATAAATAGATATTGTTAAATATATAAATTATATTTTAAATTTATGATAAATAATTTATATTATAGTAAAAAAAATGTTCATAATTTATTTTAAAATATTAAAATTTAATTCATAATTATTTAATAATTTATTCAATTTTATAAAGTTTATTTATCATTAAAATAAATTTATTAATAAAGTTTGTTTATCATTAAAAGTAGATATTGAAGTGGTAAAGTTAAATTATTTTATTTTTCAAATTACATGAGACTAACCTCTATTAGTTTTTAAGTGAATAATGTTCTTATCGGGAATCCGAGGTAAGGATGATTCACTGGGTAAGATCGGTGAGCCTCCTTCACGGATACGTTGATGCTCCAAGATGGGGGTGGTACCTGCAAAAGAGACTCCGATGCTAAAGTTAGGGTTTGTATGAGTATGAGTCTCGTATAAGTAATGCACGTACCTTGGTGTGAATTAGGGTTTCGTTGGGCCTTGGGCCTGAGATCAGTTATGATCTGATTAGATAGCGGATCTCGTCTTAGACCGAGATCTCCCAGTGCATGTTCGAGGTCGTCCTGCGTTGTGATACCGAGCTCGAGCTCGGCATAGCAGTACAAATAGTACACGAGCCCCTCGAGCTCCGAAGACCGCAAGTCGAGGAGTTAAGACCGAGCTCGTCAGGTGGCCATGACCCTTCGCGTACGTCTGCCTATCGAGATGCCATGTGTCACAACTGTCATTTCTCGAAAACGTGCGGGTGGCGCATTAAGGGGAGTGACGAATGATGGTTTGCATTCGTCATAATGGTCTTCAATTAATGTGTCGTCAGGTGTGCACCTTGACCGACACGTGTCATGAC
The DNA here is from genome assembly GCF_000230855.2 of Cajanus cajan. Classification (NCBI taxonomy): domain Eukaryota; kingdom Viridiplantae; phylum Streptophyta; class Magnoliopsida; order Fabales; family Fabaceae; genus Cajanus; species Cajanus cajan. The sequence continues at coordinate 50,514,752 of NC_138521.1, forward strand.
CGTTTTGAATTTTGGAAAACCCTTTTCTCTCTCTCGCGCCCTTTCCCCTTTCACTTTACTCATTTTCGTTCTCTTTCTTCTTTGGCTTCTTGTGTACGCCGATTTCTGCGTCTTAGCTTTCGCCATCTTCGTCCAGGCTTTCTCTGTCTCTGTTCTTCTCCGTCGACTTCTCCGACAACTGAGTTTCGTTGTCTGATTTTCGTTCTTGTTCTTTGTTTGCCAAAAGAGTACCATGTACTTCTATTTCTTTAACTTCTCCTTCTTTTAAGATCCCTTCCATTTTGAGATGGCTGGAGATAGGGGTGCTGCATCTTCTGCGCCTGCCAAAGGTAAGGGCAAGGCGCGCGGCAAGGCGGTGGCTACCGGGACGGCCGCCGCCGAAAAGAAGAAGGCGTAGAACCTGCCTAAGGATCTCGTCCCCGGCGTTCCTGGCTATGACTGGGTCAGGCGCGACGTGGGGGAGTTCCAGAGCGTATTCAGGTCCTTTCTTGAGGTCAATGCGGTCGGAGGTCGCACAGGATCTGTGACCCTTCCATCTCCCAGAAGATTCGGCTTGAACCCTGTCAGGCCAATGAGCGGGTGTACATGGGGAGTTCTACAGACCCTCCCCACTTCTATGTCTATCAGTGTTTCTTTAGGGATTTGGGTGTCTGCCTCCCTTTCACTCAATTTGAGTGCAATTTTTTGAACTTTATCAACTCGGCTCCTTGCCAGTTGCACCCAAATAGTTGGGGTTTTTTGCAAGCTTTTCAAGTCCTGTGTTCAGTTCTCGGGATAGGGGTGTCTCTTCCCATTTTTCTCCATTTTTACCAGCTGAAAATAGGGGTTCCTCCTTATGGTTTACTGTCTCTGAGTGGGAGTAAGGATGGGGGTCTGTTTACCCTTTACTCCCAATCATATAAAAATTTTAAACAAGAATTCTTCCGGGTGGTGCTTGTGGACGTCGACCCGTTGGAGGATGGGGCGTTCTACTTCAGCGGGTTGCCGAAGTTTCCCTTCTACTGGCGGCAAGCCCCGGCTAGATTTCACGGGGAAGGGAAATTGCAAGTGATGGCGGCAGAGTTGGCCGCCATTAAAAACCTTGAAGCACTTCCTCGCCCGCTAGATTGCAAGCTCGTCTTGTCGCTTGCGAACTCGGCGTACAAGGAGAGGGGCTTAGAGAGTGAGTATCCTGTTTTTCTTAGCTTGTCGGGGTTTGTAGAAGCTTATTTTGCTGATGTGTCTATTTTTTCTGTTTGCAGGCATAATGCGCAGAAACAAGTGGCGCGAGTTGAAGCACCGCTACAATGTTGCCGAAAATGAGGTCCCCAAGCCTCAGGAAGAGGAGGTCGCCCCTCTAAAGACGAACAGAAAAAGAAAGAGGGGCGAGAAGGAGATCGGGGGGACCTCTGCCCCTCTAGACGCCGAGGAGGTGACCTCCAAAGCTGCTGATGCTGACGCGGTGGATCTCATCGGAAGCCCGCCACCCAAGGAGGCTCCTCGAGTGGCCACGGAGGAGGTGGCGCAGGTCATTGAGCCTGTTGCTCAGGCTGCGAAGATGGCGACCCCGGCTGCTGAGCCAGTCGTTCAGGTCGCCGAGGTAAGTGCTTGCTTTGTGGCTTTTCTTTTATGCTGCGTTCTGGTTGAGCTTTGTTTTAGAAGGAGGTTTTAATTTTTTGCAGGCAGGGAATGTTGCTAAGGTCCCAGTGCCTCCGAGGTCGAATGCGCCAGGCTTGGATCTTTCCTTTGCCGAGCAGGGGGCGCCTGCTTCTACTTTTACTGCTGCCGGGGCTCGCGACAAGGGTCCGAGTTCTGAGGTCCCAACAGCTACACCTGCAGCTTTGGCGCTGTCGTCTAGTCCATTGCAGGGGGCCTCCCGGAGCCGATACATTGCACACCGCTTTGGGAAGGACTACTCTGAAGTGCGTTTGGACCATGTGAGTGCCTCGGCTGACATGGATTCGCTGTGGAGTGCAGGAATGACCGCCGAGAAGTTCTTCCCCAAGGGTTCCCTAAGCTTAGAGGACCAAGGGATGATCAAAGAAGTCGGGCCCGTGGAGGGTCTTGACGCTGCCCAGGTCTTTCTGCATATTTTGGACCACTAGAAGCATAAGTGGTCCAGGCAGCAGGAGGACCTTGTCAGTCTGAGGAGCCGAGTTCAGCCCTTGAAGGAGGAAGCCAAGGCCTTGAGAGAGGAGAACAAAGCCTTAAAGGATGAGAACCGGGCCTTGGCGGGAGCTCTCGGGGATGCCAAGCTGCAGAACGAGGCTGAGCTTCAAGCTACTCGGAGAGAGGTGGAGAGGATCTGGAAGTCTTTGGAGATCGCTCTGAGATCTAACGAGACTTATGCTGCCCAGGTTCATGATTTGCAGGAACTCTCCAGCTCTTCCCAGGCTCGAGTGCGCGCCTTGGAGGATGAGGTCACTGCGCAGAAGGCCGAGTTGGTGGCTGCGGCCGAGAAGCGTCTTTGTGACGAGGTGCTTCTCGACGGACAAGCAGAGGAGAATGTTGCTCTGAAGGTGGACCTGGCAAGGTTGGACGAGGCGAAGACGGGGCTGGAGAGGAAGCTCGAGGAGATTGAGCGGGCCGTCGTCTTTAAGCATAAGAGGGGGTTCCTCAAGGCAGCTCGCCAAGCTAGGCTTCTCGCACCGGGGTTTGAATTCTCTGCCCTGCATGTGGAGAAGGAGGTCCACTTTGGGAACCTAGTGAAGGAGGATGATCTCGAGGAGAGCTCCAGTGAAAACGCCTCCGCCTAGGCCACTTTTTGTAATAGCCTAGTTTATTTTTCTCTGTTTGATATTTTCCTTTGGATTCATGTGTTTGACTCTGCGAACATTGTTGTGTATATATATTTTTTTGCTTATTTGCTGTTGCGTTTTTCTTTGTCTTCACGTTTAGGCTTGATTTTTTCCTGTTTGCGCGATTTGAAAACATGTTCAGCAATTGCTGTGCTTCATTGTTCTTTGTGGTTCTTAGACCCGATTTAAGACGAAGCGATTTGTTCCAAGGTTCGAATCCGACCTTGGATGAGATTGAGATGTTCCGCGGTGAGGTTTGACCTCGAATGGATTATACCGAGGTTCGAACTCGACCTTGGATTGATTATGCCTAGGTTCGAACTTGACCTTGAGTGAATGATGCCAGGGTTCGGACTCGACCTTGAGTTGTCTATTCCAAGGTTCAAATTCGACCTTGAGTTGTTTATGCCTAGGTTCGGCCTCGACCTTGAGTTGTCTATTCCAAGGTTCGAATTCGACCTTGAGTTGTTTATGCCAAGGTTCGGACTTGACCTTGAGTTGTCTATTCCAAGGTTTGAATTCGACCTTGAGTTGTTTATGCCAAGGTTCGAACTCGACCTTGAGTTTAAGTGAAACGTATTCGAGGTTCGTACTCGACCTTGCTTAGTAGCGAGATAAGCCGGACCAATGGTTCGAATTCGACCTTGGCATATAGTAAAACGTGTTGTGTTAAGGCTCGAACTCGTCGTTAACTAGGGGTAAGATAAGTCGGACCAAGGTTCAGATTCGACCTCGGCGTCAAGTAAGATAAGTTTTGTCAAGGTTCGGATTCGACCTCTGCCTAACATGAAACGTTTTATGGTATGATGACTTAAAGCTAGGAGAATGTAAATGAAAAGAATGAGTTATTTCATTAATTGTGTAAATGTGCCTCGTTAAAAATCCTCTCAGTCAAAACCCATTCTTCTATTTTTTGGGATAAAAGACTGAGGCGAGAAAAGAATGCACAGCTCATTCATACAAAGCTTAACTGAAGTAAAACTTGAGATGTGTGGCATTCCAAGTTCGCGGTATGGGTTTTCCGCTGAGTTCTTCTAATCGGTATGCTCCGTTCTCCAAGTTCTCCACAACCCGGAATGGTCCACCCCAGGAGGGTGCAAGCTTTCCATCTGATGTGTCTTTCCGAGCTTCGCCTAGCAAACGCCACACCAAGTCGCCAACTCGGAAAGATCGAGGCCGCACTCGCGTATTGTATCTTCTGGAAGCTCGGAGCTTGCAGGCTTCTTCGTGGGTTTGAGCTTTGTCTCTGAGCTCGTCAACTAAATCGAGGTCGGCTGCTAACTCTTGAGCGTTCTGCTCGCTGTTGAAGACTTGGCGTCGGTGAGATGTCTCTCCGATTTCCACTGGAATCATGGCATCAGCTCCGTAATTCAGCCTGTAAGGCGTTTCTTGCGTTGTTGACTGGGGGTTGCAATGATATGCCCAGAGGATGCTGGGAAGCTCGTCGGCCCATTGCCCCTTGGCGTTCCTGAGGCACTTTTTGAGTTCTCGGAGTATCACCTTATTAGCTGCTTCGGCTTGACCATTTGTTTGCGGATGGTCCACTAAGGTCGGAAGATGCTTGATTCCGAGTTCCCGAAGAAAGTCTTCGAAGCCCTGCGCAATGAATTGTCGGCCGTTGTCAGTAACAAGGGCATGGGGTATCCCGAACCTGCATACGATACTCTTCCAGGTGAATTTTTGTATGTTCTCAATGGTGATCTTAGCAAGTGGGCATGCCTCGATCCACTTGGTGAAGTAGTCGATTGCCACCAGGAGGAACTTGAGCTGGCCCTTTGCTGGGGGGAATGGTCCTAGGATGTCCATTTCCCACTGGGCGAAAGGCCACGACGACATCATCTGGTGGAGAGTTTCAAGTGGCTGTCGATGCGCGTTGCCGAACTCTTGGCACTCTTTGCACTTCTGTACGTAGTCCTGACAGTCTGATTTCAAAGTGGGCCAGTAGTATCCTGCTCGGAGTACTCTGGTCGCCATTGAGCGTGCTCCGGAATGCATGCCACATATGCCTCGGTGGATCTCCTCGATGACATAGGCTGCCTGGGGTGCAGTTAAACATTTGAGCAGTGGGGTGGAGATGCCACGCTTGAATAGTTCGTCGCCAATGATCACGAACTTGGCCGACCTCAACCTCATCTTCCGCGCTTTGACCCCGTCCTCGGGCAAAACTCCTGCCTTCAAGTAGCTCCAGATGTCTGTAATCCATCCGTGGTCTTCATTGTCGCTAGTGTTGACAACCTTGTCATCAAGGCTGGGTGAGTGCAAGGTCTCCTGGATGATGGTCCGATGTTGTCTAGGGCGTTTGGTACTGGCGAGCTTTGATAGGAGGTCGGCTCTGGTGTTCTGTTCTCGCGGTACATGTTGTATAGTGAACTCGTCGAAGGACGAGATCTGTTGTGATGCCATGTGAAAATACTGCTGGAGGAGGACGTCCTTGGCTTGGTATGTTCCGCTAAGCTGCTCTACCATGAGTTTCGAGTCGCTGTTGCAACTCACTCTCCGAGTTCCGAGATCATGAGCCAACCTTAGCCCTACGAGAAGTGCCTCATACTCCGCCTGGTTATTGGTCACCTTGAAGCTAAACTTTAGAGATTGCTCCAGAGTGACTTGGTTCGGTCCTTCCAAGATGATACCTGCACCACCACCTTTAGAGTTGGAGGACCCGTCAACGTGTAAAGTCCATACCTGTGGTTCCTCGGCTGAGGTAGGCGTGAGCTTGGCTACGAAGTTAGCCAGGCATTGGGCTTTCAGGGCGCCACGACTTTTGTACTGGATTCTGAACTCGGACAATTCTACCGACCAGGCTATCATCCGTCCGGCGAGCTCCGGCTTTCTCAGGATCTGCTTGATTGGGTAGTCAGTCTTAACGACTACTTGGTGGCTTTGGAAGTAAGGTCGGAGGCGCCGAGCTGCGGTGACAAGTGCCAGTGCCAGCTTCTCGATCATCTGGTACCGCTTCTCCGTGTCTTGGAGGACCCGGCTGATGAAGTAGATCGGCGTCTACACTTTTTGGTGCTCTTGTACTATAACTGCACTGATGGCGTTTTTTGCTACGGCCAAGTAGAGGAGGAGGTCAGTTTTGTGATCTGGCCTCTACAGGATTGGCGGGGTCGTGAGAAAGGTTTTGAAGCTTTTGAAAGCCTCCTCGCATTGGTCCGTCCATTCGAAGTTCTTCGGCTTCCGCAACAGGGTGAAGATGGGCCCTGCCTTGTCCGCCAACCTGGGGATAAAACGGGAAAGGAAGACTAGCCTTCCTGCTAGGCGCTGGACTTCTTTCACGGTCTGGGGACTCTGCATCTGAATGATGGCTTTGCACTTTTCCGGGTTGGCCTCGACCCCCTACTAGTGATCATTAAACCAAGGAACTTACCTCCCTCGACACCGAAGACGCACTTCTCTGGATTGAGACGCATGTTGTGTCTCCTGATCTGGCCGAACACCTCGGCGAGATCGGCAGCATGGTCCGCGGCCGAGGTGGTTTTGACCACCATGTCGTCAACATATACTTCCATGTTACGCTCGATCTACTGGTGGAAAACTTTGTCCATCAGTCATTGGTAAGTGGCTCCTGCGTTCTTGAGACCGAAAGGCATCACTCGGTAGCAGTAATTGGCATGATCGGTGATGAAAGATGTATGCACCTCGTTAGGTGGGTACATCATTATCTGGTTGTACCCAGAGTAGGTGTCGAGGAAACTGAGGAGGGCGTGCCCGGACGCTCCGTCGACCAGCCTATCAATGCTTGGCAAGGGATATGAGTCCTTGGGGCATGCTCTGTTCAAGTCGGTATAGTCGACGCACATCCGCCACTTTCCTGAGTTCTTTTTTACTAGCACCACGTTTGCCAGCCATGTGGTGTACTTGACCTCACGGATGAAGCCAGCGTTCAACAATTTTTGTGTCTCGGTGATGATGGCTTCCCGCCTTTCACCCCCGACCTTCCGCTTCCTCTGAGCCACAGGTTTCGCTTCCTTGTGAATTGCTAACCTGTGACAGATGAAGTTAGTGTCTATACCTGGCATGTCGGCACTAGACCACGCAAAGAGGTCGGTGTTTTTGGAAATTTCGGCCTCGATCTATTGTCGTAACTCTGGGCTCAACTGCCTGCTGATCTTTGTGCATTGCCCCAGGAGTTTTTCGATCTGGAGGTCATCGAGCTCGTCGATGGGACTTGGTCGATCATCATGGGAATCGGACCTCGGGTCGAGGTCAGTGATCTCCACGTGGTTGATGTGAGCCACTGTAGGAGGATCGCTCTTGTATCGCTCGCCGGACGAGGAGATCTTCAGACTCTCGGTGTAGCACTGCCGAGCTGTCTTCTGGTTTGCCTTGACAGAAATAATCTTCCCATCACTCCCTGGGAATTTCATGGTGAGGTGTGGGGTGGACACCACTGCTCCGAGTTGATTCAAGGTCGGCCTCCCAATAATTATGTTGTAGGAAGTGTTGGCTTCCACGAGGAGGTATCGGACCATAATCCGCCTTGTGTCTGGAGAGGTCCCGAAAGTTGTCAGCAGGTCCACGTATTCCCGAGTGTGCACTCGCTCTCCTGCAAAATCGACTAGGGGCTCTATGTGAGGTTGGATGAGAGAGTGAGGGATGTCTAACCTGAGGAACGTCGGCCAATATAGGACGTCAGCCGAGCTCCCTTGGTCGATCAGTGTCTTGTGGACCTCCCAATTAGCTACCTCCACGGTGATGACCATAGAGTCATCCTGGTTGGGGCTGACGCCAGTGTAGTCATCGTCGGTGAAGGTGATGGGCGGTGAGCTTTGGTGCGAAGCCGAGGTAGTGGAGTGGACAGTGTTGATATTGCGCAGGTGTCTCTTCCGGTCCGAGCTGCTTGCGCCTACCCCTGCGAAACCACCTGCAATTGTGTTGATTACTCCCCGTAGGGGAGCTGACCCTATTTCCTGGCTTACCTCAGCTTGCACTGCTCCACGGGCATTTTGCTGAGAGCCAGAGGGTTGGTCCGTGCGAGCTCCCGAACCACGACCTCTACCTCATCCTCGTCCACCATAGCCTCCTCGGTGACCCTGTTGTCGTTGGACATACTGGCTGAGGTGGCCTGCCTGTATGAGTTCCTCAATACGGTCTCGGAACGTGCGACACTCTTCAGTGGTGTGACCGTGGTTTCTGTGATACCGATAGTGTTTGGACTTGTCCGCACTGTTGGGAGTGTGACCTGGTGGTGGAAGGGTGAGCAGGTTGCTGTTATTGGCCTCCTCCAGGATGTGAACTCGGGGCGTATTCAGAAGAGTGTAGAAGTCGTATCTCCCCCCTTGTTCGTCCGAGCAGTTTTCTTGAACTGGCTGTCGTTGGTGACCTTCATCTTGTCTTTGTGGCCACTGTCAGGTTTCGCTTGTGATTTTCCGCAAACTTGGTCACGAAAGGCAGAATGTTCCTCCATTTGGATGTACCCAGCAGCACAGGCACGGAGCTCATCCATATCGCGAGGAGCTTCACGACATAGACTGTCGACGAACGGTCCGGGCTTAAGTTCCATGAGCATGGCGTGTAGAGCGACCTTGGGATTCAGATTCTGGATCTTTACCAAGATGGCGGCGAATCGTTCCATGAACGTCCGGAGTGGTTCATCGTCACCCTGTTAGAGACTGGCCAGGGCAGCTGATGTTATGTGATGAGGTCAGCTCGTCGCATACTGTGCTGTGAACTGTCTGACCAGGGTTCCGAAGCTGTCAATTGACTCGGCAGGTAGCTGGGTGTACTAGTTGAGCGCGGCCCCTTTGAGTGAGGTCGGAAAAACCCTACACAAAATAGCATCGTTATTGGTGTAGAGGTTTACCTATGTGGTGTACAGGTCGATGTGCTCGTCCGGGTCCGTCGTGTCGTCGTAGCGGTCGAGGTGGAGAGGCTTCCATCCGAGAGGGAGTGGCGTCTCCATAATGCCATCCACAAAAGGATGACGACGGAAGGTTGGTTGATCCCCTGCGACATGAGTAGGAGCGTTGCTGACCTCATGGGCCGATTTGTGCATCGGTGCATGAGATCGATGTGTGGCAGGCTTTGGAGTCGGTGTCCTATGCGCTGTTGGCGGTTGGGAAACTGAGTGCCCCTCTTCCTCGTTTAGGTGACTCGGTTGAGGGGGTTGATCAGAGGTGCGCCATGGTAGCTGAGCGCGGATACGCTCATTCTCAACGCGCAGCGCCGCTAGGTCTGCCTCATTGGCGGTTTGCATCGCGGCTAGGTTAGTTTTGTGCTTGACACGCATGTTTTGTAGATAGCGGTGTGTTGCTGTCGCATCTGCTCGACCTGCTCGATCAGCCTTCTCAATGCTGCTTCGTTGTCCATGGTAGTTGCGTGATCTAGGTCGTCTGTTGCGCGTCTGCTATGGCTTCTGGTAGAAACCATAAACGTGGCCGATAAGAGCTTTCTTGATTGGCCCCACGGTGGGCGCCAAATGTTCTTACCGGGAATCCGAGGTAGGGATGATCCACTAGGTAAGATCGGTGAGCCTCCTTCACGGGTACGTTGATGCTCCAAGATGGGGGTGGTACCTGCAAAAGAGACTCCGATGCTAAAGTTAGGGTTTGTATGAGTATGAGTTTGTATAAGTAATGCACGTACCTTGGTGTGAATTAGGATTTCGTTGGGCCTTGGGCCTGAGATCAGTTATGATCTGATTAGATAGCAGATCTCGTCTTAGACCGAGATCTCCCAGCGCATGTCCGAGGTCGTCCTGCGCTGTGATACCAAGCTCGAGCTCGGCATAGCAGCACGGATAGTACAATAACCCTTTCTTATTTATTTATTTAAGTAACACATATAATCTCTTATATAAGATAATACCATTTATATATATTTAAGGGACAATAGATTATTCATGCAAGTGCCAACAATTGAATGAGACTTAATATCTTATTCAATTTTAGCTCCCAAATTGTATTCTAAATATTATACGTGTGATTTAAAAAATATATCAATTTCAAGAAGTAATTTCAAAGAATAGATTGAGAAAATATTATTTTCAAAATTGAGAAACAATAAAAATTTTCATAAAAATAATAAAACGTTATATGTAATTTAAAAATGAATAATAGATACATATATGATTGAGAGAATATGAATTGACTTTTATTTTTTCTTCTTATCTCACTTTAACTAATAACATTATTAGAGGAGGTTAGTAATTTTTAAAAAATAAAAGAAATATGTGTCTCATTAAAAGTAGATATTGAAGTGGTCAAGCTAAATTATTTTATTTTCCAAATCACATGAGACTAAAATATAACTTTTCCTAAATACTTTAGGAAAATTTGTACTGACTTCTCCTAAAATCTTTTTAAATGATATATATCTTCCTTTTAGTTTTTAAGTGAATGCTCACCTCTCTTATTTATTTATTCAAGTAATACATATAACCTTTTATATAAGATAACATCATTTGTACATATTTAAGAAAAAACAAATTATTAATGCAAGTGTTAACAATTAAATGAGACTTACTCAATTTTAACTCCCAAATTATATTCTAAATATCATATGTATGATTTAAAAAATATATCAATTTCAAGAAATGATTTCAAAGAATAGATTAGGAAATTATTATTTTCAAAATTGAGAAAGAATGAAAAATTATTATACATAATTCAGAAATGAATAATAGATATGTTTATGATTAAGAGAATATGAATTGACTTTTATTTTTTCTTCTTTTCTCATTTTAACTATTAATATTATTAAAAGGAGGTTAGTAATTTTTAAAAAATAAAAGAAATATGTGTCTCATTTAAACATGTATGAGTGCAATTTTCCTAATACTTTATGGTGCATATAATGTTAATTTGTATTCCATTTTATTCTAGCAATGAGATACAAACTTTCTCCACCTGCGTTCACCTCAACTACAAATTTGTTAACCCTTGGAAAATCAACCCACGTATATCTAATTATCTCTTTAACAAAATTTGGACAGAGTCAAGAGATTAAGCCCACATTTAAATTTGTAGAAATTCAGAAAGATTTTGAAATTATCCAAAATTGTCTGGTCCCTCTTAAATAACACGCAATTATTTAAAATGACTTCTGTAGATTCAGTTTTTCACACTTACTGATTTGGGTTAGTCCAGTAATGAAAACATACCCACACCAAAAAAACACAAAAAGTTCTAAAATCAAAGTTACGATAAAAAAAAAAGGTTTAATTGCTTTTTAGTTTTTTTAATTATGTTATTAATGTGAAGTATCATTAATTTAACTAATGATCATATAATTTAATTTATGAGTAATTTTAATTTCTTTTATTCTGATTACTTTTAATGTCCAAAGTAAGCACTTTTATTGTATAAAATTTAGGATGGGAAACTCAATTTCAATAAAATAAAAATTTACAAAAACAAAATTTAAACAATTAGAATTAACTAGATTAAAATCATGTATAAAGCAAAGTATAGTACATCTGCACGTAGATAAATAAATTTAAGAGTAATTGAATGACTATTTCTTCATATAAAGTTGAATTTAACCCAAATTATATATTCGATCAATGATTATTCTTTCATATCGCGGTTTTAGTATCAGGAGGACAACTAAGTTGGTTAAGAAAAGCATATATAAGTATATATCGTAAATTTCTTATGAATAAGAAAAAATATAACTTTTTAATATTATTATTATACTAATGAAGGCTACAAGTCGTTTAAGTGGCGCTTTAAAAATATACTTTTTTTAAATCCTAACATCTCTTATAAGAGCTTTTGTATTTTAATTCAGTATTTGAAAAGATTCGTTCAACGATATGCTTAAAAATTGCTAGTTATATAAATATTTGAAGCTGAAAATTCTGGTCGAAAGAAAAAGTTCTTTTATAATAATGGAAAAATCAATTAAAAAAATTTAAATAACACCCTTGGTTTTTTATTTAAATGATGAGACAAATTCAGAAGCACTTTATCTATTTATTTTTAAATATTTTATTAGAGCAGACAGAATTCAATTAGTTTAATTTTGACCAGAAAGACATCCTTCTTGCAATTTAGATTTTTATTTGAATTTTTCATTCATATTAATATTGTAAATTATATAAGTATCGAAGCTTAAAACTTTTTGCACATATTTTTACCACTTCAATGTGTATAAATTTAATTTGTATAAAGAAAAGAAAGAAACTTTTCTTTTATCCATCATAATTACAATGACAAAAATAAAATTTGAACTTTAAATTTTGTGTATATTTTCATAATTATGGTGACAAAAATAAAAATCAAACTTAAGATTTTATATATGCTATCTTAATTTCCCTATACTAGACAATAAAAAACATGAATTAATTTTTTATAATTTAATACCATTTAACGTACCATAAAAATAAAAAATAGAAAATAGAAACAAAGCAAAGAAAATAAATGCTAAGTTTAACTCTCTCTTTTTTAATTATTATCAACTCTTATTCTTTAAATTCGAGTCTTTTAAAAAAAATATACATTTGTTAGCTAGGATGTGCTTCAGCAATACTTTAAAAAAATGGATGAGTAATTGGACTGGCCAACACATTGGATCGTTCTTCGGTAGCTTGAACGTGGTTGATATGTGGTGACTTGAATCCATATTAATAAAATAGTGATAATAAAATAATATTAAATAAATATTGATGGAAGAGGTATGGTCAATAGTCCTACCATTAGGATTATGATTACGAGGATTCAGGAAAATTGGATAATGAGGTTAGTAAATTTAAACTCATCTTTAATTATAAACTATTAAATATTTAAGTTCAATATCTCTCAATTGTTTATATATAGCTTCTTTAAATTGAATCTTATTTTTGGGTCAAGTAATTCTTTATTTTGAACCATATATTTTGGGTCAAGTAAAATAAAAAGTTTATTATAATTTTTTTTAAGTGTACTTGTTGGGCCAAGTGTATTGTAATTTAATTTTGGATCCATAATTACAATTGATTTGAATTTGAATACATAATTGACCATCCAAATAAGCCCATATAGTATAGCTAAATTCAAATTTAATTGGTTAATCATGTGACTTCAAAATTAAGTCACACTTAACTTATTTGTCACGCGATCTATTCTCATTGGTTATTGTGCATCTTAGATCTATAAGCACATGGTGGAGATTTCAATATCCAAATTTGAATTTGGTGCCTAGCTCACCATAGGTTAAGCAACCTTGGTGAATTCTTAACCTTAGTTGTCTAGCATGCTCTATAAACTTCCTATCCCTATATAAGACACTCTCCTAGTGTAATTCATCACTTTTTGAATATATGAGAATTACATTTTTGAACTCTCTCCCAAAGTCTCTTAGGCAAATTTTCTCTTTAAACATTTTTATCAAGGAAACTCTCTTTGTGACAAGTATAATCTTTTTTGTTTATCTTCTCTCTTAAGAGATAGTGCGCCGCTCACTCTCTTTTCTCTTCACACTTTACTTGTTTCTTTGATGATTTTGACTCATGGATGAAGATTGAAAAGCCTGGAGGCTTCGTTTGAGAATGCAAATTCCAATTCACCACAGAGATTCTATCAAATATAATATCATAATTTATAATGTTTAGAGTTAAAATAACACATCATTTTATAGGTTCTTAACATTTAAATTACATGTAAAAATTTAAATATAATATTAAAGTTTAAGTTTTAATAAGATATAACAATGTCCATTAATCATAACAAGTTCACATATAGAGCGAAAAGTGTCAAATTAATATAATATGAAATTATAAAATATCAAGATGTAAAAAAATTATAAATTAATATAAATGACTAACTATATCTTTTAAGAAAATTATTAAAAAAATATATATATAATAATTTATTATATTTTGTAAATTTTATCAAACATTTGTTATTTATCACAAAATATTTTAATTAAATTTTAAAATTTAAAAAGTCAATCTTACTAATTCAAACCAATTTTTTTTATACTAATCAAAAAATTCATGTTTTGGGTTAGTTTGATTGACTATTGATCAATTTGCACTAATTTTAAAATGCATCAAAATTATTTAGTTGATAATTCAATCACCAAACTAATTTTTGATCAAATTGATCAATTAGTCTATCATACCCAATCTTTTAAAATTACACTTTAAAGTGAACATTCACTTTTGAAAGTAAAAGGAGTAATTTTAGTTATATACTAATGAGAAAATCAATAGTCTATACCATATCACATGCATAGTTTTAATTTAGAATATCAATTATTAGTTTTTTTTATTAATAGTTGGTATTACTTACTTTATTCTTATTAGAGAAGCCAAATCTTTTTTTTTTATTATTATTTTGTTATCCATAAAAAAGTGATTTTGTTAATGACTAATTACATATAATTCTATCATTATTTAGCAATTATTTTCATATTTTTCAATTGTTTGTTATTTTAAAATGTCTTTTATGTTAATATCTCTTTTTTCTCCAAAATTTCAATTTCAATTTTTTTTTTAAATTTAATAACTTGTACTCTTAAGTGGTTATATTTTAATTTACTTTTTTCTCTCAAAATTTATGCAATTTAGATTATTCATTTAAATAAAGCTATCAAATTAAGTTGAATTTGATGCACTAACTCAATGATAAGGCTGGATAGAACCTTAATAAAGATTACCTAAATAGAATTATATTATTTTCCCTGAATTTGCACAACCTCACAGGCCACAGGTCAAATGAATTTAGGTCAAATTAGTCTACAAGCTTTAGACCGACTCAATAGAAAATTAAAAAAGCAAATTAGTAATTTGATACTAATAATATTTATTAAAAAAACATGCACTGAAATATGATACAATTGAATATAAGTTTTGAGTTTTAATATTCTTCATACCTTATGTCATTTTTGAAAAAAAAAATTATAGAATTAAAATAAATTATATTTCACTCTTGATTTTGTTGATGTAATATATAACTCTCTCTCCCTCTCTCTATACATACATATATACATATATATAATTTTTTTGTCTTCTTTATTCTAATTTACTTACCTTTATATTTTTTTTAATTTATAGAGTAACTCTTTCTCAACCATCCAATAATTCAAAACATACACATTTTAACTAAAAGAAATAAATAATAATAATAATAATACTAATAAATGTTAACCATTTTAAAAAAAATTAAATTGTTTATGTTTTTATGTAAAATTATTTTTAAATTTTTTTAATTAAAGTCAATTTGATCTAGTGACTAGATGATCCAACATGAACAAGATTGAGTTAACAAACACTACTAGAAAAGTGTTATCTTTTTGCAAACTTTCTTGCAAAAAAATATTCGTAAAAAGTTTTTGAGAATTTTTCTGCAAAAAAAATATTTGCAGAAATTTTTTGCGAATTTTCCTGTAAAAAAATATTCGCAGAAATTTTTTGCGAATTTTCCTGCAAAAAATAATTTACAGATATTTCTTACAAATTTTGCTACAATTTTAATAATCATGGAAAAAAATTTCCATGGTAAAAATTTGCAAAAAATATTGTAAGAATTTTATTTTGTTTCTTGCATATTTTCTTGCAAAAATAAATTCGCAAGTAATGTTTACTAAATGGTAGAAAAATTTTGCAAGTAACTTTTCCTGCAGATTTTCTTGCAAATTTTAATTCGCAGGAAAAATAAAAAAAAATATTTAAATTCATAAGTTTAATATTTTAAAAATTTTTCAAGTCCCACATCGATTGAAAATAAAACAATTAAAGAGTATATAAGTTGGAGTAACACTTACCTTACAAGGTGAATTGTATGGTTGAGTGTTAGGCTTATAATCTACAATCTTAGAATTTAAAAGATTGTGTATGAGACATGAAAATAAAAGATTATGAATTCTTAAAATATAGAATTTATAGTAATTTTTTTTAATTTTTTTCGTAAAAAATATTCCTGCAGAATTTCTTGCGAAAAAATTCGCAAGAAAGTTTCCTACGAATTTTCCTGCAAATTTTTTTTTGCAGGAAAATTTCCTGCAAGTTTTTTTTGTAGGAAACTTTCCTGCGAATTTTTTTCGCAAGAAATTTCGCAGGAAAATTTCCTACGAATTTTAAAATATGCAAAAATATATTATCCATGAAGGTATTACCTGTAAATAAAATTTCGCAGAAAAATTTGCAAGAACAACGTTTCCTGCAAATTTTTCATAAAAGTCACATGTAATAAGAAAAATCCTAGTAGTGAAATAATGGTCTGAAAATAATATAAGCCAGTTTGACTTTACCTAAAATCATCATTTGACTTGTGCAAATTAGATTAAGCTAGATTTTGACTTAATTGACAACTCTACATTTAAGTTAATTATATTTTTTTTTTTATAATTTTCAATACCTTCATTTATAAATTTTGACGGTATTTAAATTGAAAAATACATTTACAATTGACAAAGTGCTTACTACTTTATCAGTGGCGGTAGCATATACTTAATTTTCCCTAAATAAAATTAAGTTCAAGAGTTATTCTCGTCAATGCAAGCGATACGCAAATATTACTTTCTCCGGAGAATATGTGTGATGCAGACGAAAGAAGGCAGAGAGAAGTACTTGCTATTTTTTTATACATAGATATGGATTTGTACTTTTGTTTGTGGTTGAAGGCATTTGTTTTCCACGGCCAAATGACGTGGTTCTGAGTAGGATGGAGAGTTACGCACAACACAATGCAATCTATATATTAATTTTATCTTGTATGGTTGACGATTTAGAATTTTAGATTACAAAGAAAAGAAAAATAAGTGTAAGAAGGCAAGTTCCAACAGAAGCATGTGGGAGTGGGACAAACATTCCATGATTCAGCACTCAGCACTCAGCACACAGATGGGGTCAACATTAACGGCGCCGTTGATTGTCAGATATTTTATCTTGTGTTCTTGTTCCGTCATCTTTGCCGGCCACGTGAAGTACCTCGTCCATTGTCTAGGTTCAGGGTGCATCGTATCTTCCACCAAGATGGAAGATTCTTCTTATCAACTAGACCCACCCACCACGCCACATCCTCCTCCTCCAAAATTAACCTTATTCGGATAACCTATCAAATATAATGACAAATAATTTACTTGCTTAGTATCACTCCAATTCACGTTTGTGTTAACCTTCTACTTAAAACATTCTTTGGAATGACTCAGATTATTGTTGCCAATTATGGAAGTGCGTGACTCAATTTCAGTAACAAGTTTCCACTAGCAGTGGCCAGAATTACCTACCATTGTCAATCTCATCATTAAGGTGGCCATATTTCGACAACCCACAGCCGCAGAGTGAATTTAGTGGTCACAAATCAAATCCACTCCAAATGCTTTTCAAACTGCATACATTTTAGCCTTCAAATATTGAATACAATTTTTTCATATATATTCCTATTCAATATGGACAGCTCTAGCGATACAACAAAAGGGAGCCAAAATATATAATTATTTAAATATTTAATTAAACAATGTATACAGTACATTGAAATTTTTACCTAAATAATATTTTTTAAAAGAAAAATTACAAATTTAACACCTGTACAAGTTTATTTACTGGACTAAAACCCTTTACTGTGCATGTTCAGAATTCGGTTCTCGGGGAACCAAATTTTGAGCTTCAAAATATATTTTTTTTTTGTTTTTTTTTCTCAGAATTCAGTTCCCGGGGAACCGAATTCTGAGTTGTTTTAATATTGTTTTTTCGAGTTTGTGGGCAATTTTGGGCAAATGTTGGAAGTGGAACGGCCCGTTCTGAAAGCAGTACGGGCCGTTCTACTTAAAGCCACAGAGTTTTTTTTTTTAAAATTAAAATGGGCCAAGAACGGGCCGTTCCAGAATTAAGTTTTAACAGAAAAATTGACCCCTGAAACTGCCGGTTTGAAAAAAAAAATAGTTATTTTTTTTAACCTGGAACGGGCCGTTCTTGTTTTAGAACAGTCCGTTCTAAAATAGAAATTTAAACATTTTTTTGAATCTGGAACGGCCTTGGAACGGCCCGTTCCAGGAGCTGTTTTTACGAATTAGAACGTGGATTGGAACGGGCCATTCTGGTTTTGGAACGGCCCGTTCTGGGCAAACAGTAAAAACGCTGGTTTTCCTATAAATAGGCCCTCGAGCCTTCATTATTTTCACACGATTTCAGCTTACCTTCTCTCCTTTATTCCTTCCGTCTACCCCTTTTGAATCACTTTCTTAGAATCACGTTCATTTCCTTTAAACTTTTCATAAAATGGCTTCTTCAATCTACGTTATTGTTCATTCTGATGGTTCCATTAACCAATGTCCGAATGAAGGAATCACCTTCTCCTCTCCATCTGCAAAATTAGTTCGTATCAAGAGAGGAATTACTCTAGAAAGGCTTCAAAGAGTCATCCACACAAAGCTACATCGACAAGATTCTGAGAGGGTGGCTAGCATACATTTTCGGTACCTTATTAGACTTGGCCCAGGGGTTAGTAACTATACCTGTGTTGAGTTGACGGATGATGAAGACGTTGAGGCACTTTTCAATGTTCCCGATTCTAATCAACTTCAATCAGGTATTGAATTATATGCTACATTTACTACAGTTGAATCACATGCACCACAAGTTTCACCTTCACGTTCACCTTACGAAATTTATCAATGTTACCAGAACACTAACCCATCTGGCCCTTCTTATGATATCCCCTCCAACTACGACATTGAGTCATACACACAGCTTTTAACTGGTCCAATCATGGACCTTAATCAAATACCTTCTCAGCCATTTGAGCAAGCTACACCTTCTGCTTCTCAACCCAATGTTCAAACCAACATTGAAGATCATGTTGTTGTTGGTCTCCCAACAGAAAATGTCTTTGATCCTTTTAGCGAGGACGAAGACGAAATTCTCTCTGCACATGAAGATGATGATGAAGAAACCCTCCCAATTCCAAATAATCCACCACTACAACCAGTAGCCATATACAACCCACCTCCACACTTTTTAGAGTTTCCCAATGAAATCCAACAAGACACTGAGTATAGCCATTTGTTGGAGCGTGATATTGTTGTGTATCCACCTGGAACACTATTTGTTGGCCAACGCTGCCAAACAAAAGAACAAATGCAGGATGCCATAAATAGATTTCACATTGTCAACCATTGCACTTACAAGGTTAAACACTCAAGCAGTAGTAGGCTTGTTATGGAATGCGTTAACCACGACTGTGCCTGGAGATGTCGTGGTATATTGCGCACCAGGGAACAACATTGGGAAATCATGATCCTTGAGGGCCCCCACACGTGTTTCCCCACTTATCTCCCAAGATCACAATAAATTGGGATCACAAATGATTGCTCAAAGCATTGGTGAAATTATTGAGGTTGATCCATCGACATCCATTTCAACCATCATAGCCCACATCAAGTCCACCATGGGTTATACAATTAGTTACAGAAAGGGATGGTTGGCCAAGCAACATGCCATTGAGAATATCTTTGGAAACTGGGAGGATTCGTACAACAAGTTACCAGGTATGTTGCAAGCAATGCAAATGTATGTTCCAGGTTTTATTTGGAAATTAAATACGCAACCGGCTTACCAAGGTGGCTTATTGGACGAGGGGAGTGTTATATTCAAAAGGTTATTTTGGACCTTTAAACCATGCATTGATGGTTTTGCCTTCTGCAAACCAATTGTACAAGTGGATGGTACCTTTTTATACGGGAGATACAAAGGTACGTTATTGGTCGCAGTTGCGCAAGATGGTCGCAACAACATAATTCCTATTGCATTTGCTGTTGTTGAAGGTGAAACTAGCGATGCATGGTTTTTTTTTCTTAAGAACTTAAGGCGGTATGTAACACCGCAAGATGGGTTGTGCCTTATTTCTGATCGTCATGAAGCTATTCGAAGTGCACACTCAAGAAATGGAAGTGGATGGACGGAAAACAATTATGTCCATCTCTATTGTATTCAACATATTGCACAAAATTTCATGCGACGATTCAAAAATGCAGCACTGAAGAAGGATGTCGTCAATATGGGTAAGTTTATCATTACTTTTTTAAAAGCATTTGATTATTACTTTTCATTATTTAATAATTTTTTTTTTGCAGCCTACGGGATGACTGAACCTAGATTCTTTTACTATTACAACATAGTAAGAGATGCTAATGTTGGAGCAGCTCAATGGTTAGACAACATTCCTAGGGAAAAATGGACACTAGCATGAGACAATGGACGACGTTGGGGACACATGACAACAAACCTAGCTAAGTCAATTAATTCCGTATTGAAGAAAACACGAAATTTGCCAATTTGTTCCATGGTAATGGCCACATACACTCGTTGCAACAAGTTTTTCGTTCAAAGAGGTAGGGAAGTGGATGCAATGATTAATTCTGGACATGTCTACTCAAAAATTGCAAATAAAACTATTCAAGATGCACAGTCTAAGGCAAATACTCATAGAGTTATCACCTTTGACAGATCAAGAAGTAGATTTCTAGTGGAAGAGACGCAACATTCTAGAGAAGTTCGACTAGCTGGGAGATTTGTAGTAAGGCTTGATGAATTGTGGTGTGATTGTGGCAAGTTCCAGAAAGTTCATATCCCTTGCTCACATAAACTTGCTTCATGCTTACATGCACATCACGACTATGAAAGGTACATATCTCCCATATATACCTTACAACAAGTTGCAAAGGTATACGAAGGACAGTTTGGAGAGCTTCGACATGAAGATTATTGGCCTACTTACACTGGTCCAACTTTGTGGCCAAATCCAAAATTGAAGAGAACTTCCAAGGGTCAACCAAAGTCCACCAGGATTAGAACAAAGATGGATATTAGAGAACAACATAGTCATGTAAAAAATTGTTCTTATTGTCACACTCCTGGTTACACTAGGAAGACATGTCTGAATATTAGTCATGGATGTAGTTCCCGCCACCATTGATCATTATTGTTGTAATCAGTTGTAATAAATTTATTTAGTTATGTAATATTAAAGTTAATTACTTGGTGTTAGTGTCGGATACTACGTTGTGTTTGTGTTGAAATCGTATATTGTGTTCGCTACAATACTTGTAATTATAATAGTTTATAACCTTCTTAGTGCATTAAATGTAAAAATGCATAACATTAAAATTCATATTACATTGATAAAGACACATAGTACATTAAAATAAAAAAATAATAACATTAACATAGAGTGATTTATATACATTTTTCAATCTCCGTAATGGTGTCCAGTTCCACAACGAGGGCGACGTCTATTACGGCCTGGATTACGTCGTGGAGGTTGTTGCTTAGAAGGATTTGGTTCGTCATCAACCACCGGATGTTGAAATGGTGCTGAAGAACTTCCAGGTTCATTACCGAATTCTGGTAGGTAAAGAGATCGCATGTATGATTGTGTTGAAGATGGAGTTCTAAAATCTACTCCAAATAAATTTGTAAAAAAATCTTCTGAAGTTGTTGCAAATGAATGTCGTCTGTCAATTATGTTTTCTTCAGGAGTGACGTAGTGACGATCTGATACATGCTAACGAGTCTCTTCATGCGATCGCATGGAAGTTCCACCGGTCTCAAATGTTGTGGAAGTCCTTCGTTGTTGATGGGTCCTTGGATCTTGTAGTAATCATGGCACAGATAAAAAATAGATGGAATTGGCCATGTACCATTCCATGTATTCTCGTGTGTGAAACAGTGGGCCTTGCATTGGATGACCCATCAATGTGTGCTCACGTTTATTGTTCCATATGTCGATCCATTGAGCATGTCTTGTAACCCAATTTTCATTTTGTCTTCCCTTCATGTCAATGTTGTGCAGGTTATCTAAATTATTTGGTGGAGAAGGGACATCCTGGAAGAGACAAAATTGCAATTTCACTCTGTCAGATTGGTGCCATTCAACAATTGCAAAACAAATAATGGAGGTACATGATGTCCATAGCTGAGCATCTCTATATGTTTGCATCGGTATTGCTGTTTGCAACACTGCATATGGAGCCCATAAAAACTACAAAAAAAATTAAATTTTTTTAGTTAACATAATATGCTAAACAAAACAAAAATAAAAAAAATAATAAAACTTTCATTTTAAATAGTTACCTGATCATTTTGAATGTGATTAAACCTTGATCTATATCCAACAACATCATTATGAGGTACATTTTGAAAGTTTAAAACTCTGCCTCCGCTCCATTTACAGACTAGAGGGAATGTTGATGGTATCCTGGAAATAGGCGCAATATATGGCACACGATGCCATGCCCAAGACTGTAACAAAGATGCACAACCACCCATTGTTTTACTGCTAACATTTGTAGCTCTACACATTTCCCTATATAACATAGCCAAACAAGCCGACCCCCAACTATATCGTCTTGTTCTTCTAAGATTTATTAATAAAGATAAATACATAAGATGTACCTTATTGCCTGTTTTGTCAGGCATCAAAACACCTCCTATTAAACCTAATATATATGCTCTACAATGTGCATGAAGTTGTTCTTCAGATGGTTCTTCTGGTAATTCTAATATATTTTCTCTTAACCATTTTAACTTAATCATAGAGCCAATTAGTGACTCACCTTTAACTGACATGATTCCGAGATACGTGGAGCACATTTCCTCCCAGTCATATAATGTTGGGCCAATGACTGGTAAACCATAAACTCTTAGGCCAAGTTGAAGTGCAACATCCTCCAGTGTTATGGTGCACTCTCCTTGGAAAATGGAAGGTATGAGTCTCAGGTCTCCATCTTTCAACCAAAGTTGTGATTAATGCATGATCCACTTTTAGATGTCTGAGGTTTGCAACCCTAGAAAAACCAACTTCCTCTAGTATAGGAACAATTAGAGGGTGGGGTTCTGGCATTGAATGACAGTAAGAACAAATAATATTCTCAGTCTCTTGCAATAATTACCAAAATTAGTACTAATTTATTACAAGTTCATTGAAATTTAAAGTAAATAACGAAAGTGCTAAACTTACCGTTCTACCAATGAAGGCAGACCTATGCTCATTTTGCTTCCACAATAACATTTTTTATATTTGATTAATGAAAATTGAACCAAAAAAAGAATTTCTTACTATGAAGGTGATTCAGAAGCAGTACAGGGAAGGATTAAAGGAGTGAAACTGAGCTGAAATCGTGTGGAAATAATGAAGGGGAGAGGGCCTATTTATAGGAAGACCAACGTTTTCACTGTTTGCCCAGAACGGGTCGTTCCAAAACCAGAACGGGCCGTTCCAAAACCAGAACGGCCTGTTCCAAACCAAGTTCTAATTCGTAAAAACAGCTCCTGGAACGGGCCGTTCCAAGGCCATTCTAGATTCAAAAAAACGTATTAGTTAATGTTGTATGATTTTTACAATATGTAGTTCAAGTGAGAGATTGTTGGAATATTGTATTCCAATAGTTAATGTGGACTAATATATATATATATATATATATATATATATATATATATATATTAGTTATTTATTATTAGTGAGCTTTTTTTATGTAGTTAAATTATATGGATCCATTATACTACTATATTAGAGGATGTGAACTTAAATGAATAAATGTCAGTGTTAGCCCACTAATAGATAATAAAATTCCTTTTTTGTTAATACATTATAATTATGAAAGCTATATGCAGTCCCCAACATATTGAAATACAATATATATATATATATATATATATATATATATATATATATATATATATATATACTTTTTTCTCCCTATTTGAAGAAAGGCTAAGGTCCCATTAGAGAACTAAAGAGATTTAATTGAAAAAGAACTATAAAGTCAATAACTCTATCTATTCATATTCACAGTCAAATTTTCCTAAAAATTTCACAATAGTTGTTGAAAAACACTTTGATCAATTGATTCAAATAATTATCTAATCCTTATAATCAAACATATTGTAGAACCTTGGATATTCTGTGTTTTGCTCTATAATATAAACCTATGGATTTTTTCTTTTCCATAAAGAATATTGAATTATAAAGAATAAAAAAATATATAAAAAAATCGTATTCCATTTTCCCCATCTACAAAGAGACCAAGGTCTCATTGGAATATTTATGAGATTCGATTGAGAAAAAATTATGTAGTTATTAACTTTATTTGTTCATGTTCATAATCAAACTATCATTGTTGAAGAATGTTTAAATAAAAATCGATATTAAAAATCAAGCATGTTGTAGAATTTAAGATATTTAGTATATTATTATAAGATATAATCCGTAAAAATAAAAACTACTTCTGCATAAAGAGAGAAATATAAAGAATAAAACATATAAAAATTAAAACTTCCACAAACATATGATGGATCTTGGCATAAGATGTGTAGGTATACTATTATTTATATCTACAACTATATAAATCTACCACTAAAAATATAACAAAGGAATTAAACATAGAGAACTATATAATAAACTTATCACTGGATTTCTTTTAAAATTACAAAACTCACTCATGTCATTAATAATATAGTAAACAATACTTGTAATCCCAGTGACCAACTTATAACTCAACTGCCTTAGTCAAATTGTAAAACTTTTAATGACAATTCAAAATTTGTAGGTATATGTATCACCAATTTCAAGTCGGTAATCGAGTATGCGATATCGAAGCAACATTGGTCACTAAGACTCACCTCGACATCGAGGTCAATTAATTACATCGGCTAAAAGATTAGACCATTTCTTAACTGACAAAATAAAGAGATAAGTGTGCAATCTTATCTTAATAAATGAAATATTCACATAAGAAAAAAATAACCCTAATCAATGTTAAGGTACGTGCACTATATATATATATGAGACAATCACATCTACAAAGACTAACTTAAGTATCAGAGTCTCTTTTATAGGTACCGCACTATCATGGAATGTCCAACTTGAGAAGCAGAAGAGATTCATCCATCTCGCCAACAAGGTCATCACCGAACCAACTTCAGATGAGAATAGTATATATTCATAATTTTGCTTCCATTACTAATATAAATAACGAAGAATTCTCTACATATTATCCCTATACTTTGTTTTATATTTATATATTTATGTATACCCATTTTACTCATAAAAAAAGTGTAGGAAAAAGATAAATAGTACGAAACACTTGCGAATTGCACGAATTATATAATTTGGAGAAATTTGACTGAAACTATAACTTTAACCGATCCCACCATGTATAGTATTAATTGCATCCGTGATTGGTCAAAGAAACTCTCTTTTTTCATTTGTGTATCTTTCTTACCAAATGGCAAGACTCTTTTTAATACGGTAAATTTCTCGTATTATTGTAACAATAATTATAAGTAAACCCTCACCTTATAAGCCTGTTTTGTAGGGTTGAATTAGGCTTAATTCACTATTCTAACATGGTATCAGAGCCATTTAGATCCACTTTAAAAATGGGCCACCCACCATTGATGCTTGCCTCATAGGCATGAGGGGGTGTATTGGGAAAAACTCAAGTCTCGCCAATCCTAGATCATTAAAAAGGGTCACCCACCATTTATCCACGTACCAAGCCTGATAGTGTTGGACGTGAGGGGGTGTATTGGGAAAAACTTAAGTCCCACATCGACTAAAGATTAGGCAATTGAATAGTATATAAGTGGAAAGCAACCCTCACCTTACAAAGCCGGTTTTGTAGGGTTGAGTTAGACTTAATCCACTATTCTAACAATAATAGATAGTAGATATTCAAGTATAATTAACCATAACCGAAATTTTTTTGAATCTAAATATAATAAGCATTGTTATAAAAATTTAAAAAAAAAATATAAGAATCAAACTCGATATGAAATATTTACAAATAACTCACATATATTTTACTCAACTAACTTAACTAAATAGATCAGTCGCTAATTGAAAAATTAGTATATATCAACTGCTTTTTTAAAAAAGAAAAATGTAAATATATATCATTATTTTGTAGGTTTTAGTTTTCAATTCTTATGCAATTTCTTCTTATTTTCTGTTGTACTGAAAAATAGTTGTTACCATGACATTTTCTATATTATGATTATACTTGGGAGATTAATTAGTTTCATAATTAGAGGTTTCAAATTAAATGTTGTTGTGCAAACCAATATTTGAAAGTGAGTTGGTCTGATTGATTGTTACGAATTGTTTATTTTGTGATCAGGCCTATCCTGTTGATCCATAGAGCTGAACTAGCCAATATTTTGTTTTTATTAATTAAATTTTACAAAAAAAAATTAAAAGGGATACCAAACCAATATATTTCAGTTTAGAAATTATTAGCTGGTTTAGTCTAATTGACCCAGTAAACTAGTCCGAATTAGATTTTTTTGTTTAACTACTTTTTTTTAAGTTCGATCCAACTCATTGAACCAACCATTTTTCTCTATATTCATAGTGACGTTTATAAGTTTTTAACTTAGAAAAAGACAAAAGAAATATTAAAAAAATAATAAAGAGAAGCAGATTTAGTGTATTTTCTTTTTCTGGTAATTCATTTTGGTGTATGTTTAGAGCACGTTACTCTTTTCTAGGAAAATATAATTAAAGATGAAGAGCTGCAAAGCAGGCAATGAAATGTCTTAAATTAAAAAAAAAAATTAATAATTGGCGGTGCAAAGATAACCCTTGTAATAAGCATAAAAAAGAATATGAAAAACTAAACATGTTCAACTCAAGTGTGTGTTTTTTAATTAAAGGTGGATCTTGGTGCACTTAAATATAGAGATGGCACTAGAAATAGCATAGGAAAGATTATTTGTCCTCTTTAAACCAAAAAAATAAAAGGAATATAAAAGGGTGAAGATGAGGCATGAGGTGCAAACTAGCGTGCTTAACGTCGTCGGCAATCCCTTTCAGGTAGACCCAGTAAGGTGGCAAGTTGCTTGACAACTTGCAATAACATAAATCCAAACATTAGAAAAGGACCGTCGATGGTACCTTTCTCAGTGATGACCCCTATTCTCGCTCATACTAGGCAATCTTATAAGTGAAGATTCCACCATGGAGCATTATTAGATGCTTACCAAGGTATCCCTTTCCTTTCTCATGCACCATACTCCTAATCTTAAATCTAAATCATCACTCCTCTTCTTCACATCAAAATAACCCCATCTCACTCTCACCTTTTATAAAAGCTTTGCGGTATAATTTAAATTTCCAACCAACGTTTGATTTCTCTGTGTAAATAATTAATATCAATTTCATAAAAGTTTCACTACATGCATGACACTTTTACTTTAAAAAATTTAAACCATGACGGTGTTATTCTCTTTGTTTTGGATTATTTCAAAAACTCAAACACGGTATTTGCTTTAAAGCCTTCATGTAATGTCAACTTCATGAAGGCTAATTTACTTCCGTGTTATATCTAACAATTTTTACAACTAATTATATATTTTAATTGTATCATTACACTATTAAGAGTAAATGTGTTTACAGTGACATAGCACAATTAAAAAATATAATTATTTATCAATATATAAAAATTTACATTGGCAGTGTATAGGTGATTAACTCATATATATATATATATATATATATATATATATATATATATATATATATATATATATATATATATATATATATATATATATATCATTATTATTGAAAAGAATCAAACTTAAAACTTTGTAAGCTCAGCTTGTTCAAATAAATATGAAGTTAATATTTAGTTATTTAGTTCAATTATGACTTCATTTTTTTTATTTTTTGAATTTATTCTTAAGATAATTTAACTTTATTAATTTAATATTTAATAAATATTTTATGCTAAAATATGATATAAAAGTTAAAGAAAATATTAAAAAATAATTGAATATGATATTTATATTTTAGAATTGAAGATGGGATAAAGTTATAATTTACTGAGTAAACATGTTTTAATATAAAATTGATATTTTCATTTTATCACTATTTATTTCTCCACATTATGTTATTTTTGGTTTGAATTAAGGTTATTCTTTTACTTCGAACCTAATTCTTTTTTTTTTTTTGGAAATTGAGACACCAGAATGAATTTTATTTTTCTTTACAAATTTCTTTGCTCTATACACATGCCTATAAAGTTTAAATTTGAATCAATTATTAGTCAAGTATATATAAAATTAACTTAATAAAAAAATCATTTGGATCAATTTAAGGAGTGAATCTTATAATTTACAAATAATTCAGTCCAATTATATTTCTAATTTGATATATTTTTATATGAATTTAATCTTCTAGGTTATTGTCCATATTCAAAAATTACGATATATCTTTAAGATCAATTACAAACTGTAAATTGTCTTCCAATATGAAACTTGTATAATCACAATTAAAAATAACTAAAGATGTGTGATTGTATTATCTTCAAAAACTTATCTACATAATGTGAGAGAGATTCGTAAAAACTTTTGCATGTTATATTTATAAGGAAAAAAATTTATTTCTCAAAGTCATTTAAGATTAATAGTCAAAAAGGTAAGATGAAACATTTCTTAGAAGACATAATATAAATGATCAAATCAACAAAATCAAATTCAATTAAAATATATTTTTCTAAACTATAACTAAATAAACATATTAATCTTTTTAAAATATCACTCAAAATATTCAATGTATAAATGTTTAATTTTGGCACATTATCTAAGTAAAAGAAAAGTAAAGTATTAATCAGTTATTGATGATTTTAAAAACATATATACTTTTAGAATATCCATTTTGATTGAAGTATGATCTGTGTTAGGCGAGCAGAAACCTACATGGAGAAGTGTTGGAAGTTGGAACATTGTGGTTCTGTGAAACAGAGAGAGTGCATCCGCACCAAGAAGCTTGGAATTTGTCGTGCTTACCTGAAAGGGAGCGTTGGTGAAATCCGCGTCACACCTTCGCTCTCATTGTCCTCTTTCGAATAATTGTGCAGGCTACGTCCAGTTTTCTTGTATATTCCCTTTTTGGTCCATGTGCCACCATTTTATTTCCCCTTTGCCCTTTCTTTCTTCTGTAACACATTGCTTTTTCGGTACCTGTAATGTACCTCTAGATCAATTATTAACTCATGAGTTCATACTATAAAATATAAAATATTTTTTATTTTACAATGTATATGTATGAATATTTCCAAACTAATTTTATAAAAAAGAGTTTGACGGACACATTTTAAGAGTTGAGAAAAAAAGGAAGGAAAAATATCCGCTAAAATTGTTAGAATAGTGGATTATGCCTAACTCAACCCTACAAAATCGGCTTGTAAGGTGAGGGTTGCTTTCCACTTATATACTATTCAATTGCCTAATCTCTAGTCGATGTGGGACTTGAGTTTTTCCCAATACACCCCCTCACGTCCAGCACTACTGGGCTTGGTACGTGGATAAATGGTGGGTGGCCCTTTTTAATGATCTAGGATTGGCGGGACTTGGGTTTTTCCCAATACACCCCCTCATGCCTATGAGACATGCATCAATGGTGGGTGGCCCATTTTTAAAGTAGATCTAAATGGCTCTGATACCATATCAAAGAACATGGCATCCATAATGCAGAAACAAAGAAAAGCACAAAATACACACAGATACAGAAAATGATCAAACAACAGCTTGATCTCTTTATTGAGTGAATAGCAATTTATATACAAGAGAATGAAGAATAAAAGCTAACGAAAAAGAAAGCAGCTGTAACAACCTAACTGCTTTACAACAGAAAATAATATCGCATAACAAATTACGGGTAAGATTACGTGGAGGAGAAGCTGAACTTTCTCGAGGTGATTGTTGGATCAAGGCAAGCAAAGCCTTGTATTGTTGTGGTGAAAAGCAAATTTCCTGTGACTCATGATGCTGTTTTTGATCATTGGTGAACTTACTATCAACTGTCACCACGCTGTTCACATTGTTCTTCATATTATGGAATTTATGTCCCGGAGGAAACCCATGCTTTCTGTAGCATACATCAACGGTATGTCCAGATTTTCCACAATAGGTGCACATTTTCCCACTCTTTATGTTACTTCCTTTATTCTTGGCGTCATAGCTCAAAGGAAAGCCATGCTTCCTGTAACAAACATTTTCTGTGTGTCCAATCCTTCTACAGAACCCACACATGGGTGAGGTGGAGCTCGCTGCATTGATCAAGCTCTCCTTAGAATCTAATCCAGTATTATCAATATTGGTTCCCATTAGCTGGCGTTCCTGTTGTGCAACGTATGAGAAGATTTTTGAGATTGTAGGCATTGGATCCATGAGGAGTACATGTGAACGAACATTGCTATATTGCTCGTTTAGTCCTCGAAGAAATTGCATCGCGCGATCTTCAAGCTTTCGCTGGGATATGATGCCAAGAACAGAGCAAGAACATTTGGCAACGCAGGTGCAAACAGGATCAGGCCTGAAGTTTTCAATCTCATCCCATATTACGCGCAGTTTGGTAAAGAATTCTGTTACAGAAAGGTTACCTTGCTTCATTGATGAGGCTTCGTGTTGAAGATCAGATATTCGTAGAAGGTCACCCTGTGAGTAACGCGATTTCAGATCCCGCCATATATCCTCGGCCTTGTCCATCCACAAAATGCTCTGTCGAATCGGAAGAGAAACGGAGTGTACGATCCAGGATACAACCATGTTGTTGCAGCGTCGCCATGCTCCGTAGTTTCGATCAGTTTTGGGAGGTTCAGGTGCAGCTCCATCAACAAATTCCAGTTTATTCTTGGCACTCAATGCGGTGATCATGGATCTATTCCATGAATGATAGTTTCCGGAATCAAGAACCGGCGAGACAAGAGCTATCGCTGGGTTTTCATTTGGATGAAGATATAGAAAGCTATCCATGGTAATAGGTGTTTGATTATGTATTTCACTCATGATTGATGAAGAAGATTAGCGAGAGTACGCAGCAGAGCTCTTCACATGAAGAGCTCTGATACCATGTTAGAATAGTGGATTATGCCTAACTCAACCCTACAAAACCGGCTTGTAAGGTGAGGGTTGCTTTCCACTTATATACTATTCAATTGCCTAATCTCTAGTCGATGTGGGACTTGGGTTTTTCCCAATAATCATGGATTTTACTGCATACATTGAAACCCAATTTAACAGTAAAATTAAAATTATTCGAACTAACAATGGTTCAGAATTTCTCATGCATGATTTTTTCACCTCTAAAGGCATAGTTCATCAAACCACATGCGTTGAAACACCTGAACAAAATGGTATAGCCGAACGTAAACATCAACATCTTTTAAATGTAACTCGTGCTCTCCTTTTTCAAGCTACTTTACCACCCAGTTTTTGGTGCTTCGCACTACCTCGTGCAACTTACTTAATCAATTGCATTCCTACTCCTTTTTTTAAACAATATTTCTCCATATGAAATTCTTTATGGTCAACCATGTGACATCTCTAACCTTCGTGTTTTTGGCTGTCTTTGTTACGTTAGTACTCTCAAAGCCCATCGACAAAAATTAGATCCTCGTGCTCATCCATGCATTTTTCTCGGTTTTAAGCCACACACTAAGGGATATCTTGTATATGATCTCCATTCTAATGCCATTACCACCTCTCGCAATATTACCTTTTATGAAGACCATTTCCCATCTTTATCTCATGCACAGCCACCTTCAACCCGTACCTCTCCTTCCCTAACTCCTTTCACATACACCGACCCCACCTTTTTATCCCCTCCTCCTTCTATTATCTCTACACCTCCCTCATCATCTCCTCCTAATCCTACCCCTGATCCCCCAACATTCCGTCGCTCTACTCGACCCAGACACCCACCCTCTTACCTTCAAGACTATCACCGCGCTCTTGCTACAACTGGTATCTCTTCCTCGCTGGGTGACAGGTATCCTCTCAGTTCTGTTTTATCATATTCTCGCCTTTCTTCTTCTTTTCGTAATTTTATTTTCTCCATCACCTCTACTACTGAGCCTTCTTCTTATGCTGAGGCATCTCGACATGATTGTTGGATCAAGGCCATGCAGGCTGAGTTACGTGCTCTAGAAGCGAATAACACATGGACTCTCACTACTCTTCCCTCCCACAAGACGACCATCGGATGTCGCTGGGTCTATAAAGTTAAATTTCACGCTGATGGCTCCGTCGAACGATATAAAGCCCGCTTAGTTGCGAAAGGATACACACAGTTGGAAGGTTTAGATTTTTTGGACACCTTCTCACCAGTGGCTAAGCTTACCACTGTGCGTTTGTTGCTCGCCTTGGCCTCTCTTCAAAATTGGCACCTCAAACAACTGGATGTCAACAATGCATTTCTTCATGGTGATCTTCACGAAGAGGTTTACATGCAGCTCCCTCCTGGTCTTTCCACCGACAATCCCAATCTTGTGTGTCGTCTTCGACGTTTGCTCTACGGCCTCAAACAAGCGAGCCGACAATGGTTTCATCGTCTCTCTACTTTTCTGGCTTCTCATGGGTATCTTCAATCAAGTTCTGATCATTCTCTTTTTATGCGTTTCATAGACAACACAACTACCTTTCTTCTTGTTTATGTCGACGATATCATCCTAACAGGCAATAACCTTGTTGAGATTCATCACATTACTGCTCTACTGGATCAAACTTTCAAAATCAAAGATCTTGGTGATTTAAAATTCTTTCTTGGTCTTGAGGTGGCTCGTTCTCGAACAGGTATTCATCTTTGCCAACGCAAGTATACCTTGGATATACTTTCTGATGCTGGTATGCTTGAATCACGACCTGTTTCAACACCCATGGATTACTCCACTCATCTACAAGCTACTTCTGGTACTCCTCTATCTGATGTTTCTGCTTCCTCTTATCGTCGACTTGTTGGTCGTCTTATTTACCTTACCAACACTCGGCCAGACATCACTCATGTTGTTCAACAACTTAGTCAATTCATGGCACATCCCACGACTGATCATTCTCAAGCTGCTTTTCGTGTCCTTCGCTACCTCAAAAGCTCTCCTGGTTCTGGCATTTTCCTTCCTGCTCATGGTGATTTGCGCCTTAAGGCTTTCAGTGATTCAGATTGGGCTGGGTGTCCTGATTCTCGTCGCTCTATCACTGGTTTTTCTATATTTCTTGGAAACTCCCTTATTTCGTGGCGTTCAAAGAAGCAAACCACGGTTTCCCGCAGTTCTTCCGAAGCTGAGTACCGTGCTCTGGCGTCGACTACCTGTGAACTTCAGTGGCTCACTTATATTCTTAAAGACACTCACGTTCCTTTCGTTCAACCTGCCGTCCTCTACTGTGATAACAATTCTGCCATTCAGATTGCATCTAATCAGGTTTTCCACGAGCGTACCAAACACATCGACATCGATTGTCATATTGTGCGTGAATGTCTTAATAATGGTACTCTGAAGCTTTTGCCGATATCCTCGTCCATGCAGATTGCTGACATCTTCACCAAAGCTCTTCCCCCGTCATCTTTTGATCGTCTCTGTTCCAAGCTGGGCATGATGAACATCCATTCCCAGCTTGAGGGGGGCTCTTACCCATAATTTGTTATGCGATATTAATTTCTGTTGTAAAGCAGTTAGATTGTTACAGCTGTTTTCTTTTTCGTTAGCTTTTATTCTTCATTCTCTTGTATATAAATTGTTATTCACTCAATAAAGAGATCAAGCTGTTGTTTGATCATTTTCTGTATCTGTGTGTATTTTGTGCTTTTCTTTGTTTCTGCATTATGGATGCCATGTTCTTTTGATAAAAATCTGAATGATTTGGTAAGGTCGAAGATGTTGTAAAGAATTGTTATTAATTGGGGGATGGTGGATGAGAGTATAAAAGAAAGAATTGTTAATTAGGGAGCAGTGTCATTGGCACGAAGGAGGAAAACGAGACGCACAGAGAGAGTGTATGTGAGACGTGAGTCGTGAACAATTAGTGGAAGCTGAGGCACATGTGGGCTCCACAATGTAAAGTGGGGAAGGTTCCGTGGGGCCCATGGCAAATGCGGCGAGACGCAGCATCGCAGAAATATAAAAAAGAAAAGAAAAACCATATTCTGCACTTTCTTAGTTGCCTTCTGTGTTCTGTTCTTCCTTTCTTTTCAACTCAACTTCGAATGAGATTTCATTTACTTTTCTTATCTCCGCATTTTCATTGGATTATTATTATCCGGGATTCCCAAAATATTGTAATGCTTCTGGCTAAGTTGGTGGAGGAGAAACCAAAGCAACTAACACTGGAACATATCGATTCAAAATCTAACTTCAACTCTTACATTAGGTGTCAACAATGGTTTTAAAATATAATTTCAACCCCATGCATAACTTTTTATATTATGGTTGCTTTACAAAATACCCATTAGTCTAATTAGTTAAATATATTGGTATTATTATCTGATCATAGTTTATGATATATAATAAATTTATAATTAATAATTACATTAAAAATTATATTTAAAAAATGTGAAAGAATCATATTTATAATATGAAAGTTATAACTTTTAGTTTCTGAAAATCAGAGAATAAATGCAAGTCACACCCAAAAGGTAAAACAATATAAACATATGTATTTTTGTTTAAAAAAATTTAAAATTATAACAAAAAAAAAAGCCTCATGCAAACTTAGAGCCAATACAAACCTCATTGACATATTATTATAAATGTTTACAGATATTATTAGCAAACAAAAAAAGGTTTATTAATATTAGGAGTTTCTCAAACAAAAGTAAAGTTAAAGACGTAATTCAACAAATTGTACGCAAAGATATATATATAATTTCTAGTTATTTATGGTTTTTCAAATATCAGTTTATATTTTACTTATTTAAATTTTAATCTTTTAGAAGTTAATAGCTTAATAATATTTTTGACACCAAGTTAATTAATTGCTTAATAATTAAAAATTATAAAACAATCATCTACAAAAATAAGCATAATGATCTTATTAAATTAAAATTACAAAATGAAAATATAAACAAATTTGGTAACGTAAATTTTAAGACTAGTTTAAAAAAATTAAAAATAATTTTTATTTCATGAAAAATAAATATCTTTTAAAACAATGTATGTCTTAAGAAAAATATTAATTATAAAAGTTACTATGATAAAATATTTTTTAAATATCCTTACTTGAAAGAGTTATAATGAAATTATAAATTTATTAAGTATTTAGGCGTGTTATCATCGAAAATAAATAATTTTACTTGATTCAAACATGATTATCTTCAACTTTGATAAAAAAAAAAAAAAAAAACATACGTGTTGTTTATAAAAAAAAATATTGTTAACCCAAGTCTTAAATAATTAAGGAATTAATAAATAATTTTTTTTATTGAAAACTACAATAAAATTATATAGGTGAAAGCACATATATATTTTATTAAAAACACTTTTTTTTATTTCTCATGCCCATTTTTTTTTTTAAAAAAAAAGAGAGAATAATAATAGTATAAATATGCTCATAAATGCAAGAGTAAGAACTCGTTAAAAGATAATAATGTAATGTTTAAATGGAAGATATCTTTCATACAAGTTAATCTTGGTTAAATCGAAGCAGAATTAACTGCCACTAAAATTTTCATTGCAAAATCCAAATTGAAAAGCTTACATAAAACACGTGTCAGTTAAATGATGTAGCGGCTAAATTAGAAGATAATGATAGCAAGAAATAGAAAATTGAATGTATGAATATGTTACTAGTGGTACTGTACTAGTACCTTCCACAAGTAAGAATTGGACAACACCACACAATGAAGAAAGCTAAAACTCGACGCTGACGCCAGCCGTATACTTTGGCTTTCCCATTGGTGGAGCGATACGCTCCTACGCAAGAGGCAAACACCAGCTTTATTGTAGGCCCTACATTATTTATTTACAAATAATTTTTAACACTTTTTCCTTGATTCCTTCTCCTTCTTCCTACGCCTCTTTGCATTCTCCAAAAGTCGCCTCTCTCTTTCTACCATCACTCATTTACCTGAGTACTCTTTAACCTCTCCTCACAAACCACAGGATCCGCGGTTATCATATTCATTTACTCCAAACTAAATGTAACTTTTACCATATTCACAGTAGCTGGAATTTGTCCTACTACCATAGCCTCATAGTATGACATTTTGACTATATATTTATCATAAACTTGTTTCAACCAGTTATTACTACTCAATTTTTTCTGACGTCAAAGTTCCAACATGCTCCATTTTTTATCATCCATCCCACATTCACATTCCCACCTCTCACCCTATTGGTGTGGTATAGCTATAGGTCAAACATCTCTAGAATCCTCTCCACAACGTCAAGTACGACGCTTGTGACCAAGGTTATATGAATAATTAATTCTTAATTTAATTTAGATTAATGTACGACCACCTGATTTTCCTAAAATTATACTAATAGCGGATTTCATTAATTAATCTCTGAGATTTCCTTCAATAAATAAAATTATTTTCATCGTCAGATGCATTTACAATTGCGACATCGAACTCTGCCAAATGTTTTCGAGAAAATTAAAACAGCAAAAGATGTATCTAGTCTTTATTCATATTTAATATTAATATCAATATCGATGATATCCCACGGTCACAGGGCTGCTTACATATTTCTATTTCATGTTTGGAAGGGATTAAAAAAAAAAGAGAAAAAAAAAAAAGAGAAAGATCACCGACGAACCCTCATTTTTCTCTCTAGAGAAATCCTGTGCCGGTGAATCACTCTCACTAAAACTCGCCGGAATTTCAAATCCGGGAAGAACCCCACCACCCACTATTACACCATACAACAAAAAACATAACCCTCACATAGAGGTTAGAGAGAGAGAGAGAAAGTGTCCTCAAATAAAAAGATTGAGAACTTTCCGGTCTCCGCCGTCACCCCCAAATCCGCTCTCCAAACAAGCCGTCGTCGTGCCGGACTCCTCCGACGTCATCGAGGGTGACCCAGAGCGGCGGCTCTCGACCTTCTGCAGAAAAGCCGGCGTCAGACGGAGATCGAGATTCGGCGCCGCTTGAGCCTCCGAGCGCTGGCGTTTTCCGCCGCCGGATGATGAGACCTTGCCGTGAGAACGCGACCTGGTGAAGCAGGAGCTCGGGTTGGGGTTGGGACTCGTGTCTGAGATCCTCCAAATGTCGGTGCAACCAACTTCCGCTTCGGATGTCTCATCGAGAGCCGGAGCGTGGAGAGCCATAAGGTCGGGCATGGGCCGGAGCGCGCCGCCGCGGAGCACGGTCTCGACGGCGGCCTGACAGACGTGCCAGTTGCCGGTCCAGAGAAGGCCGACGGCGCCGTTGACGGGATTGACCGTTCTCCCGCACGCTTCAAACAGTAGAGACTGAAAGAGAGCTGCATAGAGAGCACGCAAAGGAGCGTTCTTCAAGAATATTCTACCACATAATAAAAGAAAGAAAAAAAATAAAAAAAATAAAAAAAATACCGGGTCTTTGATTTTGTGGAACGTTGGAAATGAAGGACATGAGTCCAGCACGACCAAAGAATTTAGCTACAAAAACAGTGGCGTGGCCCTGAGCCTCGGCGGTTTGGATCCACTGCAAACAAGTGCGCAAGACGCAAGAGTCGCTGCAACCCTTTCGAAGGACGCGGCAGCCGTTGCAACTCATGCCTATTTTGGTACTGTGACCTTAGATTAATGAAAGCCTTGTTTGCGAAATGGGCCTCGCATGAAAAGAAATAGTGAGGGAGGGGATTGGAGAATGGAAATGGGGATTGGGGAGGAATATAAATAAGGGAGGGGTAGAGCAGTTGTTGGGAGAAGTGGGGTTGGTGGTTAACTATGGTTGGGTTAAGATAGTGGCGATTGGCGAAAGTGGGAGAGAGATGTGAGGAAGCGAGAGTGTTTCCACTCAACTTTTCTGTTTGCATAAGGGTGAGATTCCAATGTCTTTGGCGTCAGCGGCTCCGTGTTTCCGCGCATGGATGCTTCCTACGCCGTCCGATTCTATATATTTATCATTCTATTTTTAATAATAATAATCACGTAATTACTATCAAATTTTTCTTCTGCTTTTTCTTTCTCAATAATGACTATAGTAGAATTCCAAGTTAAGATATTATGTCTGCTCGTGTTTTAATTTTTACTTGATATACATTCTTATTCCTATCAAAATTAAACTCTTAATTATCGTATGGGTTCTTTTTTATCACACAAGACTATTTTCATTTTAAAAGGTATTCGTTAGAAAACTATTACATAAAAGTTATAAAGGTCATATAGTATATAACTTATTGTTTTTTGTACATATTAAACTATATGGCGTTCACAAATTACAAATATTAAGTTAGTAATAACTAAATAATATTTTAATTATTATTAATTTAATTTGTTTTGTTGACATGTTTTATTACATGTGTATATTATATTATTTATTTTATATATGAATTTAAATTAAGCATAATTATATATTTTAATTATTTCAAAGTCTTATATTATACTCCTTCCGTTTTTTTTCATAGTCATTTTGTCAGAATTTGTTATTTTTATTTCATTGTCATTTTACTAAAATCAATGACTTATTAATTTTTTTTTCTCCATTTTTATCCTTGATAATTAATACATGTTTACTGAACAATGTGTGTATTTATTTTTAATGTCTACCTATTTTTTCTCCAACTACCCATATAAAGTTAATGTGCATTTATAAGAGCAATATATTTCCAACAAAATACTATAAAAAAACAAAAAAAGGGACAACTATTTACAAGACTCTTTAACTATAACCATTAATTCATGGACAGGTATAATTAAATACAGTAGGTTACAGTTCACTAGTAATCAAAACATTAATAATTAATAGAGTAGATTGTAGTTCAACAGTCTAAAAAATGCAAATAAAAATAAAAATAAAGGGTAAAATAGGAAAGTAAGTAATAAATATATTTGAAAACTAAAATATCAATAATTTCCTTAAGTTCCGTGCAAAACCTTAAACGACTATGAAAAAAAACGGAGGGAGTAGTCTTTCGGAATATTGATCGATTATAGATGAACCTTAATTTTCAATTTGAGATTAAATACAATGCTTAAAAAATTAGTTTATAATTATTGCATTGAATCTTGAATTGTCCATTTAGAAAATTTGGAAGATATATTTTTCTATAGTTGATTAATATATATTGAGAGAGGTTAAGTTTCATTTTAAATTTGAAAAAATATCAATTGATTGCATTTTTTATTGTTCTCTGGATGCATTTTTTATTGTCGTGAATTTGATATCACCACTTTCATTTTATGTACTTATAAACTAATGCGAAATATTATCAAATTTAATGTATGAAACTTTACCTTTATGTATTAATCTAGTATAAAGAATTATCTTTCTAAATGAGTAGGGTCACACCTTGTATTAAAAATTAAGGTTGACACGATTTATTCCAATCGAATGCACTAATGGATCAAATCTAGATGAACTATTTATGCACAACTATTGAATATGAGAATGAAATGGAAGAGTTTCTTCAATTTGCACAAACGTGTATTACAGACAGTAATTGAAGATTCTACTATCCTTGTATAAATTATTTCAATTTGCAAAGACATCTAGTAGACATTATACGAGAGAATGTTTTGTGTGTTGGGTTCCTAAAAAGCTATACAGTATGGGCATGACATGGTGAATTCACGTACCATTGCGTCAAACACAAAAATAACAATTCAATTTAAAGATGGATTATCGACTAGAGGACATGATTCGTGATATTGGGGCTGATTCTTTTAAATGTGCATCTGTATGATAGTTTGTGTAATAATGTGGAGAAACCTTTATATTCAGACTACTTTAATTTTACATGATTGTCCAAGGTATTAAGATTGTTTATTCTTAAGGCAAAAAATGGATGAACTAATAAAAATTTCACATAATTACTTGAGTTGTTGAGTGAAATGTTTATCGAAGGTAGCACTTTGGCAACATGTAATTATTATACGAAAAAGATATTGTTTCTGATGAGTATGGAGTGTAAAAAAAATCTATGAATGTCCCAACGATTGCATTTTGTACAAAAAAAATGTTTGATAGCTTACATGAGTATCCACAGTGTGAGGTATCACAATACAAATTGAAGGAATTTGACTCTAAAAGTAGGGGGAGCAAGGGTCCTTCAACAAAGGTGTTGTGGTATCTTCCTATTGTTCTAAGATTAAAGTAATTGTTCACTAACTTCCATGATGCCAAAAACATTAGGTGGTACACAAGTGGATGGAAGAAAGATGGACAGTTGAGGCATTCAACATGTTCTTTGCATGGAAGAAAGATGGACCGTAGACTTGGACTTATTAAAGATGGAACGAATCCATATGATAACCTAAGCAGTAAACATAGTTCATGATATGTCTTAGTAGTGATTTACAGCTTACCTTCATGATTGTACATGAAATGTAAATATGTGATGTTATATGTAATGATTTCGGGTTCAAGACAACCATGAAACGATATTGACATTTATCTAAGTCCATTGGTTGAAGGCTTGAGGATGTTGTGGAAGGAATGATTTGATGTGTTTGATGGATTTTCTAGCGAAAATTTAAGATGCATGTTGTTGGATCAAGTGCTTACCATTAGACTAAAAGTTATAGCTAATAGTCAAGACGCAACTCTTTCTACTTAACCATAGTAACCTAAGTGCCACATGTCTTGATTGTGACTTGACCCAACAAGGCCTTCACCACAGGATAATTGATACCACTCAACAAACAATCTCCCCCTTAGCAATTGTTCTCGTTGGGAATTGAACATGCAACCTTGGCTCTGATACCAATTATTGGATCGAGCGTTTATCACTAGGCCAAAAGATATAGCTAATAGTCAAGGCCCAACTCTTTCTACTTAACCGTAGCAACCCAACCACCACGTGTTTCGATTATGACTTAACTCACCTAGGCCTTCGCCATGGGATAATTGATACCACCCAGCAAACACGTACCATGTTTTGCACAATCAATGACTTTTCAGCATATGACAACTTAAGTGGTTATAGTGTTAAGGGATGCAAAGCTTGTCCTATGTGTGACTTAACCCACCTAGGCCTTCGCCATGTGATAATTGATACCACCCAGCAAACACGTACCATGTTATTTTGCACAATCAATTGATACCACCCAAGCACCACGTGTTTCGATTGTGACTTAACCCACCTAGGCCTTCACCATGGGATAAATGATACCACCCTGCAAACACGTACCATGTTGTTTTGCACAATCAATGACTTTTCAGCATATGGCAACTTAAGTGGTTATAGTGTTAAGGGATGCAAAGCTTGTCCTATGTGTGAAAATGAAACATGCAACCAATAATTGTATCATGGAAGAAAAATAGTTTACCTTGGGCATTTGAGATTTCTTAATCGTAATCGTCATCGGTGTAGATTGAAGAAAGCATTTAATGGTATTCAGAAAAACGAAGTAGCTTTGACACCAACTACACCAAAAGTGGTAATAGCTAACACTACTTAGATAGCGCTTAATTAATAAGTGTTGTGTTTTAAAACACAAAACGTTAAAAGAGTGCTTAATTAAATAAGCGCTATAATAAGGTTCAATATAGAGAGCATTTAATATAAAAAAATGCTATCTTTGTTTTATTTTATTTATGAAAAAATATGTTATAGCGCTTTTCTAAAAAAATGCTTTCTAATGAAAATAAATAGACAACACTTGTGAATAGAAGCGTCATTTATAAGATTTTATAATATAATTATTTTTTTAAAAAAATTATTATGGCGCTCATGAAAAAATCACTTTTTTAGAAAAATAACTACAAAGCGCTTCTTAAAAAAATGTTTTCTATTGGTCTTTTGTTTACTAATCCTTTGTACCGATTCACTTCACATTTGTATTCACTCTTCATAGCCCATGGTTCTTTTCCTTCACACCCACGTTAACATTCAGTATTCTATTGTTCATGCTCCTTATCACTCCCATAGTCATCCTTTACATTCATTGTGGAGTCTTCCTTCACCATCATTACAACATTTTTATTGTTGTTCGTAAAGTGTATCTCAAGCTACCTCTACTCTGCATTCACATTATTGACTCATGTTCTAGGTTTTTATTATTAGGTGTTTCTTTTTTTTTTTTTCTTTATCAAATATTTTTTTCATTAATGCTTAACTTTGATTCAAGTTTGAAACAAATATTAAATTTCGTTTCTTTGCTTTTAGTACTTTTTCTTTGATCAATAGATGAATGCACTGTGACAAATTTCGTGATGAAGACGTTAACCTATGACAAATTTTGTGATGAAGACGTTTATCTCTTCCATTGAGAAATATAGGGCTTTTTTTTGCAATATTCATCCTTGACTACGCTTTTTGCAAGATTCATTGAAGTTACGTTCTTAAGCCTTTATTTTCTTCTTATAAGAAATTGTTCTTACCAGAGATCGGTCGTAGGGACGATCTGCTAGGCAAGACTGATGAGCCTCCTTCGCTAGGTACGCTTGCTGTTCCAAGTGGGGGTGGTACCTGCAAAAGAGACTTTGATGCTAAAGTTAGTGTTTGTGGGTGTATGGATCTCGTATAAGTAATACACGTACCTTAGTGTGAATTAGGGTTTATCTAGGCCTTGGGCCTGAGATTTGTTGTGACCTGTTCAGATAATGGGCCTTTGTCTTGGCCGATGTTGCGTGGCGCATATCCGATGTTGATCTGTATTGTGATGCTGAGCTCGAGCTCGGCTTCGCGGTATGGATAATACACTAACCCCCCGCGCTCCGAAGACCATGGGTCGAGGAGTTAATACCGAGCTCGAAGAGGGGTCATGACTCTTCGCATGCGTTCTTCTGACGTGACGCCATGTGTCATGAATGTCACCTCGTTCCCATAACGCGTGGGCAGCGTGTTAATGGGAGGTGATGGTTATGTAATGAAGGGCGCACTTTGTCATAATGGGCCCCATTAATGTGTCGTCAATTTTGTCATTTTTGCCATGTGTCACTACTATTTTTGATTTTCCAAACTCCCTTTTCCCTCTCTCCTTCACGCCCTCTCAGATTCACTTTACTCTTTTTCCTTTGGCTTGCTCTCGACGCTTCTTCACTCTTCTCTGCCCACTCTTCGTCCCCATTTTTCTTGTCCCCACTCTTCTCCGTCATCGCCATTTTCGACAACCAGGTCCCCATCCTCCGTCACTGTTCTATCATTGTCAAAGGAGTACCAGGTACTTTGCCCTCTCTGTCTTCTGCTCCTTCTTTTCCCCTTCTCGAGTCTTTTCTTGTCTTGATGGTTGGTGAGAGTAGTGTCGCACCTTCTGCGCAAGCCAAAGGCAAGGGCAAGGCACGCGGAAAGGCGGTGGCCGACGAGACGGTCGCCGTTGAAAAGAAGAGGGGTGGGATTAACCCTAAGGATTTTCACCCCGCCATTTTTGTCCCGGGGTACGAATGGGTCATGGGGGACGTCGGAGAGCTCCAGAGCGTGTTCAAAACATTCTTGGAAGTAAATGTGATGTGGAAATCGCACAGAATCTATCAATCGTCAATCTCCAAGCTCATCCGGGTTGAGCCCTGTCAACCCGGTGAGCGTGTGTATATGGGGGGTACCCTTAATACCCCTTTTTTTCTATATGTACCAGTGTTTCTTTAGGGATTTGGGTGTATGTCTGCCC
This sequence comes from Cajanus cajan, assembly GCF_000230855.2. Taxonomy (NCBI): domain Eukaryota; kingdom Viridiplantae; phylum Streptophyta; class Magnoliopsida; order Fabales; family Fabaceae; genus Cajanus; species Cajanus cajan. Next base: position 50,557,922 of record NC_138521.1, read on the forward strand.
TTCACACAATTTGAGTGTGATTTTTTGAATTTCATCAACGTGGCTCCCTGCCAGCTGCACCCCAATAGTTGGGGTTTTTTGAGGGCTTTCCAAGTCCTATGCTCGGTCTTGGGAATAAGGTTTCCGCTGCCTGTTTTCCTCCACTTCTACCAACTCAAATTGGGTGAGCCTCCCCTTGGTTGGGTGTCTTTGAATAGGAGTAAGGCTGGGGGGTTGTTTTCACTTTACTCCCAGTCATACAAGAGCTTCAAAAAGGAGTTCTTCCGAGTTTGGCCTAAAGAGGCCGACCCTTTAGTCAACGAGGTTTTTCACTTTGGTGGGTTGCCGAGGTTCCCCCTTTTCTGGCAACAGAATCCTATGAAATTCATCGGGTCAAGCGATCTCCAGCTATCAGAGTCGGATACTGCTGCCATTGCCGATCTAGCCGTGCTTCCTCGTCCGTTGGATTGCAAGTTCGTCTTGTTGCTTGCTAACTCGGTGTACAAGGAGAGGGGTTTAGAGAGTGAGTACCTCATCCTCCTTAGTTGTTAGGCTCTCTATATTTTCTTTTTCTTATGCGTATGGTTTTTTGTATTTGCTGGTATAATGGGAAAGAACAAGTGGCGCAAGCTGAAGGCCCGCTACAACACAGAGGAGATCGAGATTCCTGAGCCCGACGAGGAGGAGGTTGCTCCTCTAGAGACTCACCGAAAAAGAAAGAGGGGTGAAAAGAGGGTCGACAAGACCTCAACCCCTCAAGATGCTGAAGAGGTGACCTCTAAGGCCGCCGACGCCGACCCAGTCGACCTCACAGAGAGTCCTCCGCCTGGGGGTCTTCTAGAGTGGCCGCGGAAGAGGTCGCCCAAGAGGCGCATGTTTGTATTTTTTCCTTATTATTTCTCTTCCGCATTGCATGTTTTTCTTGTATTGTAACTCAGGAAAATTTTTCCTTGTTTTGTGTAGGCAGGGCCTGTGCCTGCTTCCACCGAGGCTCGTGTGGAGCTGAGCTCGGAGGGACCAGGGCCGAATTCCTCGGCTGCTGCGTAGGCGGCTCCCACTTCAACTCCTGTCGAGGCCCACGGAGAGGGGCCGAGCTCTGGGACCCCGACGCCAGCCCCTGCTGCCACTGTGCCGCTTCCTCCTTCGTCAGGGGCTCCAAATGGGAAGTGCATCATACAACGCTTCGATGTTACTCGTCCCCTGGCGAGGTTGGACCATGTGATCATGTCGTCAGATGTGGACTCGATGTGGAGTTCGGGGGTGACCGCCGAGACCTTCTACTCGCGAGGTTCACTCTGTTCGGCTGACAAGGTGATTATCGAGAAGGTCGGGCCAATGGAGGGCTTAGACTCTACGGAGGTCTTCATGTAGAGATCGATCACCATCATGGACCATTGGAAACGCAAGTGGTCGAAGCTTTAGGGGGAGCTCGAGAGTGCTATAAGCTGAGTTCAACCCCTAGAGGAGGAGAACCGGGCTTTGGGGGCCGCTCTGGGCAAGGCTGTGAAGAAGAATAAGGCTGAGCTTCAAGCTACAAGGAGGGATCTCGCAAGGACTCAGAAGTCTTTGGAGATTGCTTTGAGGGCTAACGAGGTCTACGCTGCCCAGGTCAGCGAGCTTCAGGAGGTCGCCAATTCTTCTCGGGGCCGGGCGCGCTCTCTGGAAGACGAGGTCTCGGCATTGAAGGCAGAGCTGGCGAAAGTAACCGAGAAGCGTCTCTGTGACGAGGTGCTTTTGGCCGGCAAAGAGGAAGAGGTATCTGCCTTGAAGACCGACTTTGATTAGGTGACAGCGGTGAGGGCGAGCTTGGAGGGGAAACTCGTGGAAACCGAGAAGGCCGTCTTAAGGGAGCACAAGAAAGGGTTTTCCAAAGCGGCTCGTCAAGCTAGGGTGTTGGCACCAGGGGTCAACTTCTCCGCCATGCACGTAAAGAAAGATGTGTTAGGTGGACAACTGGTGAATGAAGACGACCTCCCTGATAGCTCGAGCGAGAATACCACTGCTTAGGCTGCTTCTTGTAATAACTTAGTCTATTCAGTTCATTTTTCTTGCTTTCTGAACTCATGCTTTGTATTTGATGAACTTGTTGGGTATATAATTTGCTTTTCGCACTGCTGTTGGGTTCTTTGTGTTTTTTCGATATTACTTGCTTGATTTGCATTTGTTTCGAGGTTCAGTCTTGACCTTGGATAATTATAGTATAACTCGTATCAAGGTTCATACTCGACCTTGGTTTTATACGGTGTAAAATAATTCGCACCTAGGTTCGAATTCGAACTTGGCTTAAGATAAAATAATTCGCACCAAGGTTCGAATTCGACCTTGGCTTAAGATAAAATAATTCGCACCAAGGTTCGAATTCGACCTTGGCTTAGGATAAAATAATTCGCACCAAGGTTCGCATTCGACCTTGGCTTAAGATAAAATAATTTGTACCAAGGTTTGAATTCGACCTTGGCTTAAGATAAAATAATTCGTACCAAGGTTCGAATTGGACCTTGGCTTAAGATATAATAATTCGTACCAAGGTTCGAATTTGACCTTGGCTTAAGATAAAATAATTCGCACCAAGGTTCGAATTCAATCTTGGCTTAAGATAAAATAATTTGTACCAAGGTTCAAATTCGACCTTGGCTTAAGATAAAATAATTCGCACCAAGGTTCGAATTCGACCTTGACTTAAGATAAAATAATTCGCACTAAGGTTCGAATTCGACCTTGGCTTAAGATAAAATAATTCGCACCAAGGTTCGAATTCGACCTTGGCTTAAGATAAAATAATTTGTACCAAGGTTCGAATTCGACCTTGGCTTAAGATAAAAGAATTTGTACCAAGGTTCGAATTCGACCTTGGCCTGTCATGGTATGATTTTTGCCAATACGGTGTAAAATTAAGAGGATATGAGTGGAATGAATCATTTTTATTGATGTTGTGGGTATGCCTCGTTAAAAATCCTCTCAGCCAAAACCCATTTTTCTATTTTTTGGGACAAAAGACTAAGTCAAGAAAAGAGTACACAACCCATTTGTACAATTTAACAGAAGTAAAACTTGAGATGCGTGGCATTCCAAGTTCGTGGGATGGTTTTGCCACTGAGCTCTTCTAGTCGGTATGCCCCATTTTCTAAGTCTTCTGTAACTCGAAATGGGCCATACCAGTTAGGCGCGAGTTTTCCTTCTAATGAGTCTCTTCGTGCTTCGCCTAATAGTCGCCACACCAGGTCGCTGACCCAGAAAGAGCGAGGTCGGACTCGCGTGTTGTACCTTCTGGAGGCTTGAAGCTTGCAGGCTTCCTCATGGATCGGAGCTTCCTCTTTGAGTTCGTCAATCAGGTCGAGGTTGACTGCCGTTTCTTGAGCGTTTTGCTCATTGTCGAAGGTAAGACATCGATGAGACGTCTCTCCAACCTCCACTGGGATCATAGCATCCGCTCCATAGGTTAGCCTGTAAGGATTTCCTGCATCGGGCCGTTCCAAACCAGGCAAAAGGCCTAAAAATCTTAGGCTGAAACGGGCCGTTCCAAAGCCAGAATGGGCCGTTCCAAACTACTAAAAAAGCCTAAAAACTTAGTTTGGAACGGGCCGTTCTAGCACTCCAGAACGGGCCGTTCTAATTTTAGAACGGGCCATTCCAGGGTAAGAATTTTACACTTAACATTCGGATCTAGAACGGGCCGCCGTTCTGGATTTGGAACGGGCCGTTCTGGCACCCTTTCTGATGCCTATAAATAGACAGCTTGGGGATAGTTCTCAAGGCCACAAAATTTCGTCCAGGACTCCTTAGAGCTCGAAATTTCTCTCTCTCTCTCTCCCTCCTATTGTATTTCTTGAGATTTGTGAGGCATATTATAGTGTGAAAGGTTGCCATAAAGCACCTTTTCCATATTTGAAGATTCAATAGAGCTCGTTCAAGAGGTATTTCAATCAATCTTCTTCTATATCTTTTATTTCTCATCTTTATCTTTATCTTTTATTTATAACAAACGCAATCATGTAGATATTTTAAGGTTAGTCGTATAATTTAAATTTTTAATATGTAAAAAATATTAATAAAGGAGATTCAATATTTAATTTATTAATTCTTATCATGTTAATTTCATCATAGGGTACTGATTTAGGGCGCTGTAGGGGTGCTTAATACCTTCCCTACACGTAACCGACCCCTGAACCCAATTCTGGTTATCAAGGCCATTATTGGATCTTTAAAAACCTTTTCTTTTTCTAATGTTTTTGAGTAAAATATTGGTGGCGACTCCATGAACCTATTTTCAAAACCATTAATTAAGGATTAGTCTGGTGTCCGGGCATTCCCTAATTGATGAGACTTTTAAAATGATGTCTAAATCATAAGTCGCGAGAACGGAAATTTTCGGGTTGCGACAGATGGCGACTCCACTGGGAACGTTTTAAGAGGGTCAGACCCATATAAATGATGAAATTAGCATTATAAAAATAATAATTTAAATATTTTCTCCCTTTATTTTGTTTGTTTTATTTGTTTGGCTTTCATATATGTTTGCCTGTTTAAATTCAGCACTTGTTTGGAATAAAATTGTACATAAACCTTTGCACACAACAGTTCCCCCTACACCCGGGGGCATGAGGGTATTAAACATAGGGAGTGGTTGACGTACGACCGGCCCAAGTTTGGCCTTGGAGCTTGCGAGCCTTGTCAAAAATCACACTCAAGGTGATAACCGGTTACTCTAGCCCGAAATACTACGACAGACCTTAGAGTTTGCCAGGTGATGGCGACAGAGATATTGGGTCCCTATAATGGGGGCACCTTGGGGGCCTTAAGACCAGTGAGATTAGAACTGTCCTATACAATGCACTTTTCTTGCAGGGACCACAAACCAAGGATTTAAACGTGATTGTTCGCGGGTGTATGTTGATTGAGCATGTGTGTGTGCATTTGTTTGCATTATTTGTTCTAATAAGAGTGGATTAAATTTTTAAAACAAGCAAACTGATAATAAAATATAAAAAAAATAGAGAAATTTATACCCCTTTTGTACATTCTTAGGTCATCATATCATAGCATCATATAAGTAGTTTCTTTTTTCTTTTTTCTTTTTTAAAAATCAAAAAAAGAATAAAAGAAATCTCATCTCCATGCATCATTTCCCTTTAGACAATAGAAACATGATAAAGATTAGGCAAAAAAATATGACATACATTCTAAATTAGCTCATTAATTTCATTCATTTTATTTTATTAGCTAAGAAGGATTAGGTTGCAATACGTATAGAAAGTTAAGAAAAGTGAACACTCTAATATACAACAGTATCTACTTCTCTAAAGAGAAGCCCAAATCAAGTTTTTTTTAAAAAAAATACTATGGTTAGGCTCTTGCTTTGATATGTTTGTTGAAGTAAGTCTTTTTAGAATCTAATATAGATTCTCACTTAATACTGTCGAAATCTATTTGAGCACTCATAAATAAACAAATCAATGAGATTGATATTTATTATTCTCAACTTTCTCTACATTCTGCATTACATTCATTTAGAACATATCCCTCCTTGTAAAAGAATAAATGAGAATAAAAAGGGAAATTAACCTATGTGCGTTAATCAGAAGTAATGGAAGTAAGCCATGCATAAAGAGTTGAGGGTAAAGAACTCCACAATCATTAAGACGCCAACTCTTGCCCTAAGAAAATAAAGCTATGTCGTGCAACCGTGAAATCCAAGTGGAATAGAAAGATGACTAGGAATGGATGGATCCACACTCCTAACGAGTTGCAAGCTAGTAAAAAGAACCTGAGGAAGGAAAATCCCTCAAACACTAAGGCAAAGTGAATAGAGTTTTCTTGAAAGATGATTTTAACAAGAGAGAAGCATTGCTTATCAAGAAGCTGCTAGAATGAAAACCCGCAAAGGGAATTCTAGTAAAAAAAAAGAGTAATGTTTGTTCGAGTTGAAAATCGAGAGACAGCTTGAATGTTCTTGAAAAGCAAGACTCCATGGAAAGCTCTATCATCGCTTCTACCCATTCCTACTTAGGAAAGGCTCAGGATATGGGTTGACAACACCTTCATGAAAGAAGAAGCCAAACGACCTCTCTCTACACAAAAACTTCTGAAGTGCCACATCCAAGCAAGTGTAGGATTAGCCCTACAATCAGGCAACCTAGGTCTCTCTAAGGGGCAACCTCCCTCTACTTCTCTGTGTATGAATCACGAACTCAGGGCATGCCCGAGCCCTCGAGCTACATTAAATGGGCACGTGTAAATTGAAAATTCTATTTTAATGCCATACACTTTTCTACTTCATTTCTCTTTTTTCTTTTATCTACTCTAAGCCTCGTCAACAAATTTTAAATGAACAAGTACATTTGAAATAAGGACGTCATTAGAAACAATGGCTTAATATGCAATAAAAGAACACATAAAGATCGATCAAACTTGGCGTGACTTGTGGATAAAAGTCCAAACGAGATCAGTGCAAGGGGCATCGCCCTCTAATGAAGGAATGAAAGATGATCACAAATGCTGCAAAGACAAAAGCCCCACAAGAAACTCACTGAGGGGCAGCGCAAAAATTAGGGCAAGGTCCGCTAGGAGACCCACAAACAAAAGGGTAGCCTAGGCAAAAGTGAGGATCAAAAAGAAAACGTCCGCTAGGGAACACACCTCAAGTAACCTAGGCAAAAGTTAGGACAAAGCAGCATCCCTAGCTGAAAACTGAAAGGCGACTTGGGAAGATCATTTAATCAAATATGCAATCCTAATCATTGTTTAACTTTGAAGGAAATAATGTGCTATTGCAGAAAATGATTTCCTCACTTTGAATGTGCTTGTTCATCAGCCTAAACCACTAGCCTACCTCGGCCAGCCATCCTTCTAAAAACCATTTTTTCAAAATCCTTTCTAACAAAACTTCTGCAAAAAATATATGTATATATCCTCTTCCTCTCTTTCCTCTTGATCTATATGGCATTAAGATAAATTTGAGAGATACACGGAGTATGCACAATAAACACTCACAAGGAAAAGATGGAGGTGTCCTAGAATAGAGTCTAGGTACACCTGATCTAAGGGCTAACATATCATATACGGTACAAGCGAGAGGGCTGAACTAAACAAACCTCAGGTTTAAGAAGCAATACTGAACCTAAGGTTCAGGAAGCAAAACTTGGAATGAATTCGACACGGCTAAAGGCTAACAATCCATGTCATTGATTAATGCGCATAGATTAATTTCTTGAAAGTAAAATCAATATGCATTTAAGCATTAGCATAGAGGCATCATTGCATAGCATGCATAAGGCATAAGTGTGCACAAAAGGGTATAAGTTCAAAAAAAAAAATTGAAAAAATCCAATCCATTCCTTCTTTTCATTTTCTTTTGCATTCTTGCATTTTTTGTGTGTGTCTATCCATCCCTTGTCGGAGGAATCAAGAGGCCGAAGCACTCGTAAAAACGATCAACAACTAGACAGTGCCTTAAAGCCAAGATCATGTCAAAAAGCATAGCCCCAACAAGGTCATTCCATACAAGTGGTTTCATATAGCCACCAAGAAACAAAAGACATGTCAACAGGAAGACAGGATAGAACCGGACGAGGAAGAATAATCAAGTCCACAAGCATGAAGATGCCATCACGCCCTACTCCTCAATTGAATGAAGGATGATTCAAGAGAATGCCAAGACTAGGAATGGTTTCCTTACCAAAGCCAGGAGTGGCTTACAAAATAATACTCATCAATAAATATTAAGCAAATGACATCATCATGGGATGGGATCCCTCCACCAATGATGATAACAAAAGATAAAACAGAAAAAGGCAAGCTTCATACATGTTGAAAAAGCTGAAACATTTAGAAAAATAGCATAAAAAGGCAAGCTTCAAACTTGAAAAAGCCGAAGCTAAAGAAATATAAAATTAAAAAAAAAACCTACCACAAGCAGATGCCTAGAGAGGCATCACAATACATACAGGGCAGGGGCAACACTAGAATCCCTATCATCCATCTATTTTCTCTGCCCACCAACACAGGGGCACATCAAGTATATCTTGCCCATCCTCCTTGGGGCAGTTTTCATATTACAAGTCAACAATGAGAGTATCGTCGAGTACCTCAAATCGAAGAAGAATCACCATCAAGTATCCACCCAAGATTTCAAAGGTCCTCCTTCAAAGGATATCAACAACCAGCCAAGCTTGATCGAGAGCCGCCATCGAGCCGCTAAAATCAATGAATGACAACGAGGGTACCGCTAAGTTCCTCGAAGTCGAAACTGGGATGCCGCCGAGCTCCCACTGAAGGCCGGCTGAAGCCTTAAAATCAGTCCAACTTGGTTGAGAGCCGCTGTCGAGCCTCTCAGATCAAGAACGACAGTGAGGGTACCGTCGAGTTCCTTAAAGTCAAAATTGGGACCGTCGTCGAGCTCCCACCATAGGCTAGCTGAAGCCTTAAAATCATTCCATCTAGATTGAAGAGTCGCCATCGAGCCTCTCAGATCAAGAACGACAGTGAGAGTACCGTCGAGTTCCTCAAAGTCAAAATTGGGACCGCCGTCAAGCTCCCATCATAGGCTGGCTGAAGCCATAAAATCAGTCCATCTTGATTGAAGAGCCGCCGTCGAGCCTCTCAGATCAAGAACGACAATGAGGGTACCGTCGAGTTCCTCGAAGTTAAAATTGGGACTGTCGTCGAGCTCCCACCATAGGCCGGCTGAAGCCTTGAAATCAGTCCATCTTGATTAAAGAGCCACCGTCGATCCTCTCAGATCAAGAATTATAGCGAGGGCACCATCGAGTTCCTCGAAGTCACAACCGAGATCGCCGTTGAGCTCCCACCATGGGTCGGTTGAAGCCCTAAATATCAGTCCAGCCTCGAGAGGCTAAGCTCAGAATATACTCTCTCTTCAACAAGTTACGAATAAAGGAACACACTACCATGAAGCAAGCAGAAGCAGTAGGATGCATTGACATCAAAGCTAGAAGCCTAGATGGTACAAGTTTACCATCCTTATCACCCGACAGAACATATAAACCAACACTCAGTTGCTCTTAGGGACAAGGATACAGGTAAACACCATCTACCCGAAGGAAATGGTGTGGGGGCATCTACACTGCAGAAGTAAAGGTGAAGATTCAGACATAGCAAGCGACATAGGGCATTGACATAGATCTTGAAGCCTAGATGTTTCGGTTCACCATCCTTGACACCCAATAGAGCATACAATCCAACACTCAGTTGCTCCAAGGGGAAAGGATATAGGGAACACTGTCTACCTGAAGGAAACAACGTGAAGGTATCTATTGTCAAAACAAGAGTGACGATCCAAATTTTCACCTCACTATCACAAGATAAACAATGGAGCTTCTACTCGAAGACTGAAGATTAGGTGTACAGTTTGTCAGCCTTGTTACCCAATAGAGTACGCAACCCAACACTCAGCTGCTCTAAAGGATGAGGATACGAGCAAATACACTTATCCAAGGGAAACAACGTAGAAGCGCTAACATCAACACAGAGACGAGAAAAAGACCCGGACGAAATGTCTACGTCTTTACTTGCCTTTGGAAAAGCAACACAGCTATTCCAAAGGACAAGTAAAGAGGGGCAGCTGTAGACACCCAATTTTGTCCGGGGGCATACAAACAACAAGATAGGACTTAAGAGGGCCCAAAAGCCCAAATCAACTATTTTTAGTTGCCCGAAACAGGCTGTTCCAAAATCAGAACGGGCCGTTCCCAAGTCCGGCACGGGCCGTTCCGAGACTCCTAAAAGGCCTAAAAATTGTAGGTTGGAACGGGCCGTTCTAGACCAGAACAGGCCGTTCCAGACTAGAACAGGCCGTTCCAAACCAATAAAAAGGCCTAAAAACCTAGTCTAGAACGGGTCGTTCCAAAAATAGAACGGGTCGTTCCAAACTAGGTTTTTAGGCCTTTTTATTGGTTTAGAACGGCCCGTTCCAACCTACAATTTTTGGGCCTTTTAGGAGTCTCGGAACGGCCTGTTCCAATTCAAGAATGGCCCGTTCCAGACTTGGGAACAACCCGTTCTGATTTTGGAACAACCCGTTCTGGGCCACTAAAAACAGTTGATTTAGGCTTTTGGGCCCTCTGATGTCCTATCTTGTTGTTTTTATGCCCCTGGACGAAATTGAGTGTCTACAGCTGCCCCTCTTTAGTTTTCCTTTGGAATAGCTATGTTTTTTTTCCAAAGGCAAGTAAAGACGTAGACATTTCGTTCGGGTCTTCTTCTCGTCTTTGTGTTGATGTTAGTGCTTCTACGTTGTTTCCCTTAGATAAGTGTATTTGCTCGTATCCTCACCCTTTAGAGCAGCTGAGTGTTGGGTTGTGTACTCTATTAGGTAACAAGGCTGACAAACTGTACACCTAATCTTTAGTCTTCGAGTAGAAGCTCCATTGTTTCTCTTGTGATAGTGAGGTAAAAATTCGGATCTTCACTCTTATTTTGACAATAGATACAGTCACGTTGTTTCCTTCGGGTAGACAGTGTTCCCTATATCCTTGCCCCTTAGAGCAACTGAGTGTTGAATTGTATGCTCTATTGGATGTCAAGGATGGTGAACCAAAACATCTAGGCTTCAAGATCCATGTGAATTCCCTATGTCGCTTCCTATGTCTGAATCTTCTCCTTTACTTCAGTAGTGTAGATGCCCCCACACCATTTCCTTCGGGTAGATGGTGTTTACCTGTATCCTTATTCCTAAGAGCAACTGAGTGTTGGTTTATATGCTCTGTCGGGTGATAAGGATGGTAAACTTGTACCATCTAGGCTTCTGGCTTTGATGTCAATGCATCCTACTGCTTCTGCTTGCTTCATGGTAGCGTGTTCCTTTATTCGTAACTTGTTGAAGATAGAGTATATTCTGAGCTCAGCCTCTCCAGGCTGGACTGATATTTAGGGCTTTAGCCAGCCCATGGTAGGAGCTCGACAGCGATCTCGGTTGTGACTTCGAGGAACTCCACGGTGCCCTCGCTGTAATTCTTGATCTAAGAGGCTCGACGGCGGCTCTCGATCAACCTATGCTAATTTTTAAGGCTTCAGCAGACCTATGGTGGGAGCTCGACGGTAGTCCCGATTTTGACTTCAAGGAACTCGGCGGTACCCTTGTTGTCATTCACTGGTTTGAGAGGCTCGACGATGGCTCTCGACCAAGTTGGACTAATTTTAAGGCTTCAGCTGGCCTATGGTGGGAGCTCGGCACAGTCTCGATTTTAACTTTGAGGAACTCGGGGGTACCCTCGTTGTCATTCACTGATTTGACCAGCTCAATGGTGGCTCTTAATCAAGCTTAGCAGATTTTAAGGCTTCAACCGACCTACGGTGGGAGCTCGGCGGCATCCTGGTTTTAACTTCGAGGAACTCGGCGGTAACCTCAGTGTCATTCATTGATTTGAGCAGCTCGATGGCGGCTCTTGATCAAGCTTGACTGATTTTAAGGCTTCAACCGACCTACGGTGGGAGCTCAGCGGCAGTCCCAGTTTTGATTTCAAGGAACTCGGCGGTACCCTCGTTGTCATTCATTGATTTGAGCGGCTCGATGGCGGCTCTCAACTTGGATGGTTGTTGATATCCTTTGAAGGAGGACCTTTGAAATCTTGGGTGGATACTTGATGGTGATTCCTTTTCGATTTGAGGTACTCGACGGTACCCTCATTGTTGACTTGTGATGGAAAATGCCCCAAGGAGGATGGGCAAGATGTACTTGATGTGCCCCTGTGTTGATGGGCGATAGATGGGTGATAGGGATTCTGGTGTTTCCTCTGCCATGTGAGTATTGTGATGCCTCTCCAGGCATCTGCTTGTGGTAGGTTTTTTTTTTTTTAATTTTATATTTGTTTAGCTTCGGCTTTTTCATGTTTGAAGCTTGCCTTTTTATGCTATTTTTCTAAATGCTTCGGCTTTTTCAACATGTATGAAGCTTGCCTTTTTCTGTTTTATCTTTTGTTATCATCATTGGTGGAGGGATCCCATCCCATGATGATGTCATTTGCTTAATATTTATTGATGAGTATTATTTTGTAAGCCACTCCTGGCTTTGGTAAGGAAACCATTCCTAGTCTTGGCATTCTCTTGAATCATCCTTCATTCAATTGAAGAGTAGGGCGTGATGGCATCTTCATGCTTGTGGACTTGATTATTCTTCCTCGTCCGGTTCTATCCTGTCTTGCTGTTGACATGTCTTTTGTTTCTTGGTGGCTATATGAAACCACTTGTATGGAATGCCCTTGTTGGGGCTATGCTTTTTGACATGATTTTGGCTTTAAGGCACTGTCTAGTTGTTGATCTTTTTTATGAGTGCTTCGACCTCTTGATTCCTCCGACAAGGGATGGATAGACACACACAAAGGATGCAAGAATGCAAAAGAAAATGCAAAGAAGGAATGGATTGGATTTTTTCAAATTTTTTTTTGAACTTATACCCTTTTGTGCACACTTGTGCCCTATGCATGCTATGCAATGATGCCTTTATGCTAATTCTTAAATGCAGATTGATTTTACTTTCAAGAAATTAATCTATGCGTATTAATCAATGACATGGATTGTTAGCCTTTAGTCGTGTCAAATTCATTCCAAGTGTTGCTTCCTGAACCTGAGGTTCAGTGCTGCTTCTTGAACCTGAGGTTTGTTTAGTTCAGCCCTCTCGCTTGTACCGGATATGATATGTTAGCCCTTAGATCAGGTGTCCTAGAGTGGTATGCCCAGAGGATGCTAGGGAGCTCGTCGACCCATTGTCCTTTGGCGCTTCCTAGTCGCTTCTTGAGCTCTTGAAGTATTACTTTGTTAGCGGCTTCGGCATGGCCATTGGTTTGGGGATGCTCCACCGAGGTTGGAAGGTGCTTGATTCCAAGCTCTCGGAGGAAGTCCTCAAAACTCTGCGCGATGAACTGTCTACCGTTATCGGTGACGAGAAAATGCAGGATGCCAAACCTGCAAATGATGCTCTTCCAGGTGAATTTCTGGACATTCTCGGCAGTGATCTTGGCAAGTGGGCATGTCTCGATCCACTTGGTGAAGTAGTCGATTGCCACTAGGAGGAATTTAAGTTGACCTTTCGCGGGGGGAAATGGTCCGAGGATGTCCATTCCCCACTGGGCGAAAGGCCACAGTGACATCATATGGTGGAGAACTTCAGGTGGTTGCCGATGTGCGTTGACGAACTGCTGATATTCCTTACACCTTTGTACGTAAGCTTGGCAATCTGGCTTCAGTGTGGGCCAGTAGTACCCAGCCCAGAGTACCCTGGTCGCCATCGAGCGGGTCCTAGAATGCATCCCACAGATCCCTCGGTGGATCTCCTCGACGACATAGGTGGCTTGGGACTCTGCTAAGCATTTCAACAGAGAAGTGGAGATGCCGCGTTTGAACAGTTCGTCGTCGATGATGATGAATTTTGCTGACCTTACCCTCATCCATCCTTGGTCTGTGCTGTCACTAGCATTGACGACCTTGTCGTCTAGGCTGGGTGAATTCAAAGTCTCATGTATAATGGTCTGATGTTGCTCGAGGCGCTTTGTACTGGCAAGCTTGGACAGGAGGTCGGCTCTGACATTCTGCTCCCGGGGCACATGGTGTATGGTGAACTTGTCGAAGGACGAGATCTTCAGGGATGCTGAATGGAAGTACCTCTGCAGAAGGGTGTCCTTGGTCTGGTATGCCCCGCTGAGTTGCTCTACCATGAGCTTTGAGTCGTTGTTGCAACTTACTCTCTACACTCCAAGGTCACGAGCCAACCTTAGCCCCGCCAGAAACGCTTCATATTCCGCTTGGTTGTTGGTCACCTTGAAGCCAAATTTGAGAGATTGCTCTACGGTGACTTTATTCGGTCCCTCCAAAATGTTACCTGCATCGCCACCTTTAGAATTGGAGGATCCATCAATGTGTAAAGTCCATACCTGTTGTTCCTCAGTCGAGCTTGGGGTGAGTTCAGCCACGAAATCTGCTAGGCACTAAGCTTTCAAGGGGCCTCAACTTTCTTATTGGATGCTGCACTCGGATAACTCCAATAACCATGCTATCATACGCTCGGCGAGCTCCGACTTTCTCAAGATCTACTTAATTGGGTAGTCGATTTTGACGACCACCTGGTGACTTTGGAAATTAGGTCGGAGGCGCCGAGCTGCGGTGATGAGTGCTAGTGCCAGCTTCTCGATCGTCTGATATCGTTTCTCCGTGTCTTAAAGGACTCGACTGATGAAGTAAATGGGCGTTTGTACCTTTTGGTGTTCTTGCACTATGACTATGCTGATTGCGCCCTCTGCCACGGCCAGGTAAAGGTGTAGGTCGACGTGATGATCTGGCCTCTAAAGGATTGGTGGAGTTGTGAGGAAAACTTTGAAGCTTTTGAAAGCTTCTTCGCATTGCTCAGTCCACTCAAAGTTCTTGGGTTTCTGTAGCAAGGTGAAGATGCCCTGCTTTCTTTGCCAACCTGGGGATGAAACGAGAGAGAGAGACTAATCATCCTGCCAAGCATTGGACGTCCTTGACAGTCTGGGGACTCTGCATCTGGATAATAGCTTTGCACTTCTTCGGGTTGGCTTCAATACCCCTGCTGGTGATCATAAAACCTAGAAATCGACCTCCCTGGACACCGAAAACACACTTCTCTGGGTTGAGGCGCATGTTGTGCTTTCTGATTTGTCTGAACACCTCGACCAAGTCAGCGGCATGATCCTCGGCTAAGGTGGTCTTGACGACCATGTCATCGACGTAGACTTCCATGTTCCAACCGATCTGTTGGTGAAAAACTTTGTCCATCAGCCTTTGATAAGTAGCTCTCGCGTTCTTGAGGCTGAATGGCATCACTCGATAGCAGAAATTTGCATGGTCGGTGATGAAGGCTGTGTGCTCTTTGTCTGGTGGGTACATCATGATCTAATTGTAACCCGAGTACGTGTCGAGGAAGTTGAGGAGGGCATGGCCAGAAGCGCCGTCAACCAACCTATCGATGCTCGGGAGGGGGTATGAGTCTTTGGGACACGCCTTGTTGAGGTCGGTATAGTCGACGCACATACGCCACTTCCCCGAGTTCTTCTTGACCAGTACCATGTTCGCTAGCTATGTGGTGTATCTGACTTCGCGGATGAAGCTCGTGTTTAGCAACTTCTGTGCCTTAGTGATGATAGCGTCGGGTCGCTCTCCTCCAACTTTTCTCTTTCTTTGAGCGATCGGCTTAGCTTCCTTGTGGATGGATAACCTGTGATAAATGAGGTTAGGATCAATACCTAGCATGTCTACGCTTGACCATGCGAAGAGATCGGTATTTTTGGAGATCTCCTCAATGAGCCGTTGTCGCAACTCTAGGTTTAACTGCCGACTTATCTTTGTACACTGTCTGGGGAGCTTACCAACTTGAAGGTCGTCAAGCTCGTCGATGGGACTTGGCCATTCGTCATGGGATTCTGACCTTGGGTCCATGTCAGTGATGTCAACCTGGGCGATGTGAGCTATCGTAGGAAGGTCACCTTTGTGGCGTTCCTCGGATGGCAAGACCTTCAAGCTTTCAGCATAGCATTGCCGAGCTATCTTCTGGCTTGCTCTGACGGAGATGACCGTGCCATTGCTCCCTGTGAATTTCATCATCAGGTGCAAGATAGATACCACAGCTCCGAGTTGGTTCAACGTCGTCCTTCCGATGATTATATTGTAGGATGTGTTGGCCTCAACGAGGAGGTATCTGACCATGATTCTCCTTGAGTCGGGAGGGGTCCCGAAGGTTGTCAACAGATCCACGTACCCTCGAGTGTGAACTTGCTCTCCTGCAAAACCGACTAGGGGTTCTGTGTGAGGTTGGATAAGGGAGTGAGGAATGTCTAACCTTAGGAACGTCGGCCAGTATAGGACGTCAGCCGAGCTTCCCTGGTCAATCAACGTCTTGTGGAGTTCCCAATTAGCGACTTCCACTACGATGACCATGGAATCATCCTGGTTTGGACAAATGTCAGTGTAGTCGTCGTCCATGAAGGTGATGGGTGGTGTGTTGTGGTGCGGGGCCGAGGTGGCAGTATGGACATTGTTGATGCTCCGCAAGTGCGTTTTGCGTGCCGAGCTACTGGAGCCTCCCCCTGCGAAGCCACCTGCGATCATATTGATAACTCCTCGCAAGGGAGCTGACCCTGTGTCCTGACTTACCTCAGCCTACACTGCTCCACCCATGTTTTGCTGGGAGCTAGAGGGTTGGTCTGTTCGAGTCCCAGAACCTCGGCTGCATCCTCATCCTCGTCCATGGTAGCCTCCTCTATGAGATTGTTGCCATTGGACATATTGTCCGAGGTGCCCTCCTTGGACGAGTTCCTCAATGCGGTCTCTAAGCGTGCGACACTCCTCGGTTGTGTGACCATAGTTTCTATGGTACCGATAATGCTTGGATTTGTCCGCACTATTGGGACTATGTCCAGGTGGTGGTAGAGTGAGCAGATTGGTGTTGTTGGCCTATTCCAGGATGTGTACTCAGGGCGCATTCAAGGGGGTGTAGAAGTCATACCTCCCTCCTTTGTTTGCCCTAGCAGCCTTCTTGAATTGGCTATCATTGGTGACTTTCATCTTATCCTTATGGCCGTGGTCCGGCTTCGCCTATGATATTCCACGAACTTGGTCGCGAAAAGCAGTATGCTCTTCCATCTGAATGTACCCTGCAGCTTGGGCACGGATTTCGTCCATATATGGGGGAGGTCGTCGACACAAGCTGTCAACGAAAGGTCCTGGCTTGAGCGCCATGAGAATGGCGTGAAGGGCAACCTCAGGATTTAGGTTGTGGATCTTGACCGAGGTGCTAGCAAAGCGCTCCATGAACGTCCTCAGTGGTTCGTCGTCGCCCTGTCTAAGACTGGCCAAGGCGGCTGACGTGTTGTGGTGAGGTCGGCTCGTTGTGTGCTGCACCGTGAATCATCTCACCAGAGTGTCGAAGTTGTCAATTGACCCTGCTGGTAATTGAGTGTACCAGGTGAATGTTGCTCCCTTGAGCGAGGTCGGAAAAACCCTACGCAGAATAGCATCCTTGTTAGTGTATAGGTTTACTTGTGTGACGTACAGATCGACGTGCTCATCTGGGTCGGCAGTGCCATCGTAACGGTCGATATTGAGAGGCTTCCATCGAAAAGGCAGGGGCGTCTCCATGATGTCATCAACAAAAGGATGGCGACGGATGCCCGCCCTATGTCCTGGAGCCTGGGCAGGCGCATTGCTGACTTCATGGTCTGACCTATTCGTCGGTACGTGTGACCGATGAACAATAGACCTATGGGTCGCCGCCCTGGGTGCAGTCAGTGGCTGGGAAACCGAGTGCCCCTCTTCCTCATTTTGATTACTCGGTTGAGGGGGTTGATCAGAAGGGTGCCGAGGAAGCTGGGCGCGAATGCGCTTATTCTCGGCGCGCAGCGCCGCTATGTCAGCTTCGTGCCTGGTGCAGATGTTTTCCAGGTCGACAGCGTGTTGCTGCCGCATTTGATTGACCTGCTCGATCAGTCTCCTCAATGTTGCTTTGCCTTCCATTCTGGTTACGCGATCTAGGTCGTATGTTGCTCGTCTACTATGGCTTCGGGTGAAAACTATAAGCGTGGCTGATAAGAGATGTCTCGATCGACCCCACGGTGGCCGCCAAATGTTCTTACCGGAGATCGGTCGTAGGGACGATCTGCTGGGCAAGATTGGTTAGCCTCCTTCGCTGGGTAGGCTTGTTGTTCCAAGTGGGGGTGGTACCTGCAAAAGAGACTTCAATGCTAAAGTTAGTGTTTGTGGGTATATGGATCTTATATAAGTAATGCACGTACCTTAGTGTGAATTAGGGTTTATCTGGGCCTTAGGCCTGAGATCAGTTGTGACCTGTTCAGATAATGGGCCTTTGTCTTGGCCGATGTCGCGTGGCACATATCCGATGTCGATCTGCACTGTGATGCCGAGCTCGAGCTCGGCTTCGCTGTATGAATAGTATAGAAATAAAAAAGGTGAGTTCTTATATATGCGATTCTCTTCTTTTAGTCAAATATTGCATTTATTTTTTATTTTTATATTTACTATTTTTATATTTAGTTGTGAGTTTGTTGCGAATGATGTATGGTGATTTGTGTTGTTTTTTGAAATTTTAATAATTAGACAACATTGTCTGATATGGTTGAGAATGAATTTTACAATTAAGAGATATTGGTTGAGTCTGAATTACCTTATATATATATTGTATTCTGAATTTTGTAATTAGTGTCCTTGCTTTACTATCTTTAAAACACTAGTACTCATAAGATTATGAAATATTATAAAAAAAATTATGAAATCATTAATTGTGAACTCGAAAACTTTCATGGCTTCAATTAGAAAATGTGAACCTGAAGAATTATCAGTCTATTTTAATCTTCCTGTGTCGAATTCATAAGACTAAAATAAATAAGTAAAATATTACATATTTTACATGAAAGATTAAGAAGTGAGACTTAAAAATGGATATTTATGTGCTTCCTAGACGTACAATTTTAGTGGCAGAAAACATAATAATTTGGTATGAAGGTTTCATAATAATTTAGTGGCAGAAATTCCCATGAAGGTTTCATAGCAACCAGGATCAACATTTTTATCATATACGTAATGCTTACATATAATTATGCTCCCATCAACCATAAAAGGGGAAAATTCCAAAAGATGTATAAAATATATTGGTTCCTTATAATTCCTTTTAAGTACAATCTCAGTTGGTTTATTTTATTTTATTTTTTTCAGTACTTCCCTAGATGCAGCATGCAACGATATTCTAATGATGAAATCACAAAAGTTAAAGAAGATTGATGTTTGTATGTCATTAAAAATGCTTGTAGGTTAGTATGTTGTGCTATAGCATTTTTGGGCCATGCCACTTTTCTTTTATGCTATTTTTTTAATCTCTATACATTTTCTTTTATATTGTATCTAGTTGGTGACTTGTAATTTTTCTTTTCTTTGCAGAACCAATGGACTATGGAATATTCTAAGAGCGAGAACTACATGATATTGGACAAACATTGATTATATGTTACTATCAAGTTGATGACAATAACTAAATGTAATATGTTAGGTCTATATACATTTTTTTTTTTAATTTGAGTCTAAGACTAGGAGTTGCATGGTAATGGACAAACATTGATTGTGTTTAGATATATGTAACTATTATTGCAACAAAATAAATGTAATATATGTTAGGTTTATATAAACTAATCTTTTAATTTTAATGCATACATTATACATTATATTTTTGAATCAGATTTGGCTACATTCTTGATTGATTAGTATAGTTCTATGTCTTGGATTATTTTTGCATGCATAGCAAAATCAACAAGTGTCAATGATGTAAAAAAATTATTAAAAAGAAATTAAACATACAGATAAGGCTTATATAAGGAATCAATTTCCATTGGCTAGAATATAGAAAGCATTTTTTTCTACAGGCGCTTTCTATAAGATAAACCAAAGACAACACTTTAACATAAAGTGTTGTCTTTACATTCAAAGATAGAGAGCACTTCTTTGAAAAAGTGTCATGTAGGTACTTGGACATAGATAACACACTTAAAAGGAAGTGCTTTGTATTTGCATATACATAGATAACGCTTTTCTAGAAGTGTTATCTATTAATAGACATCGTTCAAATAAAGAGTTCTTTTTAAGTGTTGTCTATCATTAAAATAAGCGTCATCTATTGATATTTTTGGCGTGGTGACCATTAATTGATGAACAAGTTTATGAATGAGTAAAGAATTTAAGTGTGGTACTTGGAAAGAATAAAAAACAACCAACTAAGAAAAATATATGGAAGAAAAGGTCAATTTTTTTCTATCATACTACAAGATGTTTGATGTGAGACATTGTATAGATGTCATGCATGTGAGAGAGAAAAAACGTGTGTGACAATGTTATTAGAACACTTATTAACACTTAAAGAAGACAAAGAATAGTGTAAATGCTAGTTTAGATTTGGTTGAAATGGATATAAAAGAATAGTTAGTTCCATGGGTTCATGGTAAGAAGATATTTTTGCCCCCAATATGTCATACGTTGTATAAAAAAGAAAAGGAAATTTTTTATGAGTGTTTACAAGGCATGAAGATCTTAAAAGTACCGTGCAAAATAATGGAATTATGGTGGTGGCTAAATCATAACATTTCTCAACTTCTAAAGACTCAAACCTGGTTACAACATCTTTATGTTACTTCAAAGTCATTCAAGACATTTGATTGGTCGATTACACAACTTTCTATATATAATGATTGTTAATTAATTACTAAGCATTTACTAACAAGATTATTATATATGCAATTCACTTATGACATTCCCAACGTTGACTCGTTAAAGAATAAATAGATTAGTTATGTGAGACAATGATGGAGGAATTTTAAGAATCAACTCAACAATGAGTACATTTTTGGCACCGAAAAAAAAACTTATGTATATTATTAGTATCTTGATCAAGAGACTTGGGATAGATTTCACGAGAGTCGACTCTCACCAAAATTTCCAATAATTAAGTCAATTGATCATCACTAAAATGATTTATTTACACACACACATATATATATATATAATGTTATTATTAATTAATTTTGTGTTTTTATTATGTATATAACAGAAAAGGAGGAAACAAGCACAATAGCTAATTATTTAAATTATAACTTTTACTTAACATAATTTTTTTTTCTAAGATCTTTGACCTATACAAGTATTACAACTAATTCTTAAAAGAATTTATTTAAACATGCATGTACCTTTTATTATAATCTTTCAAACTCTAGTTTGATTACTTTACAAATCGATCTTAGGTGTTGACATTAACTTTCTTCTTTATCACCTCAATTCGCTTTTGTTTATGTACCCTAAAACTTGCTAGGTGACTTTAAAAATTAATCTTTAAGAGAACTTGATTACTTTTTACACTTTTGCTTATGTACTTTAAATTTTAAACCCTAGTCTATGGCTTTAAAATTCGACCGTAGGATGGTAATTTTTTCTTTCTTCACTTTGCTTCATCATCTTGATACATTTGCTAATTAATGTACCTCAAACCTTAACTAGTGGATATGAAAACTCATTTATGACGATGACTCTCTTGTTGATTACCTCGGTATACTTTTGCTTATATACCTTAATCTCTAACCAATGACTTTGAGAATTGATCTTAATTAGAGGGATAATATGATAATTTTTCACTTTGTTTTGTCATCTTGGTATACTTTTGCTTATATACTTCAAACCCTAGCTAATAACTTTGAAAGCTGACATGTAAATACAACTTTTTTATTAATTAAAATATTAAAATATTATAAAGAAATGTTTTAATAATAGTTCTAGTTTTTTTTTTTAAAATGTTATATATATATATATATATATATATATATATATATATATATATATATATATATATAAATTTAAGATTATTAGTAACTACATAAATAAAAAATATATATTTTGTACAATTTATTTAAAATTATTGTTTTAAAAAAATTAAATCTAAACTAAATTTTTATAAATAAAAAAATTATATAATTTTAACGAAATAATAATTTTGTCAATTAAACATTTTTTTCATCATATCATATCATTATCTAGTTTATGTTGAATGCAGCAACACATTTGTACAGGTAGGGGGGTTCGGCCACCACCCTATCGGCCGCCGAATGGCAGAACCAGGAAGTCGAACGCCAATCGGCCATCAGGATCGGCCTATCATCATTTGGTACTCTTAATCAAAGATTAGGGGTTAATTAGTCGATTAAGGTGTATTACCTAATACGGTAAATATGTTGCAGGGCCCATGGGGTCCAGGGCCCATAAATGTCAGTATAAATAGCTCAGGTCAAAAGGTAACGTCACTGTTCATTAATTACCCTAGATATTCGTGCTTGTCCTGACTTGAGCGTTGGAGTGCCTTTTGCATGTACCAACCCCTTCACCAGCGTATTGGATCGGAGCTCTCGTTCGGCCTTTAGACTACTAAAATACTTAGTGTGCCCATCAGACAGGTACATTTTGGCGCCCACCGTGGGGCCGAACTGAGACGTTTGTGAAGATTAATTGAGCGAGACAATGGCGATAACAAGGAGAACGAACACGGTAGAACAACAACCTGAGGAGGAACATGTTGAGGTGGTGGACGAGACCGATCTCTCTGAAACTGTCCGTCTATTGAAACAGGAGATGGCCGCGATGAAACAACAGCGGGAGAAGGATGCAAAGGAGCTTTCAGCCTTAAGAGCCGAAAACGAGGCACTGAAAAATGATCCGTCATGGAAACCCACTCAAGTGACCAACACGCAAACCCAGGGGTCCTATCAATCTTATGAGGTCCATACCTCGGCTCCTCATGCCTCGACAGCAGCACCTCCAAGAATCCCTTCGGCTCAACCTACTGTTGGTCGTCCTGCAGACTTGGCCACTATTAGATCGCACAGTCACCCTTTTACCCCCTCCATTATGCAACTCCCTTGAATGGATAACTGGAAATCCTTGCCCATTGATAAATATGATGGTACAACAGATCCTGATGAACATCTGGATGTTTTTTGACGCAGGTGACGTTGAGCACAACTGATGATGCTGCACTGTGCCGGATCTTTCCAACGTCTCTCAAAGGCAGAGCCCTGAGTTGGTTTACTCGGCTCCCTCCTAACTCTATTGACTCGTTCAACACCTTGTCTGCTCAATTCACCATTCAGTTTGCAACGAGTCGCCCTCACAGCTTGACATCTCTATCTCTGGTCGACCTTCGGAAAGACAAGAAGGAGTCACTTCGAACTTTCATGGATCGGTTTAACAAGGCAGCATTGGAAATCCGAGACCTCAACCCTGCCGTGGCACTCCATCACCTCACAACGGCATTGAAGCCAAGGCCGTTCGTCAACAGTATTTGTAAGAAACCCCCTTCGGACATGAATGATCTACGAAGGAGAGCCGACAAGTATATGCAAATGGAAGAGTTGGCGGAATATCGTAATCAAGCACGAGCTGAACCAGTAAATAAGACAGAAAAGCAAACCGAACAACCATTCAGAGGCCGAGGCAAAGAAATAGCACTAAGAGATCGGCCCGTGTGTGGGCCGAAATACTCTCATTATACACCCTTGAACACCAGCAGGGCAGCAGTATTAGAACAAGCTCTCGCGTCCGAAGTACTGGCAGTTCCGAAGAGAGCTTCTACACCACCACGTGCTGATACCAACAAGTCTTGTAGGTATCATCGTAATCGTGGTCATTCCACCGAAGAATGTGTTGCTTTAAAGGATAAGATTGAAGATTTGATTAAACAAGGCCAACTGCATAATTTCGTTGATCGATCAGGCTCATCTCGGCCTCACTCTTCATACCAACCTCGGCACCAGGATCGGCCTACACAGAATCGTTTTGATAGGCCTCGTCGTGAACGAAGCAGGTCGAGAGACCGGAAGGACGACCCGGCACCTTCGCATAGGAGAGTCATTAACACAATCGCAGGTGGATTTGCGGGCGGGGGCTCAACTTCTTCAGCCCAAAAAAGGCACCTGCGAGCCATCCGATCGGTTCACGCTGTTGATAGGCAACCTTCACGAAGATTGCCAACTATAACTTTCACTGATGCTGACTTTCAAGGCATTGATCCAGTGTAGGACGATCCAATGGTGATCAATGTAGAAATCCACAATTGTATAGTCAAGAAAACATTGATCGACCAGGGCAGTTCGGCGTACATCTTATATTGGAACACCTTCAAACAGTTGGGTATCTCCGAAAAAGAGTTAATCCCTTATGATGATCCCTTGGTTGGCTTTGCAGGCGAAAGGGTAAGCACCAAGGGGTATATTAAAATTTTCACTCGTTTTTGTGTTCACGAGCAGGAAAGCAGGGAAATTCAAATAAAGTATATTGTGGTAGATGCTAACACATCTTATAACATCCTCCTCGGCCGGCCGTCATTGAACATGCTAGGGGCAATTGTTTCAACACCGCACCTAGCAATGAAGTTTCCATCCGATAAGGGAAAGATCGTTACAATCCACGCTGATCAGAAAGCCGCACAAGAGTGCTATTTCGCTAGTTTGCGATTATCTCCTATTGAAGAGAGAAATTCAAAGTCCAAGAGAGTTCATGCTGTTGACCCTTCGGCGTCGGTGGAGGGACTAGTTTGGGACCTTGACCCAAGAATGAATGACGAGGAACATGTAGAGCCAATTGAATCAAAGATTCAGCTACAAATCGAGTCGCATCCAGCACAAGCCACATACATTGGGGCCGATATATCTGAAGAAGATCGTTCCACCCTGTGCCGGATAATAGTGAAAAACAAAGATCTTTTTGCATGGATACCTTCTGACATGCCTGGCATAGACCCGAATGTCATGTGTCATAAATTATCAATTTGTGCCGAAGCAAGACCGGTTGCTCAGCGTAAAATGAAAATGGGAACGGATCGGAAACTTGCAGTTGAGACAGAGGTTGCCAAGTTACTTGAAGCCAGGTTTATTCGGGAAGTTCACTACACCACTTGGTTGGCAAATGTCGTAGTGGTGAAAAAGCCGAACAGAAAATGGAGAATGTGTACTGATTACACTAACCTCAATAAAGCGTGCCCAAAAGATGCTTACCCACTCCCGAACATCGATCGGCTAGTTGATGGTGCCTCTGACCACAAAGTCCTCACTTTTCTCGACGCTTATTCGGGGTATAATCAAATCCCCATGCATCCCTGCGATGAGGAAAAGACAGCCTTCATAACTGACTCGGAAAATTATTGCTATCAGGTAATGCCCTTCGGGTTGAAAAATGCAGGCGCAACTTATCAGAGGTTGATGAATAAAGTTTTTCGACACCAACTCGGTAGGAATATGGAGGTGTATGTCGACGATATGGTTGTCAAGTCCGGAAACCTTGCTCAACACGTAGTTGACCTTTCGGAGGTGTTCCAACAGTTGCACAGATATGATATGAGGCTGAACCCTGAAAAGTGTGTATTTGGTGTATCAGGTGGAAAATTCCTCGGCTTTATGCAGTCGGCAAGGGGTATTGAAGCCAATCCTGATAAATGCATGGCAATCATCAACATGGTGAGTCCCCAGAACCTCAAAGAAGTTCAAAAGTTAGCAGGATGGCTCACAGCTTTGTCAAGGTTCCTCTCATGTTTAGCCGAGATAGCGAAACCCATCGTTGGATTGTTAAGAAAGGTGAAAAAGTTTGAATGGTCGATCGAATGTGAAAAAGCGTTTCGGACGTTGAAGGAACGTCTCGGCTCTCCTCCCATCCTTTCAAAACCTGCTCCTGAGGTTGATATGGTGGTCTATTTATGTGTATCGAATGAGGCAATCAGCGCCGTTTTGATTCAAGAGAAAAGGGGGCAACAACCCATTTATTTTATTAGTCGCATGTTACAGGAGGCCGAGACGAGATATCAGTTCCTAGAAAAGGTGGCGTTAGGACTTCTTCACATTGCTCGACGCCTCAGATAGTATTTTCAGAGTCATCGTGTCATAGTTCGAACTGACTGCCCGATCGCCAAGGTTTTGCGTAAACCAGAATTAGCAGGGCGGATGATGGCTTGGTCGATTGAACTATCAGAATTCGACATTAGTTTCGAACCACGGGGTCCGGTCAAGTCTCAATACTTGGCGGATTTTGTTAATGAATTGCAGCCGAAGGGTCACTTTCTGAGTGATTTGTGGACTGTAGACCCCTAAAATTGTCTGGGTCGGAAATAAAGCTCAAAGACTCTCGAAGACCGAAGGAAAGTCAGCCGGAAGGACTCCTGGAAGACCCTAGGATGATTCTTTGTAGGTCTAGAAGTCTTAGAGTAGCTTAGAATAAGGGTGTGCGAGGATTGGAGCTCAATACACCCTCCTAGAGGTTCAGTACGGCCGTACTGAGCCATTTGAACTGCAATACGGCCGTAGTGAACTCAATACGGCCGTACTGAAGTTTTTGAACTTCAGTACGGCCGTACCAAATTCAATACGGCCGTACTGTAGTTCAAAAACCCAGTACGGGCCGTATTGCGCCTCAATCCTATAAATAGGACGTCATTTGCACGTCCTCCCACACTTTTTACACACTTCTGGACCCTCGTGCTAAGTATTCTTGGGTTTTTGAGCTATTCTCTGCCCTAGAAGTCTCTCCGAGAGCCAATCCGACGAAGTTCTTGAGTCATGAGCCATTAGCTTGAGACTCGAACAAGTCGAAGGGAAATCTCTTTGATTTCCATAGTAAAAATTATCTTTAGGGAAAGGAGCGAGCGGACGTGTAGTGGGAAGGAGTGCCAAAAAGCCTCCTAAACTTCGTTTTGAATATATAAAAGCCCGCTTCGAAGGTTTCTTTCCAAATCCCTTCTTTTACCGCTTTTATTGCTTTTTGATTGTTGCATTGCATGTTTAGAGCTTTCATCATGTAAATATTTTACTTATAATCGTTTCTAATAAATAGGGGTAATTTAGTAACTTTACGCTATTATTTATGAAATAATCTGTCATAGGGAACCCGAAAGGGGCGTTGTGGGGTGCTAACACCTTCCTCACTGTAGACCCCTAAAATTGTCCGGGTCGGAAATAAAGCTTGAAGACTCTCGAAGACTGAAGGAAGATCAGCCAGAAGGACTTCCAGAAGGCCCAAGGAGGGTTCTCTATAGGTCTAGAGGTCTTAGGATAGCTAAAATAAGAAAAGTGGGAGGAAAGAAGCCCAATACGGCCTCCCAGAGGTTCAGTACGGCCGTATTGAACATTTTGAACTTCAATACGGCCGCACTGAACTCAATACGGCCGTATTGAAGTTTCTGGACTTCAATACGGCTGCATTGAATTCAATACGGCTGCACTGAACTTCAATACGGCCGCACTGAACTTCAAACGGCCGTATTGAGGTTTTTTGAACTTCAATACGGCCGTATTGAATTCAATACGGCCGTATTAGTTCAAAATTTCAATGTTGACCGTATTGACCCTCATAAACTATATTGAGCCTCTTCCCTATAAATATGACGTCAATGGGACGTCATTTCACACTTTTACACTGAGTTTTGACTCCCTCCTTGAGTATTCTGGGATTTTTGAGCAGTGTTCTGCCCTAGAAATCTCTCTGGGAGTCGATCCGACGAAGTTCTGGAATTCCGAGCATTTAGCTTGGAGATTCGAACCTAGTCGAAGGGAAATCCTCCGGATTTCCATAGTTAAAATTTTATAGGAGCGAGCGAGCGGGCTTGTAGAGCGAGGGAACGCCAAAAAGCTTCCCAGTTTTACTTGAATATAAAAGCACGCTTCAAAGGTTTCTTCTTAAGTCCTTCCTTTTACTACTTTCTGTGTGTATATTTAAATCTATCATCATGTAGATATTTAATTTACAATCGCTTATAATAAATAGGGGTAATTTAGTAATTTTGAGCTATTATTTAATAAATAATCCGTCATAGGGAACCCGAAAGGGGCGTTGTGGGGTGCTAACACCTTCCCCACACGTAACCGACTCCCTTACCCAACTCTGGTTGTAATGGCCAAAGTTGATTGCCTTATCCCTTTTTCCAATGTTTTGAGTAAAACATTGGTGGCGACTCCAAGAACCCTTCTTTTTACGAAAACCACTAATCCATGGAGGGTCCCGCTTGGGATTAATATGGATTGGTGAGCCTTTTAATAAAATTGCTCGTTTGACAAGGTCTCAGTTTGAGAATAAGTCATTCTAGCAATCCATATTTTTAAACAAATAAAAGAGTCCAACCATCCTTCGCGAATGCCGAAAGCCCGTTTCGGGCCGGTGGCGACACTCACACGTAACCGACTCCCTTACCCGACTCTGGTTGTAATGGCCAAAGTTGATTTGCGAAAATCAATTGCCTTATATCTTTTTCCAATGTTTTGAGTAAAACATTGGTGGCGACTCCAAGAACCCTTCTTTTTGCGAAAACCACTAATCCATGGAGGGTCCCGCTTGGGATTAACATGGATTGGTGAATCATTTAATAAAATTGTTAGTTCGATGAGGTCTCAGTTTGAGAATAAGTCGTTCTAACAATCCATCATCTTTCAAAACTTAAAAAGAGTCCGACCATCGTCGCGAATGCCAATGTCCGTTTCGGCGGGTGGCGACATGGACGATGCATGTGGACGGCTCTTCAAACAATCAAGGTAGTGGAGCTGGTATAATCCTTGAAGGACCAACAGGGCTGACTCTCGAACAATCATTGCGGTTTGCGTTCAAAGCTTCGAACAACTAAGCCGAGTACGAAGCAGTGTTGGCAGGTTTAAGACTTGCACAAGAGATCGGGGCCAGACGATTGGTGTGTTGGACCGACTCGAAAGTCATAGCAGAGCAAGTAAATGACAACTTCCAGGTTAAAGATTCTAGCTTGTTGAAATACTATCATTTGTTTCAAAGAATGCGGAGTACTTTTGATGAAGTCCAAGTAAGGCACACGCCGAGAGAACATAACGAGAGGGCTGATCAGTTAGCTCGGTTAGCAAGCAGTACTCGGAAACCTGGACAGTTACGAACTACACTTCACCTAGACCTTACAACTTCGAGTGTAACACCTACAGAATGCATGACGGTTGGGGAGCCCACTCGAACATGGATCACCGATATAACAGATTACCTTGAACATGGCAAGGAGCCATCTGACCCATTTGCCGCCAAAAAACTCCGAACACAGGCAGCCAGGTATTCAAATGTTGGAGGAGAGTTATACCGCAGAGGTTTTTCGGTCCCACTATTGAAATGTATTGATTCGGTACAAGCGAACTATGTCTTGAGAGAGATTCATGAAGGAATGTGAGGTTTTCACTCAGGAGGACGAACCCTAGCCACGAAGGTGCTTCGGGCGGGGTATTATTAGCCAACCCTCAAGGATGACTGCGCAAAATTTGTTAAGCGTTGCGTGTCATGCCAACGGCACGGCAATCTTATTCATGCTTCAGCTGAAGAGCTACATGGTATTAGCTCACCTTGGCCATTTGCAATGTGGGGCATGGATATCCTCAGACCATTCCCAATTACTAAGGGCCAGTGCAAGTTTTTATTAGTTACTGTAGACTACTTTACAAAATGGGTCGAGGCTGAGCCGTTGGCCAATATCACAGCTGCCAATGTCCAGAAGTTTTTGTGGAAGAACATCGTTACTCGCTTCAGCATTCCACATGCCCTCATAACTGACTATGGTCTGCAATTCACCGATCAAAAACTCAATCGATTTATTCAAGATCTCGGCATTAAACACATGTTTACGTTAGTAGAACATCCGCAATCCAACGGTCAAGCCGAAGCGGCTAATAAGGTGATCCTCACTGAGATAACGAAGCGATTGGGAGACGCCAAGGGAGCTTGGGCCGAGGAATTGTTAGAAGTCCTGTGGGCTTATCGGTGCACACCTCAGTCCACAACTAAGGAGACACCTTTTCGGCTAACATATGGCACTGACGCCATGATCCCTGTCGAAGTTGGGGAACCATCCTTTCGGCGACAACATTTTGATGAGGTTACTAATGAAGCATCGCTCCGAGCCGAAGTCGATATGATTGACGAAGTCCGCACCAAGGCCCAAATCATAGCTGAAGCTTGTAAACAGCGAATGGTCAGGCGATTCAATTCTAATCTCACCAAGAGAAGCTTCAAGGAAGGAGATTTGGTATGGAGAGTTCAGGGAACGGCAAGACGTAATCCACGGGAAGGAAAATTGGCAGCAAATTGGGATAACCCATTTCGAGTCCGACACAGCCTCGACAACGGTGCATATAAACTTGAAGAGATCTCGGGCAAAGTCATCCCAAGAACATGGAACGCATCACATTTGAAAACATACTATAGTTAGTTCTTGTAATACGATGACAATGTAATCACAAGAGTGCACTCTTTTCCTTGATCGGTCTTTTCTTCCCTTATAAAAAAGTGAAAAAGGTTTTGGCCGACAAGGTTTTTAACGAGGCACATCATATTAATGAAACACATTTCAACTCATTCTGTGTATTATCTTCATTCAAGCTGTTACAAAAAGGCTTCCCTCCCGAGTTGATCAACTTGGCCAAGGATGTGCCTTCGGAAATTCACGCAAAAGGATTCCCT
Organism: Cajanus cajan; assembly: GCF_000230855.2. Classification (NCBI taxonomy): domain Eukaryota; kingdom Viridiplantae; phylum Streptophyta; class Magnoliopsida; order Fabales; family Fabaceae; genus Cajanus; species Cajanus cajan. Next base: position 50,587,904 of record NC_138521.1, read on the forward strand.
CCCGAGTTGATCAACTCGGCCAAGGATGTGCCTTCGGAAATTCACGCAAAAGGATTCCCTCCCGAGTTGATCAACTCGGCCAAGGATGTGTCTTCGGAAATTCACGCAAAAGGCTTCCCTTCCGAGTTGATCAACTCGGCCAAGGATGTGCCTTCGGAAATTCACGCAAAAGGCTTCCCTCCCGAGTTGATCAACTCGGCCAAGGATGTGCCTTCGGAAATTCACGCAAAAGGCTTCCCTCTTGAGTGAATCCACTCGGTCTTGCCTAGAAAGCAACGCAATTCCGAGTGAATCCACTCGGTCTTGCTCAGAAAACAACGCAAATCCGAGTGAATCCACTCGGTCTTGCTCAGAAAACAACGCAATTCCGAGTGAATCCACTCGGTCTTGCTCAGAAAGCAACGTAATTTCGAGTGAGTTCCACTCGGTCTTGCCCAGAAAGCAAGGCAATTCCGAGTGAATCCACTCGGTCTTGCTCAGAAAGCAACGCAATTCCGAGTGAATCCACTCGGTCTTGCCCCAGAAAGCAATGCAATTCCGAGTGAATCCACTTAGTCTTGCTCAGAAAGCAACGCAATACCGAGTGAATCCACTCGGTCTTGCTCAGAAAACAACGCAATTCCGAGTGAATCCACTCGGTCTTGCTCAGAAAGCAACGCAATTCCGAGTGAGTTCCACTCGGTCTTGCCCAGAAAGCAAGGCAATTCCGAGTGAATCCACTCGGTCTTGCTCAGAAAGCAATGCAATTCCGAGTGAATCCATTCGGTCTTGCCCTAGAAAGCAACGCAATTCCGAGTGAATCCACTCGGTCTTGCTCAGAAAGCAACACAATTCCGAGTGAATCCACTCGGTCTTGCCCCAGAAAGCAACGCAATTCCGAGTGAATCCACTCGGTCTTGCTCAGAAAGCAACGCAATTCCGAGTGAATCCACTCGGTCTTGCCCCAGAAAGCAACACAATTCCGAGTGAATCCACTCGGTCTTGCGTGGAAAGTAAAGCATTTCCGAGTGAGTTCCACTCGGTTATGCTAAGAAACCAAAGCATTTCCCGAGTGAGTACTCACTCGGTTTTGCTTAGAAAGCAAGGCAATTCCGAGTGAGTCCTCATTCGGTCTTGCTTGGAAAGTAAAGCATTTTCGAATAAGTTCTCACTCGGTTTTGCTTAGAAAGTACAGCATTTCCGAGTGAGTCCTCACCCGGTTTTGCTTAGAAACCAAATAATTTCCGAGTGGCCTTCACTCGGTTTCGCTTAGAAAGCAAGGCATTTCCGAAGTGATTTCCACTCGGTTAGGCTAAGAACGAGTCTATTTAAATGATTGTTTTTGCGGTCTTTATTAATCAAGTATTCTTGGCATAATATTGCTAAGTCTTAAGTTGACAGAAACAATTCAAATCCACGTTCATTCAAAAATACACAAAAGGGTCGAAAGAGAAAACATCATTTCATTAAAACAGTGGAGGCTCTATCGGCCCACCGTCTACAAAATCAAGGTGCTCCTACAACTAATCCTCTGGGTTGCCGACTGGGTCATCCTGAGTATGAGTTTCGGTCTCCCCCTCTGGTTCGGCATTAACATTCTCTTGGTCTTCATCTTCACCAGACGAAGCATCTGCATCCTCGTCTGACTGAGGGACAGCTCTCGGCTCCGAATCATCAGGATTCGCCCCCTCGGCATCTCAGCAAAGGACATAAATGACCCTTGGTAAAAATATTGGGTCATGTCGAACTCAAAGTCCTCATGGAATTGGCCGAAGTGCTTGGCCTGCCGAACAGCATGTTTGAATCCAGCCTCGTGCTGAGCAACGATCTTCTCCTTAGCCTGCTCTTTCAGGCGATTGTATTCGGCTTGGGCTATCTCTGTTCGGCAGCGCTCTTCATTGACTGCCTTTTGTAGATCCAGGCGAAGAGTGTCATTCTCTCGCCTAACAGAATCCAGCTCGGCAGCCAACTCGCGATTTTTGGCCGTTGCTTGTTCGGTGACCAAAATAGCTTCGGCTGTGGCCTTCTCGACCTCCTCAAGACTTTGTTTCAGATGCATCACCTCGTCGACAGGCTCCATGGCTAGGTGATGATCCAAGGCCAACGAACGCGCTTGCATCTCGCAAAAAAGTCTCCACTTGGTTCTTGTCTCCAAGCTGGCCAAGAACTCCTGCCCGAACGGCAACACAGCATCGGACCAAATCAGGGTATCGGCCGATACATCATCACTCAGAAAAGCCGGAGACATTAATTGAGGCGGCACCACAATCACGGTCCGATTGGGTGATCCCTCAGGCACCGATTTAGCCTTCTTCGGATTCCCTGATTGTTCCTCGGAACCCTTCCTCTTCGTTCGCTCCCGATCGACCTCTTTCCCCTTCCTCCCCTTCTTTTTTTTCCGTTCGGGCGAAGAAAGCTCTCGGTTATCTTGCTCACGTTGGGGAGTGCGTGCAACAGTCGAAGTACCAACACCCCCGATTTGCTTAACCTGCTTCACTCGCGCGGCCAACAGGTTGCGGATGTTAAGTTCGTCAGCTCCACTGGACACCATAATTCCTGCAAAAAGATAAAAGTAAACATCAATAAGAATTTATCCGATAGCCGAAATAGGATGGATAACGTACCTATCAGGTCGTTCTCCCATTGGGGAGACTCAACCAAGTTAATTAGAGATTGGGGCGGCAAGCGCCGAGGAAGGCGGAGTAACAGTTTCAAATCTTTCCGTTCTTCAGCCGAAAGCAGACTCTTCGGTACTACATCGTATGGCCGAGGGGCACGCGTCCAGTATAGAGGAAACATGCTTCTATCATCCTCACCAAAAGAGAAACGTCTCCCATTCGGACGAATGAATACATTGGCACAAGTGCTTGAAACCCTGCAATTGAGCCCAGCTGTTCGGATGTAATTGGGTTGGGGCAACGTTGAGAACCCTCAACACTCCCATCGTAAACTCATCAAAAGGTAGTTTTACTTTGAGATCCCGAAGGAGACAGTCATATATGTAGAACGATTCCATTTTCGCTCCACTTTGATCAAGACAAATTGTATCAGGGTTCGGAAAGGCATTGTTTCGGCACGACCGAATACCGATCGGATACGGATCCTCCTTAGCATTAAAAGTTAAGCAATTTGTATAATCTAGAAGGTTGGTGATATCATGCTTGTGTCTTGGTAGCGCGAATAGTAGGAGGTCACCTCCCCGTTCACCCACTCGTAGCCAGGCACCTCGGACGGACCATACCGTTGCCGATTCGACACGCGTTTCGACTTCCCCTAGACCTCGGCGCCCCCGCTAGTAGTAGTTTCCTCCGAAGATGTAGTTTCATTCGGCCTTTCGGCATGATCTGAAGACCGAACCACGCTAGAACGACTCGAATTACTGGACGATGCCCCCTCGGACGACAATGACCGAGAGCTACTGGCCGAAGAACTTTAAGAAGTATTAACCATGGCAATAAAAACTTACCAATTTCTTCACAAAACCACAATCGTTAGTCGGATCGGCTTCAGACCTTCGGCTACCACAATTCGGTTGAGAGCAATACGTGTGAATGGCCCTACCAGTCAGCTATTTATAAGCTCAAAAAACGGGCGGGAAAATTCAAGTTTTGAAAAAATGTAACCGTTCGATCCCCGAAATCCAACGGTTAGAAGTATGCAACCGTTCACCTTACCCTAGCAACTGTCTCCATTTTACCCTTAAAGAAAGCTTCACCTTCCTTCAAGGCTGGGGGGCAGTGTACAGGTAGGGGGGTTCGGCCACCACCCTATCGGCCGCCGAATGGCAGAACCAGGAAGCCGAACGCTAATCGGCCACCAGGATCGGCCTATCATCATTTGGTACTCTTAATCAAAGATTATGGGTTAATTAGTCGATTAAGGTGTATTACCTAATACGGTAAATATGTTGTAGGGCCCATGGGGTCCAAGGGCCATAAATGTCAGTATAAATAGCTCATGTCAAAAGGTAACGTCACTGTTCATTAATTACCCTAGATATTCGTGCTTGTCCTGACTTGAGCGTTGGAGTGCCTTTTGCAGGTACCAACCCTTTCACCAGCGTATTGGATCGGAGCTCTTGTTCGACCTTTAGACTACTAGAAGACTTAGTGTGCCCATCAGACAGGTACAACATTAAAAAAAATTTGGTTTGTTGTCTAGTGTATACCAAATACTGAATACAACTCAAGTTTTTTTTTTTAAATCGCACTTACCTCTCCTTGATATTTGTTTAAATGACACATAAATTTTTTTAAATTTTTAAAAATCATTCACCTCTCTTAAAATAATATCAGTAGTTGAAGTGAAAAAAAAATGAAAAAAAAATTATATTCTGTCAATCATGTGCACTAATACATGTGTATTCTTCATTTTTAAATTACATACAATATTTTGTATTCTTTGTGGAAATTTTCATTGTTCTTTAGTTTTGAAAATAATAATTTCTCAACTCATTTTTTACAATTATTTTTTAAAGTTGATATATTTTTAAAATCACAACACACATGATATGTAGGATGTAATTTGAGACCTAAAATTGAATAAGAGATCAAGTCTCATTCAATTATTAATATTTACATTAATAATTTATTCTCTTAATAATATATATAAATAATATTATCTTATATAAGAGGTTATATGTGTCACTGAAATAAATAAATTAGGGAAGTTAGTATTCACTTAAAAATTATAGGAGAGATATGTGTCATTTGAAAAGACATCAAGAGAAGCTAGTGTAATTTTCCTTTTTTTGTAGTCATGTTATTAGTACGGGATATCCATCGGCTTCGTATAATGAGAAATTTTTCCAATACTTCGAATAAAAAGTTTCTGTCATTCCTCCTTTTAAGTGTCTTTCTATAGCATGCTACCGCAAATGAAATGACAAAGTTTTACCATATTCTTTTCCTCAAAGTTTAACATATCACTAAGTTTATATGAACGGCTTAAAAAATTTAATTGGATTTTAAACTAAAAATATAATTAAATACATTATTTTTTGTTAATTTTGTAATTTTAATCTTGAAATTAATAAAACTATCACATATTCTTTTTTTTTTTTTTAATTTTCAAATCACTATAAACTACGGGACTCATTTACAAAAACTCTAAAAAGATCATAACTCACTCACAGTATTTTTTTAAAAAAATATTTAGAAGCCTAATAAAAAAAATTTCTAAAAAGTTAAAGTGATCTCTACGTAGGCACGAAACTCTAATAATCCATGATAAACTCTATTAATTATTTGTTGTTAAATATTTGTTTGGATAAATTTATTCATGTTTAAACACTTTTAAAAAAATATTAAAATCAAGGCTAAAAAACTAATTTGGTCCCTTATATATAATAATTGTTTGTTTCAATTTAGTCTCACTTTTATTTTTTGTCTTAATTTGGTCCCTAATAAATTAAATTGTTACAATGTCAGACTTTCGTCCAAATTATTTAGACAGAGTTAACTATTGGCCACGTGGATGTCACGTGGAAGTTACGTAGATGCCACGTGGATGTCAAATTTTATCATGCATTTGGAACTGGAACGGCTCGTTCTGGTTGCACTCATGGTGTGTAAATTTTGCATCTGGAACGGCCCATTTCAGATGCATTATTTAACACCAACGCGTGTAGCAGAACGGACCGTTCTAAAACCAGAACGGGCCGTTCTGGCTTCCAGAACGGGTCGTTCTGGATTCAGAACGCGCCGTTCCAGAACGCCAACCAACATAGTGCACTAGTGTGATTCAAAAATCGAAAGCAAACCATTTACACATACACAATTTTTTTTATCTAAAAAATAATATATTTTAAAAAATAAAATTATATTCTAATATATATATATATATTTAAATTATCGTATGTATAAAATATAAATTTCGAGGAGTTATTCATTGATCTGATATTTGTCAAACTTTTGTACTTTCTATTTATTGTTTATGTTGATAAAAAAATTAAAATTGAAAATTTATATCACATATTAAAAACATCTTTATATGATAAATAAATTAAACTTAATTTTTATAAGATTTAACATATTTATTTATATGTTTTTATTAGTGTTAAATTATTATTAAGTAGGTTTTTAAGATTGTTATGTAACCAAACATTTTAAAAAAAATGTCTATGACAGATAAATATATAATAATTATAACATATTTTTAACAACAATTAGGTTTAAATCTGTTAAATTATAATATAACATAATCTGACCTAGTTTATTTTCATCCTTAATCATAATTGTAGATATAAAAACTTGTAAAAAATAACTATAATATATATTTATACTTTTAAAAATTATATGTGAAATTTTTAATATTACAAATATATGAATAAGTATTGTCCTCATGATCTAAAATTTCTGGATATAATGGCATTCTGGGACCAGAACGGCCAGTTCTGAAACTAGAACGGGACGTTCCGATTTCAGAACGGACTGTTCTGGTTCCAGATGCATGACAAAAATTTGACATCCACATGACATCTAGGTAGCTTCCACGTGGCATCCACGTAGCATCCACGTGGTCAATAGTTAACTCCGTTTAAATAATTTGGACGGAAGTCCGACATTGCAACAATTTAATTTATTAGGGACCAAATTGAGACAAAAAATAAAAGTGGGACTAAATTGAAACAAACAATTATTATAAGGAACTAAATTAGGTTTTTTAGCCTAAAATCAAATAATTTTTTCTATAAATTAAAATTAACTTTGTATAAGTTAATTTATATTAAAAAAAATTATATTAGATTTTTCTAAAAAAATTTCTTCTTATTTTCTTCTTTACACTCACACATAACCTATGCGACACGGATTTACCACAAACGGTGTAATATTGGGGGTATACATCACGATCGATGTTCTTATTTGTTTTGAACCATTGAAGTCATGTACACATTCCTTTCCAATGAATAAATATGATTAAATACATTATTTTTTATTAATTTTGTAATTTTAATCTTGAAATTAATAAAACTATCACATATTCTTTTCTTTTTTTTTTTTAACTTTCAAATCACTATAAACTACGGGACTCGTTTACAAAAACTCTAAAAAGATCATAACTCACTCACAATATTTTAAAAAAAAAAATATTTAGAAGCCTAATAAAAAAATTTCTAAAAAGTTAAAGTGATCTCCACGTAGGCACGAAACTCTAATAATCCATGAGATCTATTAATTATTTGTTGTTAAATATTTGTTTGGATAAATTTATTCATGTTTAAACACTTATAAAAAATATTAAAATCAAATAAATTTTTCTAAAAATTAAAATTAACTTTGTATAAGTTAATTTATATTAAAAAAAATTATATTAGATTTTTCTAAATTTTTTTAACTTTTTTCTTCTTATTTTCTTCTTTACACTCACACATAACCTATGACACGGATTTACCTCAAACGGTGTAATATTGGGGATATACATCACGATCGATGCTCTTGTTTGTTTTGAACCATTGAAGTCATGTACACATTCCTTTCCAATGAAGAAGAACCAAAAGAGCAGAAACAGCTAGTGGACTTTTCCAATCATGGCGTAAGTAGTGGTCCAGCTGAAGGCGCCAGAAAAGGGTGATGAAGAGTCAAATCAAGAGGCTTTCAATGGCTATAAAACGTAACTCGAAATGCAAAGATCATCAGAGTGGAACACCATCAAAAGAAGCTCCCTCACCACTGTTTTAATTTGTGCACAATATCATCTTTGAGATACTATTAATTGCTCATAACTAATGGCTCGGTATGGTCCAACACTAGTAGTGCCTATAGACTTGAAGAAGAAGCCTTGGGAGCAGAAACACCCTCTTCACAACCGGTGGCACCCAGATATACCCCCAGTTGCAGAGGTTAAAGCTGATCAACTTTTTAGAGTTGAGATGATAGATTTCAGTGGAGGAGCTATCACCAACAATCACACTGCTCATGATGTCAAGCATGTTGATCCCTTAACTGTGAGTTCTTAATACATCATGTCTTCAAGTATTATTAATTTACAGTTTTCATATCTATAGGAAATATATACTGTATACTATATAGTATTAAATATATGTATTGCTTTCGGCTACAATGAAATGAACACTACTCGATCTTACCCACATAATGATCACTCGTTGAAAGTATATTAGACCGAGATGATAATGGAGGGTTGGTGGGAAGTGACGGAAGCGCCTATGGGTTGGAATTCATTGTTAAAGGGTGATGAGGAAAAAGGTGATGGGAATCATATAGTTTCTAAAGAACTGCAACTGTTGCAGTTCCATCATCCTTAAAAAATTTCAACGAATCTTACTTTATTTATTTGAAATTAAAACAAACTATATTTTATTTGATGTGGATATATACTTTTAGAGTGTGTTAAAATAATAATTATTTGATTATTAGAATATTTGTTAGACAATTATCTCTAGAGAAAGAAATCAAATAAATATGCGATTTAATTAATTAATAGTATTTAAATTATTTGATTTACAGGAGATGTGTGTATATATAATCAATAATCAATGATTTTGGCTATACATATGTTAATTCTGTTGACAACGAATAAAGAAATAAAATCAAATAAATATGTTACAATAATAGAAAAAATATGCTTGGCATTAATATAGAGATTTTCAGCATATTTTATTTGATTTCTTTGATCGAAAACAATTGTCTAACAATAATATTGTTTGGATTTGACATAAATATAATTTAACTCTTACAAAAAGTCATCGTGCATGTATCTAAAATTAATATTTAGAGAGTTAAGAAAAGAAAAAATGTAATATGGCCCACGTTTTCTTGTCTCTTTTTATTCTTCCCTGAACCAAAGGCGAAAAAGTGTAACTTTTTTCTTTCATTCGATTTTACTCCAAGCAAAGTTTTTTTTTTTTTTAAATATAGGCTAAATTTTTTTTCTCTCTATTTTACCCATTTAAAATTTTGGTCCCTCTATTTTAAAATAAAAATATTTAATTTTTTAATTTTAAAAAATACAAAATTTTAGTCTTCTTGTTAAATTTAACTATAAAATTTTAATATTGAAACATATTTAAATATTAACATTTAATAACATAATATTAAGAGATGAAAAAAAAACATATAAATAAAATTTATTAATAAAATAAATATTAATTACTCACTAAAATAAATATAAATAAAGATTTTTTAGTATATTATTTTTTAATTTTTATATCTACATATCACATCATTAAATATTATGATATTTAAGTGTTAACAGGTCATCAAATAATATCAAAATTTAATAATCAACAAAAATCATATCAAATTAATAGTAGAATCAAAATTTTATATTCTTAAAAATAAGAATATTAAATATCTCTGTTTTAAAATGAAAGACAAAAATAACAAATTGATAAAAATAAATGATCAAAAATACAATTTAACATAAAATCTACAAACTTTATGAGAAAAATATGATAAAATGTAGTAAATAATAATCAGTACTGTTATGTGGTCCTATACTTGATTATTTTTTCACCAAACAAACATTATCTAAGACTAATTAATCAAACACTAATAACTTATATATTCTATCCAATTCAATTCTATTTCTATGCCTCAACGAATACGCACCACACTTTCATCGGTGACTACAACATTTTCGGAGGAACCAAAGTGTTGTCCTTCCACCAATGGAAAACAATCCCCTTCGTCACCTTAATGCTAAACTTTGAAATAACATTATCTAAAGTCTAGACCAAATTCAACGTTTCCAAAACATATAGTATCAGTTTGTCCATGGCGCCACCAACTCCAAGACTGGTTGTGCCAATAGACTTGAAGAAGAAGCCATGGGAACAAAAACCTCCACTCCATAACCGATGGCACCCTCACATACCACACGTGGCGGCTGTTAATACTGGTGAAGTCTTTAGAGTAGAGATGGTAGACTGGACAGGAGGTGCTGTTAAAGATGACGATTCAGCACTAGACATAAAATTTTTAGACCTCTCCACTGTAAGTACAAGTGATCAACACTACAAATTGTCCTAAACCTGATATTTAGATTTAGGTTTAACTAAGTTTTTAGTCTTAAATTTTTTCAAAATTTAGTTTTTAGTTCTTAAACAAAAGTTTGACTGGTCAAAGTTCCTTAACTTTTTTCAATTAATGTTTTTAGTCTGTGAACAAAAGTTTGAATCTTATTATTTTCATCTATTTCATGAAGTTTAAGGGACTAAATACCAAATTTTTAAAATCTTAAAAACTTTATATAGAGTATAAAAACCTTAATAGAAAAAAGATAAGGACCTTGGGGAGTCAAATTTTTGTTCAGGAATTAAAAACTGAATTTCAAACAAATTTAGGGACTAAAATATAATTAATTCTTAAATACAAATAAACAAAAAAAGGTCCCAATTATAGAACCCAAACAATTATTGGATAACATATGAAATAGATAGATGTGTTTCTTTTGTTTCTTTCTTATTGAGTTTAATTGTCATATACTATATATTATTGTAAATACTGTCATATTGTCAATTAATAAAAAATTATTATTTTTATAAATTTTTTAATGTAGAAGTCAATTTTTAGATTTAATCACATTATAAAATTATTTTTTTCTTATTTATTTTGTCAAGGAAGGCTATGTGATTTTATGTGATTAATAAATTTTGGATATGGTGGTGTAAATGGGCCAGGTCCATTATCTTAGTGGGCCGATCAGAATTCTGGATAATGATGGGATCCCTGCCAAGCCTGGAGATCTGCTTGCAGTTGAAATATGCAACTTGGGTCCTCTACCCGGAGATGAATGGGGTTTTACAGCAACATTTGACAGAGAAAATGGAGGTGGTTTTTTAACAGACCATTTTCCTTGTGCCACAAAAGCTATATGGTACTTTGAGGGAATATATGCTCATTCGCCTCAGATACCAGGTGAACATAATAATTGGTCACTTTAATCCAATGTTATGATACAAATATACAATACAATACATATATTTTTACAAGGCACTTTCTACATGTTTTGCTACTCACATAAATGTTTATGCTGGATAGGAGTACGGTTTCCAGGCTTAACACACCCCGGGATAATTGGAACTGCACCATCAATGGAACTCTTGAACATATGGAATGAAAGGGAGACAGATGTGGAAGAAAATGGTATTAAGTCTTTCAAACTATGTGAGGTTTTGCATTCACGACCCTTGGCAAACTTACCATCAACAAAAAGTTGTCTCCTTGGAAAGGTAATAATGGATCACGACAATGTCTATAAATTTAATTAATCTGATCATAAGTTTAGATTAGATCCCTTATCATTACATGCTTCCAGATTCAAAAGGGCACTACTGAATGGGAGAAGATTGCAAAGGAAGCTGCAAGAACAATACCAGGACGAGAAAACGGTGGAAATTGTGACATAAAAAACCTCAGCAGAGGAGCAAAGGTATACCTCCCAGTTTTTGTAGAAGGAGCAAATCTCAGCACTGGCGACATGCACTTCTCACAGGGTGATGGAGAGGTCTCATTCTGTGGTGCAATAGAGATGAGTGGTTTCCTAGAACTCAAGTTAGTGTAACTTCAGCATCACAAATATCTCCAAACTTTTTCACCTAACTTTGTCACTAAATGTAGTTATAGCTCTTGTTAAGAAATAGCAATAAAAGATTTTTATATAAAAAAAGTATTACTAACATATGCTCATAATTTTCAAAATTGATACATGATTGTTTTGGCTTAATCAATTGTCTCAAGTTTGAATCTTAATAATTATGCAGCTACAAAAAATATTCTATAGAAAACTTTGTCCTTATGATTTTTATGGTTTTAAGTGAAAAATAACAATTTTCAATATAATTGTATCATATTTTATTTATTGAGTGATTCTGCATAACACTACTCTTAAATATCCTCTGCACAAGGTGAGCATACTGGTTCACGTAAAGCTGATAACATTTTTTGATGGCATATATCAGGTGTGAAATTATAAGGGGTGGAATGAAAGAGTATCTTACACCAATGGGGCCCACTCCCCTGCATGTGAACCCAATATTTGAGATAGGCCCTGTTGAACCAAGATTCTCAGAGTGGCTAGTATTTGAAGGCATCAGTGTGGATGAAAGTGGGAGGCAACACTACCTAGATGCAAGTGTTGCATACAAGCGAGCAGTACTCAATGCCATTGACTACATATCCAAGTTTGGATACTCCAAAGAACAGGTTTAGTTATTCTTTCATTGCTATAGATACCATTTCTACATTAGAAATCAAAATGCAACCTATGACTGATTGCTAATATGTTGAACATCAGGTGTACCTCCTTCTGTCTTGCATCCCTTGCGAAGGACGAATATCTGGAATAGTCGATGCCCCCAATGCTGTGGCAACCCTTGCCATTCCAACAGCTATATTTGACCAGGTAAATACTCTTAATTATTCAAGCATGTGCCTAATCACTGGAGAAATTATTCGTCAGTTTATATATTCTTGCTCTTGGTGTTTTCAGTAAAATTAGTTTATAATTTGGCTAAAAATTTATAAATTAGTCAAAAACTTAAACTACTCAAGAGCTTAACAACATTAAGCTTTGATTGATTGAATTGAAAGAGTTTAATAAATTTAATTAATAAATTAGTTGATTAATATAAAATGACATTTTAACTATTTAATGATAAAAATGAGAGAGAAAATGTATAAACAAAATGATTTATATTTTATAAAGATGTAAAAAAAATTTCATGTAAATCAATAAAAATAAAAAATGAAAGAGAAAAAGTTAAGAAATTATAAATTATAAATTATTTTAATTAACTTGTAGAAATAAGTTATAAACTCTTTAAATAAACTCTTATACAAAATAAGCTTATTTTGGTTAAATTAATTTATAAACGGTCAAATGAGTTTATAGGTTTTTTAAATGTTTTTGGCAAATACACTTAATTTTTACATAATATATATTTAAAATTTTAATTTATGAGAAAAAATTAATAACAAACAGTTAAGAAAAAGTTAATAATTTCTAATAATTATCAATCTATGTAATCTTCTATGTTGTTATTTAATGCTATGAAGGTTTTACAATTGAGGTTGTAATTTTTGTTCTTGCTTTTTTTTTTTTTTTTTTGTAATTTGTACTAAAAAAAACTATCAATTACAAAGAACGGCTATTTATAACATTATTCCTAATCATAAGACATAAGAGTGTTATTTACTAGTATTAGTTTCTTCAAATTAACACGCTCGAGATACATCCATCCAACTCCAACCATAGCATAATCACGTGAATTGAAATTATTCACTTAATTATCACAACATCTGCGTCATTTTTATTTTTGCACATCAACAAACAGTATAAAATCACTAGAAGGAATACCACTACCAGCATCATTTGCTCAACACCATTGATATAACTTCTTGTACTATATATATCAAGCAAAAAGCTAGAGATCATTATGTATTCTCGGAACATATGCATGTTAGGATACCCGATTCACAGATTCAAGGATTATAATTTAAAACATTTTCATGTTATGGTAGACTACAATCAATTTTATCATTTTTTGTTGATGCAGGATATTCGTCCTAAAAATAACAAGGTACCAGTTGGACCCCGACTCGTAAAGAAACCAGATGTCTTCAAATGCACTTATGATGGGAACTTGCCCATTACAAGGAATCCTAGTGCCACACCATGATTCATATTAGCTACAAATCACATAATACTGTGACGTATCCCAGGAAAATAAAGTTAATATGGACATTTGTATCGTATGCTACGTACTGTTCGCTGGACAGTGGAAAGCATGTTAGTAATCTAAATTATAATAAAACATTAAAATCTGTTCAATACCAACAAATTGACTTACAATATGTTGTTATAAATATCTGTCCATTTGATTTTAATGAAAAAAATATTAAATAATTTTTAAATTTTATAAAAATTTATAAACTTCATCTATTTTATTAAAAAAATTGATTTAACTGTTAAATCATTAAAATTTAATGTAATTCATGAATTATTAAATAAAGTAATTCTGTCAAGAGTTACTCTTGGAATAAGTGAAATTTTACAATAATTACAATGCTTAATAACTTTCAATTGAATGATTATTTTTTAAAATCTGTCATTAGATAAAAAAATTATGTCTAGTACATCATATATATAAAATTGTATATTAATCAAAAATTGTTTGATACTGCATTTATATAAATCAAAATCAAAGTAATATATACATTTCAAAATATACTAAGATATGAACAATTTAATTGTCTTCTTATTGTTATTCAATTTTAACAAAACTCGTCATACACATTTAAGATATTATAAAGTTGTAATTCAATGATTGGATAGATAAAATTTATTTTTTATATGAAATTATTGAACGATGTAATAATTATAAAAGTTACAGTAGTGTAATTTAATCTATCTAATATTATACATATATATATATATATAACATTATATAAATATTGAATTACAACTTTATATTACCTTAAATATGCACGCCAAGTAGGGAAGGTAAAATGAAATCAGACTGTACAAACACCCACAAAAATACCCTCATGCGAGACAGGTAAATACCCGCTTATATGGGGATGGGGATGGGGTGGTTGTAGACCCACAAAATTTAGTGAGTGTAGGTACAAGTACTATAGTACCCAACCTACCCTACCTATCCCACTGATGGGGTTATTTTTTTGTATTTGTCTGAGGAAATATTTTATGATAGTTATTTTTATGAGGTTATTACACAAACATACTCCACAATGATGACATATTATCCACTTTGGGTCTTAGTCCTCACGGTTTTGTTTTTGGTCATTACCCAAAAGGTCTCTTTATCATTGAAGTATGTTTATGTTATATAACAATCCTCCCCTCAAACAAGGGACCTAACCTTTCATGCAGCGGAATGTATCTTTATATATCACATTATATGTTATGAGTTATGAGAGGTTATGGGGTTATTGGTTGTCACCGAATCCAACCTGCGGCTCTGATACCACTGATGGGGTTATTTTATGGTTATTTGTCTGAGGGGGTTATTTTTATGAGTGTTATTATTAATAAGGTTATTACACAAACATACTCCACAATGATGAGATATTGTCCGTTTTGGGCGTTAGCCCTCACGATTTTGCTTTTGGTCATTACCCAAAAGGCCTCTCTATCATTGAAGTATGTTTATGTTAAATAAATTATTATCTTTTATCATATTTTATCGATGTGGAACTTGTTTGTATCCCAACACCCACAATTATATATATATATATATATATATATATAATTTTATATTCAAGATACAAGTAGAAATTATTGAAGTATTTTTTTCCTAAGCTTTATGGTAGCTTATCTTCAATTAAAATTAATAATATTAAGAAATTATGTTACTCATTGTTTGAAGAGTATCAAACTAATGCTAAGGGAATATTGAAAAGTTCAACATCACAAACAAATGTTAATGGGTCTCAAACTTGGATAATCTAAATATTAACAATTTTTTTTAGTGATTATGGCTCATTTGTGAATGATATAATTGAAAAACAAATAGAGTCTGAAATAGAGCTCTACTTGAAATAAAAAGTTTTATTTAGGAGTGCTACTTTTGACATTCTTAGATGGTTGAAAACAAATGGAATCAAGTATCCAATTTTACAAAAAATTGTCAAAAATATTTTGATAATCTCAATTTCAATTGTAGCTTCAAAATTGCATTTAGCACAAGAATTAGATTTTTGAGTCCTCAACATTTTAGACTTACTGTAGAGGCACTTATGTATGCACGAAGTTGGTTGAAATATAAACAAGGTAATAAATAATTAAACCATGTTTATTTGATAAAAATTGTTTTATTTTTTATTTTTGGTTTTAATTATTAATTAAATTGTCTAATCATTCATTTTTTTGTCATGTAATTTCAATTAGTATTATTGGACCAAAACAATATATAAACTTGGAAGAAAAGTGTTTGCAAAAAATATGGAGAAATTGATTCCAATGATGAGGTCAAATATCTACATATTTAGTTTTTGAAATTTATAGTATATTATTTAATTTTTAATTTTAATCTAACTAATTTCTATATAATTTTTTCACAAGTCTTGGGGAATATTGTTAACACATAATCATGATGTTGAAAGTTTAATTACAACTTTTATTATGTTAATTTTTTTTAAAAGTTTATTTACAAGAATTGAATGCTTTGTAATCTTTATTTATAAGAATTCTTATGTTAGATTTTTGTAATGTTAAAGACATGACAAATTAATATTATGTTTTCTTGTGTGAAATGTTATCTCTTGATTGATTTATTTACTTTATACATAAGTAAAATACAAGTCGCGTGTGTGGATATGGGTACATAGGTACCCAACGGGTATGGAGATGGGAATTAAAATTGTTACCTACGCGGCTATGGAGTTGACACTACAAGAAAATTGCAAAATAATGACTGAAATTTATCAGTCGCAATTTAGCGACTGATTTAGCAACCAAAATAAGTCGTCACTAGAAAATCGGTCGCTATTTCGGTCGCTGCTTGATTGTGTTTCATGAACACAAAGGTTGCGATGGAACTAGCGACCAACTAGCTACTAAATTGTAAAAAACGTTGCGACCGAATGACATTCGGTCGCTAAATAAGAAATTTTGATTTTTTTAGCGATAGAATTGAATTCGATTGCTAAATATTAGTTAAAATTAACGACAGAATTCTATTCGATCACTAAATAAAACTTAAAAAAATATATAAATTGCTTAAAAGTGATGATAATATTATTGTTGAGTATCAATCCCATTTTCTTTTTTTGTAAGAGCAAGACATTAATTTATAATATAAAAAAATATTTATATGCACTCCTACATAATTAATACCAATAATTATTTATGTAAAAAAATATTTAAAAATTTATTGATAATTAAATAAATTTTCTAACAAATTTGTATCCGTTAAAAATTATCCGTTGATAATTTGCATTTTTCTTATAGTATGACATGAGTTGTCATCTATCAAAAACTAACCCACATTATAAGGTTTTATATGTGATACAATATAGTTATAATAAGTTATATATTTCATTTTTGTTGGGGTGAACAATCTTCTTAAATATAGAATCAATTTTCAGATTAAAAATTTTAGTTTACCCACATATTTATAAATGACATGCAATAAAAATATGATAACTCACATCTATCAATGTTTATAATGCTTTTAGTTGCACAAATTTTTAACTACCCTAAATCCGCCCAACAATAGTCTCTCTCTTTTTAAATATGTGTGTATAAACTAAATTTAATTTAACATTAATTATCAATCAAAACTTAAATTTTATAATTTGATCAAATTTAATTGACTTAACTATATTTAATGAAATTAAATTACTCACATTAATATATTTATTTCATAGATATTAATGTATCACTTAATGTCATTAAGTATTATAAAATTTGATACCTATATAAATATATTAATATTAATAATATATATTTTACAATCAAAGTATGATGAAAAATTTAGATATATAAATATTATAATAATATTAATATTTGTTTTCAAAATTATTATTTTTAATTAGCTACTTTATTTTTTTTGTGAACGATCTATATTAATAATTACATTAATTATTTTTTACAAATAATATTGAAGAATAAGATCATTAATGAATGTTAAAGTAATGATATAATGATATTAAAATTAAAAAATATGAATAACAATAACAATAATACATAAACTATGAAAAAATAAATTTCATAATAATAATAATAATAATATCAATAATACACAATAAATTTCTGGAAAAAAAAAGTTAGATTTATATATAACCATCTACATTTATAAGAACTACAATGTTCTAAAGACATTAAATTAGATTTAAAGAAATCAAAAGAATAATTTTACATCAATAACAAAATTATATGTATTACATTGTCCTTTTCATCGGTCTTGAAAGAAGACATAATTAGTTAAATCTCTTTATTCCTATTATCTAGAGTTTGAAATTGAATCTGACTTCTATGTTTTATTTCCTTGTATTATATTAAAACTTTAGCTTGAATATATTTCTTTTTAAAAATTATTTAAAACTTATTTAAGAAATAACTTATATTATGTTTTTTGTTAGAATATGTTTTAATAGTCTCAAATAACTTATTAGTCCCTATAAAATTTGGTGTTTTTAGCTTTTAGTAATTAAAAAAAAATCATCCTTGTGATTTATTTTTTGTTTCATTTTGTTCTTATTGTCAAATTGATTAAAAAATTTAATGAGAAAAAAATATAGAGACCAAAATAGGAAAATGAGAAAATTATAGAGACTAAAATAAAAAAAATGACCAAATGAATATAAATAAAATATGAGATTATCAAAACAAAAATAACAAAATTTAAGAGAAATAACTAGAATTAAGAAGATTAAAATTAAAATAATTTTTTTAAAGGGACTAAAATTATATTTAAGTTAAATTTATAAAGTTTAAACTTTAATTTACACTTATACAAAGTAAGAATCTAAATTTTTAGTTATCAGTTAAAAAAATTAAACCTTAAACATAAAACTTCATATAAGTCTAAAGAATCTGCAATCACCTTCAAGTTATAAAAAAAATATAACTAGGGATGACAAGTAAATCTGTACCTATAGATAATGTCCAAACTTGTCTCAACTTTGACATGAAATACCTAGTTTGACCAAACACAAATATGAGTACGGGTGCGGGTAATATCTGATTCATTGAACCATGGTATAAGGACGAGGATGGGTATGTACCTATACCCATTTAAAATTTATAAATATTTAATTAATTTTTAAAAAACTTTACTTAAAATTTATGTAATTCCTTACTCTATTTTTAATTTATGTCAAATAAAATTTAATTAATACAATTTTGTAATTATTATTTTATGTTGAAATTTTATTTTTATATTTTTTTGTAAAAAAATATTTCATTAATTTTTGGATAGATACAAGGCAGTTATGGATATACCCGGTACCCGATAGGTACGAGGATGCCTGATACCCGATAGGTACAAAGATAAAGACAGAGACGGGGACGAGTATAGAGATACTCATACTTGCCTCGCTCTGTTGCCATCCCTAAATATAACAAATTGGAAGCAATAATAACAAATTAAAATATGATATACTTACATGATTTACGAGGACTATTGTGACATTGTAAATTTTTTTATTTATATATGTTGATTTTAATAATTAAATTGATATTGTAATTAATTGTGTCAATTGTTGTGAAAATCTAAGGATATACGATTCCTAATGAGTTTTTATTATTTAGGAGTTTTGAGTCAAGGTCAAAGCTCACTAGTTAGGAAAGAGTATATAAGATCTTTATTAAGAAATGAACTTCATAAGTTCATTTTTTTAGAAAACTTAGAGAAAAATTAGAGAGAGAAGTTCCGAAGTCAAAACTTTTTCTCTTCTTTTTCTGAGTCCTCAAAGAGTTGTAGAGATTTCCACTAAGTGAGGTTGAGTAACTAAGTTGAAATTCAAAACCTCAGTAGTTAAGAATCATAGACTGTAGAGTGGTTTTGTGAAAAGATCTTGAAAAGTCTCAATCTTCTTCCTTCTTCCCCATTATAAGTGATTCGGAGGTAATAGAAGCTTGCATGTTTGATTCTTGTTGTAGTGTATGAGTTGTATATTGCCTAAAATCATTGAAATTATGGTTATGTTGATGATTGTGAGGTGAAAATCTTATTTTGGGTTTTATTTATTCTTGAGCATGTTGAGAAGAATTTGGTGAATCTTGTCATGGATGGTTGCATGTTAATTCTGATGTTGAATTTGAGTTGTTTGTGGTGTATAATTTTGCTATCATGTCATGTTGGAAATCTTCTGATTTCAAGTGGATTGAGTCAAAATGAGATTCTTCCAAGTGCAGAAATTATCATCACGTCAGACATAGCTTCATGACATCGAGCATGATGCAGGTTGAAAACTCTTTGCCTTATTGATGTCAAGCATGAATTTGGTAATGTCAGATGTAAGTTAGAGGATAGCTTTTTGACTAGGTCACATTGGGTGTAGGTTAAAGGGCGTTGAGCGTGGATGCCCTTGCAACTCTTTGACTTGGTGACATCGAACCCTAGCTGAGTGACGCCAACATGATCAATATCACAGCTCTCTACGTGGATGACATCGAGCACCAGTGTTGTGACGTTAGATATGAGTCAAGTAAAGGCTCTTTGCCAGAATGTGATCGGTCATGGGTTTAATCACGCTAAGCGTGATTGATATAGGGGCTCTCTATCTTATTCATGTCGGGCACAAGTGGGTTATCATTGAGTGTGGGCAAGCTAGAGGTTGTGTGCCTCAATGAAGCTAGACATTGGAAAAGTAGCATTGGGCATGAGTTACCAAATAAAATTGTGCTGTTATATTTGACTAAGTGTTGAAAAATTGATTAATAGGTTGGGTTACTCATATGAATTATGTTGTTATATGAATTTAGCCCATTATGCATTGATCTAGGATGATGCATGTTGATATTTATGTTGCTTGAAGTTGTAAGTTGATGAGAGTTGAATTGTAGTGCATTTTTATGTTGTGTGGTATTAAAAATAACTATGTTGAGAATGCTTAATGCATGGAGTTGAGTTGTGTTGATTAACTTATGACTATAGGAGATGTTTTGTTTTAAAATATGAATATCTCATTATGAGGATATAGTGTTATGGTGCTCTACGAACCTAGTTGTTGAAAAACCTTTCTTGAGTAGTTGACTATTGAAGTGAGGTGTTGAGTTTCCTCTAAGACCTTAGTTAATACAATATGGGGGTCAGGTCAAGTCATACCAATTATAAGTGACCAAATGTAGAACTATATAGGGGCAAGGTCGAGTTATATGTGTATGAAGTGACCAACCGAGTAAGATACAAGGTTAAGGACAAAAATCCCTAACTAAGTATTAGAAGGGGCACAATAGTTGGAAGGCACTCAGTAGACTAATTCCATAATAGATTTAGTAGTGCATGCTAAGGCCTTGGTAGGCTCATATCCAAGTTGTCCTAATCCTGACAAAAAATACTAGACTTTCCTAGTTTAAGTAGCGATATTTGAGAAACCATGTTGTGTTGTGGTTTTTTATCCAATTTTTTTGTTGATCTATCAAGCCCAAAAACATTGTATTGTTATGTTGGTTCGGTAAGGTCAAACCACTTAAACTACTTGTTTGTGTTTTAAGAAATCTCTTAGTTGAATGTGTGACGATGCAAAGTGTTGTTGTGTTGTGCATATGATATATTGATAACTTGCATGAATGTGTTGTAAGTTGAGATGTTGTTGTGTTGTTTAAGCATGCAAGATATTGATGAGTTGTATTGTGTAGTTTATATGTTGATATTGATAGTATAGTCATACTTTACTTTTGTACTTGTTGTTTTTTTTTGTAAGTTTATACTTGCATATTTTTTTGTAGTTGGACTGCAATGATCATACTTATTATGGGAGCATGAAAAGAATATACTAGAGGATGGGTACATGTTGAGAGCCATGATGAAGGATGATGGTGTTGCTTAGGCTATTCTTATGTAGTTATTTTGTAGTAGTTGTTTGACCAACAACCTAGGTTTATGCTTTTAGTTTTAGATTATTGTATTTATATACATGTATAATTATAATTGTAGTCCCATTAAGGAATTTACTTTATTATCTCAATTGTTGATGAAATTGTTTATACATACACACACACACACACACACACACACACACACACACACACACATATATATATATATATATATATATATATATATTTGTGTGTGTGTGTGTATTTTTGTATACATATTCAAGGATTGTTTGCATGTTAACCCTAGGTAATTAGATTTATATTTTCTGCTACCTAATTATTGAGTTGTAAAGTATAGAGACTTGTCAGGTCATAAAAATATTGTGAATGAGTTGAGTTGAGATGATATATGTGTGAAAGTTGTGTTATTAATTTATGTGAGATCTTGTGCTTGAGAAATTGAGTTGTGAAAGTTATGTGCGATGGAAGAAGTCTAAGCGGTGGCTTAGTAGTGTGAAATCCAAGTTATGTTTGGTCATTTGTAGAGTCTAGGCAGTGGTCTAGCCAGGTGAAAGTCTAGGCTTTGCCTAGGAACGTGATATGTATGATATGCATCTTGATATATTGTGTGTTGTGATTGAGTTCATGCTTAGTTTATTTGAAGGTAGATGCGAGCCTTTATGGGAGAGTCTTTATGGTCTTGTACCTTGGTCCAAATGGTGTTATGGTGGAAAACCTCTTGTTTATGAGTGAGATGAGGGACAACCATGGCCAACTATAGTACCTCGATTGACTCTTGACAGATCTTCATTTTAGTGAGAGGGGACCACGTGTTGGTTACCTATTGTGTGGAAATATTTGTCCATGTACTCCTAAACTACTTCATATGTATATGCTTTATGCAAAAAAAAATGGTACCATATACATATAGAAATAAGAGCATACAAGTCCATGAGTCTTATATAATCAAACATGATTGAGTTTGTGTTAGATGTGCAATGTCTATTCTATTTTTAGTTACTACATGTCTTCTTTATATGTGTTTTGTATGTTGGAGTTAGCCATAATGGCCAATTCATAAGGGGGATTTTTAGATAAAACATTTTTATAAAAGAACCCATGGGCGTAATAACCTCTTTTTGCTCCATTTTCACCTCATGGGTTCTTTTATACAAAATGTTGTACTTGAAAATTTTCCCATGAAACCCTAACATTGTACATCTGTGAGATATGTGAAGTTAGATGGAAAACACATAAAAGGGGGGGTTGAATATGTGTGTATGTGAACAAGGCCATTTCAAAAACTTTTCGCAAGAAGAATTTCTTTCGTCCTATATGTTGGTCCCTACGGTTAGAATCTAGAAGGGGGGGTTGAATAGATTCTATGTTAGTTTTCCTTTTCTTGTTTGCTTTCTAAATCTTTACCAAACAAATCTTGATTTAAAACAAACCTTTAAACATAAAAAGTAATTCAGAGTTATATATGCACAGCTTATCCAACAAGATTTGAATAACACAATTAATACAAGATATGTAAAGATTGAATTTATCAATTACCAAGAATCTTTAAAGTTCAGTTTCTGCAGATAATGTTTTTCTTCATACAACATTAATCAAGAAACTTATACAGAATGTAAAGAGTGTAAGAGTTAAGAAAATCATGCACCAAGATATATACTGGTTCAGCCATCCAAAGGCCTACATCCAGTTTCAGATTTAGATACACCTCTAAATCCAGTCAAATCCACTATTGATATTCTTTACATGCACCCTGCACAAGCAATATCCAATCAATGAATTTAACAAGCAAATCTTGACACCCACAAGATTAACAAACCATTTCTTGACTCCACAAGAAACATATAACCCAAGAATATTGATCCCACAATATCCTACTTGAGAAAAACCTATCTCAAGATTTCTCTTTAAACAACTCTTCCAGAGATTCTCTAATCTCAAGAGTTAAAACCATTCAAACAATAACAAAAGATCAGAAACGAGTACACCTGTTCGTGTAGATATGATCTTCAACAACGTAAACCAGTTTAGAATGAATTTTCTATATGAACTTCATCTTCTTGAATTGATCTTGCACACTTCTTTTTCCAAAAGTTGATTTTCAGCAGATATGTTCTTTCTTTCTTTTTCAGAAAATCTTTTTCTCTTTTGCAGTAATGTGTATTCTAAAAAAAAGTCTCTCTTGTTCGTGTAAGTATTTCTCTTCTTTCCGTGTGTGAAAATTCTCTTTTAAAAGCTTCAGTTTTAATCTTATTTAAAGACAATTTTCATGTGCAAGGAAACAGTTATTTCAGTTATATTCATAACGGAGATAATCTATTACCTGTGATGGTAATCTATTACCACGAGTTAGAATAACTGAACTAATTATTTCAGCTCCTGTTTTAATCTATTACCTAACATGGTAACCGATTAACACGATGCCAAAATAACACAAAACTCACATTTGGAACAGAGGTAATCGATTACTTTAAAGAGATAATCGATTAACACGATCCTTTTTCCTCTTGAAATCATCAGAATCAGTTTGGTAATCTATTACCACACATGGTAATCGATTATTCCAGTATCAATCAGTTTTTCAACATGAGTCAGGTAATCTATTACCAGTTCAGGTAATCTATTCCTTAACTCAGAAAATTTCTGATGTTTTCAAGTTTTCATTTAAAGTCTCAAACACTCAGTAAATTAATACTTCATGTTCTCAACAATGAATGAAATAAGAAAAATGAGTATTATGATATTTTCACCTTCATGTTAATTACTAATTTTTAACACATAACAAACAAACACATACAAGCCTAATCTTTTAAACAATCAATACATTATCCTTTTGACATAGGCTTAAAATAAAAAGCAACATGAGCAAAACATCAAAACTAAAACTTCTAGGGAACATCTTCCAGATGTAGATTCTTCAATCTTCAACAATCTCCCCCTTTTTGGTTTTGATGAGCCAAACTCTTCATGTTGACTTTCACAATCATCATGTTGTTTTGTTTCACTTGTTTGTTTGAAATTTGAACTTGAATTTGAACCTGCATATGTCTAGAACAAAAACTTCCATACAAAGCATTATGCAGTTCTATTTCCATTTCTTTCTTATACAATACATAAACAACCATATAAACATTTAATCAGTTTCTCATGAATTTCTCCCCCTGTTTGGCTTAACCAAACCAAAAAAAAAAAAACAGAGTAAACAGAGAAATAACATGATACTTATGCAACAAAAACAACAAGCACTTAATAAGACTTTCATCATATAAGCATTAAAAATGTTCAGAAGCATACAAATACTACAACTATTACAAACTTTAAGTCTGAAATATAAATCAAAGTATTTATGCAGAACAAATTAAAATGCAGTGCCTAAAATGTAATGCATAACTAAATTTCTTCAGGGTAGGGTATGTTCATCGCATCCAGTCGTTCAGATATAGATTCAAGACAAGCCTTCAGCTCTTGATAATCTCTTCTCTGAGTTTCTCTGATGTCATCTAGCTTTGCCAGAACAGATAGCTCAAAAGTAGAAAGAGGCTTGGGCTCTTCAGCTCCTTCCTCTTCTTCAGTTTGAACTTCAGGTTGAGACGGCTCTGTAGTCTCAGCAGTAGGAACATCTTCCTTTGCTATCCAACCAGCATCTGTTTTCACTAGCTTCATCATTTTCAGAGCTCTATCCTTGATATCATGAACATCTCTGGTGACCTCTCTTGCTTCACCAGTTAAGGGAACTTTATAGAACACCAATACCTTGCTTATGAACACAGCATATGGACACTTGCAGTCCATTAACCTCCTTGTCTTTAGCATTATGTCTTCTACCACATATACCCAATCAACTTGAATGTTGTTCTTAAAAGCTGCGAGCAGTGCCATATCTTCTTCACTGATTTGTGCATGATTGCTCCCCCTTGCTGCCAGAATCCAAACAATTACATAATGTAGGAGTCTATCTTCCACTCGTAGACCTCCAGCATTATATGTAATTTTCCTCTTTTCTTTTCTTTTGTATTCTTTATTAGCCTCCCAGGCTGAAACATCCCTCAGCATACTCATAAAAAACGTATCTTTACCTATTGAGAAATTTTTCATCTTTAATTCATTGAAGGTAGGTTTAATACCATTTCTGGTTAATCCACCAATCTTCAAAAATACATCAGCAGATAGGGTAACTTTTATTCCTTTAACTTCTGAAACCAAAGCACCATTTTCATCTCTTCCCAAATTTGAGTAAAAGACCCTAACAAGATCAGGGTAGTACAGTCCACTTAACCCAACAAATTTGCTAACTCCTTGACAAGATAACAGAGTAGGAAATGTAAAACCTTGCTCTATAAGCCAAGACGAGTAGAGTACCTTTGGAGCCACAATGTCTTTGCAAGCAAAAGACTCATTGAAAGTTTCCTCTTGAGACTTCCTTGATAACCACGAATGAGAATATTCTTCTTCAGGTTCTGGACGAGAGGACTCTTGTTTCTTCTTTTTAGATGTACCTTGACCTTGAGTAGTAGGACGAGGGTAATCTCTGTTGGCTTTGTGCTTTACACGCTTTCCTTTGCCAAGACTTTCCATGAATGGGGCTTAGGGTTAGGTTTTGAAAGAGATTTTGAGATAGAAAAGGGAACCAGGGGTTTCGTTCGTTTTAGTTTGAAGCAAAAATGGAGAGAGTTTTGAATTAATTTGAATTCGAAACAGATTTAAAGAGGGTTTTTGAGTACTTAAAAAAAAACAGGGGTTCGCGTCAGGTAATCGATTAACCCAGTTGGTAATCGATTATCTCGCAACTGAAACAGGGTAATTATGCAAGTGAGTGAGTGGTAATCGATTAACCCGCATGGTAATCGATTATCACAGTGGGTATGCATCAGAAATTGCATCAAAGTAGCAGAGGTAGTCGATTACTGAAAATTGATAATCGATTACTGCTGTTGATTTTTCAGCAATTTCTTCATTTCTTCCAATGGTAATCGATTAACCCGATAGGTAATCGATTTATCACAGAGAAATGTGTGCAGATACAGGGCATACTGTGTTTTGTGTGATTTCCTATTATGAGTGCACATACATCAAGTTTAAACCTATAAGTGCTTAGCAATTTCATGCATATTCACACAATCATACTTTAATTATGAGATTTAGGATAGATTGGACTCACTAATGATACCAAGATTGGTTCTTAGCTTGAAAAATCTTTCCTTTGGTAGAGGCTTTGTAAAGATGTCAGCAAGTTGATCTTCTGACATTATGAATTTGATGTCACAGTCTCCTTTCTCTACATGATCTCTGATAAAGTGATGTCTAACTTCAATGTGCTTAGTTCTTGAGTGTAGAATAGGATTCCTTGAAATGTTAATTGCACTTGTGTTGTCACACTTCAGTGGTATGTGATCAATCTTCAATCCAAAGTCTTGAAGTTGATGTTTAAACCAAATTGACTGAGCACAGCAGCTTCCAGCAGCTATATACTCAGCTTCAGCAGTTGAGAGTGCTACACAAGCTTGTTTCTTGCTCTGCCACGATATGAGACATTCTCCAAACGTGTGGCACGTTCCACTTGTACTTTTCCTATCCAATTTACAACCAGCAAAATCGGAGTCAGAGTAACCAGTTAAAGATGGAGAAGTACCTTTAGGATACCACAATCCAACATTGATTGTGCCTTTCAAATACTTCAGTATTTTCTTTACAGCCTTCAGATGTGATTCCTTTGGTTTTGATTGGAATCTAGCACATACACATACACTGTACATGATGTCAGGTCTGCTAGCTGTTAGATACAGAAGAGATCCAATGATCCCTCTATACATTGATTCTTCAACATCTTTTCCTGCAATATCACTATCTAGATAACAATTAGTAGACATAGGAGTATTTGATATCTTACAATTCTCCATATCAAATTTCTTTAACAGTTCTTTGCTATATTTAGTTTGATGTAGAAAAATTCCATTTTCCATTTGTTTGACTTGTAGTCCTAGGAAGAAGCTTAATTCTCCCATCATAGACATATCAAACTCCTTCTGCATATTGGAAACAAATTCTCCACAAAGAGATTGGTTAGTTGATCCAAATATTATATCATCAACATAAATCTGAATCAGCAGAATATCTTTTGATTTTCTCTTTATGAAAAGAGTTTTATCAACATTACCTCTTTGAAAGTCATGAGTTAGTAGAAACTTACTCAGCCTTTCATACCATTTCCTTGGAGCTTGTTTCAGTCCATACAAAGCTTTCTTGAGCTTGTAAACATGCTTAGGTAATTTGCAGTCAACAAAACCAGGTGGTTGAGCTACATAAACTTCTTCATCAATTAAACCATTTAAAAATGCACTTTTCACATCCATTTGATATAGTTTGAAATCAAACACACAAGCAAATGCAAGTAAAAGCCTAACAGCTTCTAATCTAGCAACTGGAGCATATGTTTCACCAAAGTCTATACCTTCCTGTTGATTGTATCCTTTGGCTACTAATCTAGCTTTATTTTTAACTATAACACCTTCTTCATTTAGTTTGTTTCTGAAAACCCATTTTGTACCAATGATATTCATATTCTTATTGAAAGGAACTAAAATCCAAACATCATTTCTTTTGAATTGATTCAGTTCATCATGCATGGCCATTATCCAGAATTCATCTTTTAATGCATGTTCCACACATAATGGTTCAATTTGAGAAACAAATGCCATATCATCACTTAGAAGATTAAAAGAGTGTCTAGTAGAAACTCCCTTATTTATATCTCCAAGAATGTTATCCAGAGATAGATCTTTGGGTTTCCTCCATTCTTTGGGTAGTGATGTGTCTTCAGATGGTGTTTTCTGCTGTAGTTCCAGTTTTTCTTCTTCTTGTGTAATACTGTCACCTATCTCATCTTCATCATTAAGAGATTTTCCTTTTTCAAGGATGTTAGTTTCATCAAAAGTAACATGTATAGATTCTTCAACAGATAAGGTACTTTTGTTAAAGACTCTATATGCTTTGCTAATTGCAGAATATCCAATAAAAACTCCTTCATCAGCCTTAGCATCAAATTTTCCAAGAGTGTCTTTTCCATTATTCAGAACAAAACACTTACAGCCAAACACTTTAAAATGTGAAATGTCAGGCTTTCTTCCTTTGTAAAGCTCATATGGTGTTTTCTTTAACATAGGTCTAATCAAGATTCTATTTAGAACATAGCATGCAGTGCTTACTGCATCAGCCCAAAAGTATTTTGGTAAACCATTTTCATTTAACATGGCTCTTGCTAGCTCTATTAGAGATCTATTTTTCCTCTCTACAACTCCATTTTGTTGAGGAGTTCTAGGGACAGAAAAATTGTGATTAATACCATTTTCTTCACAAAAAGTTTGAAAAGATTCATTTTGAAATTCACCACCATGATCACTTCGCAAAGATTTAATTTTCAAGTCCTTTTCATTCTGAATTCTTTTTGAAATGATTCTAAAGGCTTTAAAAGCATTGTCTTTATGGGATATAAATGCAACCCATGTGAATCTGGAGTAGTCATCAATGAGAACTAAAGCATAAGTGTTTCCACCTAGACTTTTGGTTCTTGATGGTCCAAAGAGATCCATGTGCAAAAGTTCCAGCGGTCTAGAGGTTGACATAACTTTCTTTGATTTAAAAGAAGCTCTAGTCTGCTTTCCCTTTTGACATGCATCACAAAGTCCTTGTTTAGAGAACTTGATCTTTGGAAGACCACTAACAAGATCTTTAGATGCAAGTCTATTTAACTGATCTGCATTTATATGTGCAATGCGTCTATGCCATAACCATGTTATATTATCATGTGATGTGAGACAAGAATTGGATGATGAATGCTCTAAGTCTAAGATGTATATGTTATTGACTCTTTTTCCTATAAGCAGGACTTCATTTGATTCCTTATCACAAACCATACAGCATTGATTATTAAAAGAGATATTGTAATTTTTGTCACAAAGCTGGCTAATACTAAGCAGGTTATATTTGAGACCTTCTACATACAGGACATTTTCAATGAGAGTATTGGAATTGTTACCAACACTGCCTGAGCCTAGTATTCTGCCTTTGTTGTTATCTCCATATGTTACAGATCCTCCTTCTTTTTCCTGTAATGAGATAAATTTGCTTTTATCTCCTGTCATGTGTCTTGAGCAGCCGCTGTCTAAGTACCACATTGATTGCTTTGCTCTCAAGCACACCTGCAACACAAGTTATTCAATTTGATTTTGGTACCCAATGGATCTTGGGTCCTGGAGAATCAGTGAGTACATAATCTAATTTCTTAATCCATTTATATTTTCCACTAGGAATGCCAAATTTCCTTATCATGCATCTGTAGTAGTTATGACCAGATTTCATACAATAGTTACATGAGTGGGAATTAATGGATTTCATAACATTAACATTCTGTTTTTCTTTATCCTTTGCTTTTAATGCAGCATACAATGTTTCACAGTTCTCACATGGTGACTTTAGTTTAGAGATATCTGAAAGTAGTTTCCTGTTATCATTCTCTAAATCAGAAATTTTATCTCTCATGTGTGTCATTTTCTTTTTGTAAACATTATTTGATTTTTCTAATTTCTTTGCTTCAGCATACAGTTCAGCAAATGCATTTTGCAATTCATCATACGAGTCAATAGATGAGTCAGAATCATATACCTCATAATCTGAATTATGTTTGGTCATGAGACAGAGATTTGCTTCCTGATCCTTATCACTATCACTTGAAGTTGTTGAGGCATTCTCTTCCCATGCTATGTATGCTTTCTTTTTCTTTGATCTGAACTTTTGTTTCGTCTCCTCATTCTTTTTCAGGCTTGGACAGTCAGCTCTCATGTGTCCAGCTTTTCCACATTCAAAACATTTGAACTTTGGAGATGAGTTTTCATTCTTCTTGAAGGATTTCTTCTGACTGGAGAATCTCTTATTGTTGTTCTTCCTTCTCATGAATTTTCTGAAATTCTTCACCATTAGATTTAATTCTTCTTGTTCAGAACTTTCATTGCTGCTATCCTCTTCATCACTTGAGGATTCTTTTACCTTTAAGGCCAGACCTTTTGCCTTTTTATCTTTTTGTTCTTCATCAGCAATCCTTGACAGATCCATCTCATATTCTCTTAGCTTTCCAAATAACTCAGCACTTGTCATCTGAGCTAAGTTCTTTGACTCTGTAATTGCTGTGACAGTTGGTTGCCATCTTCTGTTTAGTGACTTCAGGATTTTGACATTTACTTCTTCTTCCACGAAGTCTTTCCCTAATCCTTTTAGGTGATTTATTATGTGAATGAACCTCTTTTGCATATCCATGACAGTTTCACCTTGATTCATTCTGAAGGTTTCATATTCCTGAATGAGTGTGTTCTTTCTAGCTCTTCTCACTTCTGGAGTTCCTTCATGTGTTACTTGGATTAAATCCCAAGCTTCCTTTGCTGTAGAACAAGCTGAAATTCTAAAAAATTCATCAGAATTTAGTGCAGAATGTATGATATTTAAAGCTTTTGCATCATTCTCTGCTCTTCTAATTTCACTTTGATCCCAGCTATCATATGGTTTCTCAATTTCTTTTCCTCCCTCTATCTTAGTGGGTATTTTGTAATCTGTGATTACAGCCTGCCAAATATTTCTATGAACAGATTCCATGAAAATTTTCATTCTAACTTTCCAAAAGGGATAGTTATCTCCACAAAACAATGGGGGTCTGTTTATAGAAGCACCTTCAGCAAACGGTAATTGATTACCAGCCATCTAACCTTTCTAAAGATCTAGTCTTGAATGTTTTACAAGATACAGCTCTGGTACCAATTGTTGGTCCCTACGGTTAGAATCTAGAAGGGGGGGTTGAATAGATTCTATGTTAGTTTTCCTTTTCTTGTTTGCTTTCTAAATCTTTACCAAACAAATCTTGATTTAAAACAAACCTTTAAACATAAAAAGTAATTCAGAGTTATATATGCACAGCTTATCCAACAAGATTTGAATAACACAATTAATACAAGATATGTAAAGATTGAATTTATCAATTACCAAGAATCTTTAAAGTTCAGTTTCTGCAGATAATGTTTTTCTTCATACAACATTAATCAAGAAACTTATACAGAATGTAAAGAGTGTAAGAGTTAAGAAAATCATGCACCAAGATATATACTGGTTCAGCCATCCAAAGGCCTACATCCAGTTTCAGATTTAGATACACCTCTAAATCCAGTCAAATCCACTATTGATATTCTTTACATGCACCCTGCACAAGCAATATCCAATCAATGAATTTAACAAGCAAATCTTGACACCCACAAGATTAACAAACCATTTCTTGACTCCACAAGAAACATATAACCCAAGAATATTGATCCCACAATATCCTACTTGAGAAAAACCTATCTCAAGATTTCTCTTTACACAACTCTTCCAGAGATTCTCTAATCTCAAGAGTTAAAACCATTCAAACAATAACAAAAGATCAGAAACGAGTACACCTGTTCGTGTAGATATGATCTTCAACAACGTAAACCAGTTTAGAATGAATTTTCTATATGAACTTCATCTTCTTGAATTGATCTTGCACACTTCTTTTTCCAAAAGTTGATTTTCAGCAGATATGTTCTTTCTTTCTTTTTCAGAAAATCTTTTTCTCTTTTGCAGTAATGTGTATTCTAAAAAAAAGTCTCTCTTGTTCGTGTAAGTATTTCTCTTCTTTCCGTGTGTGAAAATTCTCTTTTAAAAGCTTCAGTTTTAATCTTATTTAAAGACAATTTTCATGTGCAAGGAAACAGTTATTTCAGTTATATTCATAACGGAGATAATCTATTACCTGTGATGGTAATCTATTACCACGAGTTAGAATAACTGAACTAATTATTTCAGCTCCTGTTTTAATCTATTACCTAACATGGTAACCGATTAACACGATGCCAAAATAACACAAAACTCACATTTGGAACAGAGGTAATCGATTACTTTAAAGAGATAATCGATTAACACGATCCTTTTTCCTCTTGAAATCATCAGAATCAGTTTGGTAATCTATTACCACACATGGTAATCGATTATTCCAGTATCAATCAGTTTTTCAACATGAGTCAGGTAATCTATTACCAGTTCAGGTAATCTATTCCTTAACTCAGAAAATTTCTGATGTTTTCAAGTTTTCATTTAAAGTCTCAAACACTCAGTAAATTAATACTTCATGTTCTCAACAATGAATGAAATAAGAAAAATGAGTATTATGATATTTTCACCTTCATGTTAATTACTAATTTTTAACACATAACAAACAAACACATACAAGCCTAATCTTTTAAACAATCAATACATTATCCTTATGACATAGGCTTAAAATAAAAAGCAACATGAGCAAAACATCAAAACTAAAACTTCTAGGGAACATCTTCCAGATGTAGATTCTTCAATCTTCAACACTATAAAATGATGTTGGTGAATATTAAATATGAACTACCCAGGATAGGTTTAACACGTATGGGAATTTCATCGTCTACTCAGAGAAAACATTTTTTAAGAGAAAAACCATTCTATTGAATGATCAGTTAAACACATATGGTTTTCGTCTGAATATAGTTTTAATGGACGATAGACATTGGACGAAGTTTTTGATATTTAAAACCAACCGAATAAAGTGCGTCTAAATCATTTAAAATTGCATAGCACATTTTTATAGTAGTTCACTCAAATTGAGCTACGTCCAGTCTCCTTCAATTGAAGGGTTCCACTAGATATTCAATAAAGTACAAAAGAATTGTTGACCACTTCTGGCCCGTTGACTTCACTCATCAACGCTAGTATCTTCTTATCAATCTCTTCAGGCTAGCATTGAGTATTATGGACCACCCTGGTCAGAACCACTCCTGGTCCAAGTATTCTCGACCTCTCCAGGTCCTAAGTATTCTAGACCATCGCGGTTACAGCCACTCCTAGTCACGAGTATTCTTAAACACTTCTGGTTGGCTAACTTCACTCACCAACTCTAGTATTCGTAAACCACTTCTAGTTCCTCAAGTATTCTCGACCACTCCTGGCTCGCTAGCTTCACTCACCAGCGCTACTATATTCTTATCAGCCACTTATGGCTAGTAGTGAGTATTCTCGACCACCTCCTAACCCGTCGACTTCACTCGTCGACGCTAGTATATTCTTATCAGCTACTTCTGGCTAGCAATGAGTATTCTTTGACTAGCCTCTCCAGGCTTTACAAGTATTCTTTCCCTAGCCTCTTCAGGCTTTACAAGTATTAACTAGGCAGGTTTGGTTTGAGTGTATGGGTTACTCTTATAGGTTTCTACACTCACTAAGGTATGCAACCTTAGTCTTTACAGCGATTAAGTGTTTAGTTTACTCTCATGGAGAGGATACATAAGATGGCACACTCACTAAGGTTTTGTTCCTAAGATACACATGTTTGGAACTCCTTAGTTTACAGAGATGAATATGTTATGGTATATTTGACTCTATATGCTTTATCTCTGGTTTCGTTGCATCATGGGCTGGGTATCACTCATTTTCTCGCTTGAACCATTTCGGGCCAAACAGCCAACCTTTTAAGGTTTGATGTTGAGACCTATATATAGTCTTATGAAATCTACCCGTTGCAAGTGTTTGTTGAAGCAGTTGTAGTTGGCTTGATCTTCTTATTTAATGCTCATATTCTTGCATTAAATGTTGTTTCCTGTGATAGACCTTGCGTGAAGTATTCCTTGTATTGGTAGCAGTAGTGTCTAAGTTTAGCAGAGACCCAAGAACTTTTTTTTTTGTCCTTTTCTGGTCACATAGCTATAGAATTTTGTCCTTGTCTGAAAAAGTGATGTACTTCTTCTGACACATGCTTGCTTTTACTTCTCCGCTTGATTTTCTCCTTTCTCTTTTTCTTCTCATAATTTTGATGACTTCGTGTGTTCTCCTGTGAGTGTGGGCGATATTCAAATTTTCCTTTGAAGTTTGATTCTTTAGGTGATTGCATGACAACTTTCGTTTGCATCTGGTAGTTTATGTGTAGCTTAAGATTTGACCTCTGTCTGAGCATTTGTTATTAACGCATTGACTTTTCCTTTTGTCTAATCAACTTATATATGGTCAGGCTTTCATTTTTGTCTAAAATGTTTATCAGTCTGTATTGTTCTTCGTCTGCGTCTTTATGTTGTGTTTTAGGTTATGCTTGACACAGTTTTGTCTTGTTCTTGATTTGGCTTGTTGGATGCTTGTGTTGGCCTTTCGTCTGTCATCTTGTATCGTCTGATGCATATGCTTGTTCTTCATTTTACCTGTTCTTATGTTTTTCTGAAACACTAATATACTTGTTAGCGATAACAACATGTATTATATTTGTGTCACTCAAAACCTTGTTGGGAGTTTCTTTGTCTGACTTAACAGTATATTCTCACTTCTCTATGTTTGTGTTGTGTTTAATATTTGGGTTGAATGCCAATTTCGGGTGCAGATTAGGTAGATGACTTTAAGTCTGTGGAAAATAAAACTTAAAGTTTGGTTTAATTTGATTGAACTATTTTTTTTAGTGTGATATTGAGCATTAAAGGAATAGTTTACCAAGTTTTTTTTTATTTGAGTTTATTGCATGATGGATGTAGTTTTGTTTTATATTTTGAGTTTTTCTTTGAAACTTGTAAATGGTGTTTAAATGCCTAAATATATTTTATTTTATAACTTAATTTATTGTAACACTCCTCAGATTTGTTGTCTTAGTGACTTTATTCTGTAACACTTCACACAGTAACATTTTATATAACTCCTCATTGGTCATAATCTGGTTAGAATCCTCCATGGGTAACCCTTTCTAAGATACTCAATTACCTTTAAGATCAGCAATTGTCCCTCCAAAACAATACAAGACTTTTCAATATGTTTTGTCCCCTCACTCACATACTTTCTAAGAAAATTCCCAAAAGGTCACTCATCATTCCAAGTCAAGCATGCTTAACTAAGAAGTTCTTAAGTAGTGAACTACTAAAAAGTCGATGCATCTTATTTGTATAGATAGTAGAATTTAATTACTTTATGTCATCCTCAATTGCATAGTCTCACACCTATACAAATCTCTATATCATTCTCATTCGAATTTGTTCAAGTTGTTACAAGCCCACCAATTTATGCTTGGTTCATCCCCTAACCACATCGTAGTAAGAGAGAGGACCTAACTCAAATACCATTTGTAACACCTATTGGATTCGATTTATTAGTAGCTCCACTTCGTAACACTACATATAATGAAAATTCATATAATTCCTCGTTGATCAGGACTTCTTATCAGTTAGAAGCTTCCGTAGTCGCCCTTTCTAAGATATCCGTCTTCCTTTAGAATTAATGACTATCCTCACAAACCAACAACAAATTTTTCAACATTCTTTGTTCTCACTTACACATTTTTTGGGAAAACTTCCCAGAAGGTCACCCATATTTAAATTGTTTTAACTCAAGTTTGCTTAATTGTAAAGTTCTTAAGTGATAAGCTATAAAAAAGTATATGCATCTTGTTGGTATAGATAGTATAAACTATTTCTTTTAAGTCATCTTCAACTGCATAATCTCATGCTTGTACAAATTCTTATATCTCATTCATTGTGATTTGTTTGGGAAGTTACAATTATGGAGTTTTATATAGAAAAACATATGACAATTATTTGTCTTGGCTATTTGTTTCTATTTATTTGTTGTTTTCAAAGTTTAAGACAACATCAATCACTTTTTGCCAATTATACCTTTATATCTCACTTAACTTATAATTAATTTATACATTGACAATTATATACACATTTTACTACAAGAAAAATGCAAATTATTGTAGACCCCTAAAATTGTCCGGGTCGGAAATAAGACTCGAAGACTCTCGAAGACCAAAGGAAAGTCAGCCGGAAGGACTCCTGGAAGACCCTGGAAGACCCTAGGATGATTATCTGT